>NC_084471.1:54922034-55225064 GCF_027409185.1 Cynocephalus volans | reverse complement strand
CTAATTTGTATTTTTAAAAATTTATTATTATTATTATTATTTAACATTCTAAGATGTTCTTGTGGAGCAGTTGAGGGGAGGGGGAAAGGGAAGGGGGAGGAGAATAGGGTGAAAGGTGTAGAAGGGCGGGGGGGTGTGGTCAAGGCCCATGGCACCCCCCTCATTCCAGCAGGGGAGCCCAGGGGGCTTCCGGCAGTGGCTCAGTTGTGTCTGGGCTGGATGCAGATGTCAGGGGGAGTGACTGAGGCCCTCAGCCCCACACCATCCTGGCTTGGGAGTCCAGGGCACTTCCAGTGGTGGCTCAGTAGTTGTCACTGGGCTGTATGTGGATGTTGGGGTGGCGTGGCTGAGGCCCTCAGCACCCCACATCCTGGCTTGGAGCCCAGAGTGCTTCCAGTGGTGGTCTGGTGGTCATCACTAGGCTGGATGTAGATGTCGGGAGGTGTGGCTGAGGCCTTTGGCCCCCACCACCCCAGTTCTGGAGTCTGAGGTGCTTCCAGTGGTGGCTCAGTGGTCATCACTGGGCTGGATGTGGATGTTGGACGGATGCTGCCACACTGGCTCGGGAACCCAGGGCACTTCTGGTATTTCTAGGTTTCTTTGGTGTTAGACCTTTACTGGTTAATATCAGAACTTTGTCTCTGATGTGTAGGTTTTTTGTGTTGTCTTTCAATTCTGTGTTCGATTATTAGCTACCCCCACCACTTACACTCTGCACTGAAACTAATTTGTTGTCCTTTTCTTACTTCTAAAATGGGGGGAGCTTCCTGTGGGAGCCAGCACTTGAGTGCTGTGGTTGAGCTAAATTGCTGCTTTGCTGCTGATTCCCTGGGGAAGGCTTTTTTGTGCAGTTGAGGTTTTAATTGTTGACCTTATAAGCACTTCTGGGTCTTGTGAGGTCTGGTACACCTGGGTTGTGTGGAAACTCTGGTGGTTTGGGTCTGAGTCTTTTCAGCAAACTGTACTGCCTGCAGTTTTATATTCCTGACCAGTCTCCACTGAGTGGGCCTGTGCTGATTGGAGGGTAGATCAGCTGTCCATGCTGTGCCCCAGTGTTCCCCTGGTGGACCCTTCTCCCTTACCTTCCACACTGTAAATACTGCCCATGGGATGGGCCATGTGCCAGTCCTTGCAATGACTCACTGGCCTTTGAGATGCTCCTTTTTTCAGTTGTTTGTGGCCTCTCTCTCCTTTGTGGGTCCATTGGAATCCTGTTAGTGGCCTTGCTGTCCTGGGGGCCACCAAGGCCTTCTTCTTGCCTGCAACCTCCAAACAACTTTATATGAAGGGCACAGCTGCAACTTTTGCTAGCTCTTGCTCTGTGCACTCAACAGGGCCAGCCTTGAAGTGGTCAGGTCTTGAAACTGTTGTAGTCCTTCCTTTCTCTCATCGTGGCTTCTCCTGCCTTCATGACTTCCGTAGGTTTCTCTTCCTCTTCCTGTGAGCTCTAGCAGCACCATCTTGGCAGTCATTGCTTTTTAATAGTTGTAAATTGGTTGATTGTGGGAGAGGGTGAGGATGGGTATCGTCTATTCTGCCATCTTGATCAGAAGTTCCTTGACTGCCTCTTAGAAGAAGTAATCTTACATTTCCATCAGGTACATATATATAGGAGAGGAATTACTCTGAAAATTTTGATAGGTACCCAACTAAAGAATATAAGTAATAGTTTGTCTGACAGTTCCAAGTGATGCTTTGTAGTGCATACACCTAATTTAGGACTGCAGTTGAATGAGACATTATTTCATTTTTAGTCCAGAGTACATGTTGCTGAGAATAGAATGTATGTTTCTTTGAATTTCTCCATCCTATGTCTTCTTTCCTGGTATTCTTGAGGTCAGTTAAGCACAGTAAATAACTGTTACTTAGCAAGCAATCCAAATCACTGTCTTCCTGCCTGATGTAGCTAATACATTTTTAACATAATCTCCAAACTTCTTGTGAAGCTTCCTAATGGATGCCTCATTGGACTGAAGAGCTTTTGGAAGCAAAATAAAATAATCACCTAAAGTTGAATGTTTTTGGATCAAGGTTACTAGGTCGACACTAAATTTAAAACCAGTTTGAGAGACATTTTTTAATGGCATTTAGAAATTATGGCTAAAGGTCAGGCTGTTACATGTGATGTTGCTCAGATCCTTTGATGCTAAAGGTCTGCAATTGACTTATGTGTAAGATATATATTTTTAAAAACATTAACTGTGATTTAAAGTAGCAAGAGACAGTGTTCAGGCCAGGGAAAATAAAATCTCCCTCTCTAGTTTTTTGGTTGAAATGGTTTGAGTTCAGTAATTTTATTGAACCTGAAAAAATATTATTAATAGCTGCCTCTACAAATGGAAATAGGGAAGCTGGCCTCTGTCAATTCCTACTTAGGAGTTTCTGAGATATTTTGAGATTGCAAGAAAACTGTGGATGAAATCCGTACCAATTAGGGATCTTGTGTGTTTGGAACCATTTAAAAATGCTGTGCAGGGCTCAAAGGAATTAATAAAGCATGCTTCACTACAACTACATTATTAATCTCCAAAGAGAATAGATACCAGATGTTCACACTGCCCAAAGGATACCTCAGTGTTCTTGACAGTCTTTAGTTATATTGTCCTTAAATAGATTCAAATTCCTGAAGTTATTATGGGTGATAAGGCTACATGGTTTCTACATTTGAAATTATTAATAATTAATTTTGAAGAAATGCACTATTTTTGATAGGCAGGAAAAATAAACATATGTTAAATTAGATATTTGCAAAAAATTGGCCTAATGCAAAATAGTGGAAATTTTTTGCCTATTTTAAAAAAAAATTTCTTCAGTTGGCCCAATGATAGGCATATCCAAACTAAATTTTTATTTTATTATTTTTTTTTCTTAAACAAAATAAATTTATTTCTCACATTTCTGGAGGCTTGATCTAAGTTCTAGATCAAGGATCCAACTGATACGGTTCCTGGTGAGGACTCTCTTCCTGGCTTGCAGATGACCATCATATTTTTTTTTTTATTGTGGTGAAATACATATAACATAAAACATCATCTTAACCATTTTTAAATCTACGGTTTGGTGGTATGAAATACATTCACATTGTTGTGCAGCTATCATCACCTTCTAACTCCATAACTTTTTTCATCTTGTAAAACCAAAACTCTATATCCACTAAATAATAATGCTCCATTCCTCCTCCCCCCAACCCCTGGCAACTACTGTTCTACTTTTTGTTTCTGATTTTGGCTACTCTAAGTAGAAAGTTATTTTCTTTTAGTTAAGTCCAATTTTGTTGGTAAATAGTGAAATATGTTATGATGTTTTCTTTAATTCATTCGTTCATTCATTCAAGAGATATTCCCATAAGCTAGGTGTAGAAGATGTAGTAGTAAACAAAGCAAACATGATTTCGTGGTGCTTAGTGAAAGAAGTAAACATTAATTTTAAAATATCCATATAAATAAGTAATTACAAACCAAGATACATGGTTTGAAGAGAAAGTAGTGGGTGCTGTGAACAAGTTTGACATAAGAACCTGACCTAGAGTTAAAGCTCTTGATTCATTTCTTTAACCATGTTTATTGAGCACATACTTTGTGTCAAAAAGCAAAACAGATTACAATGGTCATTTAAGGCATTATACCCATGACTCTCAGTTTGGTGGAGCACAAGATATTAGGAACAACAAACAACCTAAATATAAACTAAAAATAAAAAAGATTCTTTTAGTGTTTCTTCAAATATAGTGATTTCTGTTCAATATCCTTAGGAGCATTTGAGTGATGCTTAAGATTTTTTAGCATGTCTAAATATTTTCATATCAAGAATTTTATTGCAAAAATTCCATTAGGAAAGTAATATTGTAACATTTTAAACACTTTGAAAAACAGAGAAAGGTGGGATGAGTGGGAGGGAAACATAAAATCCAAATTTCTTAACACAAACATCATTGTGTTCTCCCTGTACCCATCAACCTATTTTACCTTCCTTCCCTGCCAGACTTTGTAAAAGAGTGGTCTTTGCTCACTCTCTCCACTTCACTGTGCTTTTCAGCCTCACACTAAATGTTGACTTCAACAGTGTCTTCTCAGATCTTATTTAATTTGTCCTTTCTGTAGATTATGTCACTGCTGTCTGCCCTCCAACCTTAAACAGTTTTTTCTCCTTATTGGACTCTGTCCTGGTTCCCTTGTCCTCTTCGTATTTCTTGACATGCTCTCTTTTATTTCCTTCACTGACTCTTATTCCTCAGCTCAACTTTTAAATGCCTGTCTGGTTCTCCTCTGCTGTTATGTTCACCTCCTAAATATGCTTATCCATGACCTTACTGTCTTTTATATTCTAATGACTTTCACATCTGTATCTTTAGCTGAGGTCTTCCTTCTGAGCCCACATATCCCTGTGCTTACACAAAAGTTCCACAAGAAACTGATTTTATTATTTTCCCTGCAATAATGTATGTCTAGCATGATCCAGCTAGTCATACAAGCTGGAAACCTGGTAATAATTTGATCCTGTCCTTCTGCTTCATTTCCCCACATGCATTACAGTCACCAAAATCAGTGAATTCTGTTTTCTTACTGTCTCTATACTCTCTCCTGCTCTCCAATCCAATTGCACATGTATTCATTTAGAGCTTCATCAGTTCTTGCTCCAGTATATAGTCTTCCATCTGATATACCTGTTTTCATGTTCCCTCTTATTTCTCACCCTCCAGCCTGCTTCCAGAATCATCTTCCTAAAACACAAGTCTGATCTGCTTAAAAGCCTGCAGGTGGCCCCCAATCACTATATTATCCAAAATGCCCCTGGCAGCAGTGCCATCCCCTTTTAAAACTACTGGCTTATTTGACAAGAAAATGAAAAAGCAAAGTAACTGGTAACCAATATAGAATTAATGCTGAATAATACATTGCATTTAATTTTATGAGCATTTCTTATCTTCATAATATTTTAGGGTCTATATATTTATTCTAATTTTATATGTATTCTAAACTTCCTGCTTTTAGGATAAGTATTTTAAATACTATTTTTATTTTAGGTGCTGCTTCCTAAAGCTAAATGAAGTATGAGAGAATGTTTGCCAAAACCAATGGTTTCCTTTTTGTCATAATTACTGTTAACCCCTTTATCTTGACTGTAATAGTTTGCCTCTTGAGACTATTGCTTATTTGCAGTAATGAAATCATGCCATCAGCAAATAGGGGGATACTTGTCCTTGTATTTGCAATGGCAGGAGGGCTGAAGTACAATTAATTTTCAGACTGTATCAAACAGTCTTAAAAAGTGGTCTTAGAAATTTCTTCCTCTGAACCGTCAGTGAGGAGACTTCTGACTTGCCAGTTCTAACTCAGATGGCATTGCACATGTCATAAAATTAAGTGTTAATCTCATACGGTTAGCCCATAATCAGTTTTTAGCCACAGAATTAAATCTGAGCCTATTTAAGCTGCTAAACATTATATTGACTTTGGTATATTTATCAGTAAGGTAAAAAATAATAATAGTGTAATGTGGTTAGTGGAAAATTATGATGCCTAAAATCTGTTGACTCTTCACATAAAATATAAGATCGAGAGACTAAAATCTGCAGTTTATTAAAAAGAAATCTTGGCTTTTTGCTCAAGATGATAGACTGAACATTCATGTTTGTTTCATCTCTGTCCCAAGAGTATCCTTTAAAATGAGAGTAAGAAAAAGAAGAAAGAGAAGTTGGAAGAAAAGTAGTAAAAGGAGACGAAACCCATTGCAAAGAGAACTGGAGTGGGGTAGGGGGTCTTTAGCAGACAAGGACATTTAAACAGTTTTTTTAAGGAAAAAAATGGGTGGAAATGCATTAATGGATATGACTGATTAAAGAAAACTGCAGTCCAAAATATTTACAAGAGTTGTTGCAGATTCCCTGCAGAATTACAAAGAGGCTCAGAGCTCAGAATTGGCAAGAGCAAAATTGTGTGTGTGTGTGGGGCGGGGGGGGGGCGTTGCTGACAAGAAATTGTTAATTGAAAGTTTAAGAACAGCTAGATCACTTTTACATCTTCCTCACATTCATATTTAGAATGACAGATCATCAGTTACACATAGGAAAAAAAAAACCTGGAAGAGTGCTCTCAAGACATTAAACAGCCTGTCTGGGAGAACTGGGGCTACTACAATTCCTCATTCAAGTATTCAGGGAACCCCAGGACAAACCCTTGTCTGTCAGTGAATGATGACAATGTTTCCAGAGCTCCCAGGCAACTTTTCTATTCAGAGGTAAGATCTACTGAGGAAACTATACTATACCTGATAGCAGAGGAAACCTACATCAGAATCTTAGGATAACTGACTCAAGCCTCCATTCTTAAATAAGAACTGTTGATCAAGGATCACCAGAGACATAAGAAGGAAATCAAAAGCTAAAAGAAAAAACCAAAATAAGAACAACTGCCTCAGAAAAAGCAGAGATATTTTAGAAAATAATAGAAAAACCAGGACTTCCAGTCAAGATAGCAGAATAGACGGTTCCCAGCATCACTCTCTCCCACAAATCAACCAATTTACAACTATAAAAAAGCACGACAGCCAAGCTGGGGCTGCTAGAGCCCATGGGAAGAGGAGAGACCTATGGAGTGCATGAAGGTGGGAGAAGCCACAATGAGAGAAAGAAAGAACTGCTCCAATCATTTCGAGTCCCAGCTACTTCCAGGCTGGAGCTGCTGAGCACATGGAGCAGGAGCTGGCAAAAGCTGCAGCTGTGCCCTTCGGATGAAGTTGCTTGGAGGTGGCAGGGGAGAAGAGGGCCTTGGTGGCCCCCAGGACCCACACAGGATCAAGGAGCCACAACAACTGAAAAAAAAGAGCCACTTAGAGGCTGGTGAGTCATCGCAAGGGACTGGAGCATGGCCTGTCCCATGGGAAGTGTTTGGAGCAGGGGTGATGGGGGAGATGGGTCCACTGGGGAAACACTGGGGCACAGCAAGGACAGCTGATCTGCCCCCCAATCATTGTAGGGCCACTCAGAGGAGACTGGTTAGGAATATTGAACTGTAGGGGGTGCAGTTTGCTGAAAAGACTCAGGCCCAGACCAGAGTTTCTACACAACCCAGGTATACCAGATCTCACAAGAGCTGGAAGTACCTATAAAGTCAACCATTAAAACGTGAGCTGCACAATAAGCCTTCCCTAGGGAACCAGCAGCAAAGCAGCAATTTAGTTCAACCACAGAGCTCAAGTACTGGTCCCCACAGGAAGTTTCCCCATTTTAGAAGTAAGCAAAGAACAACAAATGAGTTCCAGTGCAGAGTTTAAGTGGTGGGAACAGCAAATAATCCAACACAGAACTGAAAGAAAAAACAGAGTACCCACAACCAGAGACAAAGTTTGATATTAACTACTAAAGGTCTCATTTCACCAAAGAACACCTGTAACACTTAGAAGGACCAGAAGTCCCCTGGGCTACCAAACCAGAAAGGGGGGAGGGTCGGGGGTCTCAGCCATGCCCCCCAACACCCACAACCAGTCCTGAGGGTGGGGGCCTTGGGTCTTGGCCACACCCCCCAACATGCACAACCAGCCCAGTGATGACCACCAAGCTGCCACAGCTGGGGAGGTGGGGGGCCAAGAATCTCGGCCATGCCCCCCCGGCACCTGCAGCCAACCCAGCAATGACCACTGAGCTGCAGCAAGAAGGGCCCTGGGTTCCTGAGCTGGGGTGGTGGGGGGCAAGGGCTTTTGCCACACCCCCATGACATCTGTACCCAGCCCTCTGATGACTAAACCACCACTGGAAGCCCCCAGGTCTCCCCTGTGGGAACAAAGAGGGGTGCCACAGGCCTCAATCCTGCTCCTCACCCTTCCTTGCTTTTCCATTCCATTTCCTTCCCCTTTCCCCTCTCTCCCTCCCTCCCAACTGCTCCACAACATCATAGAATGTAGAAGAAAAAATATTAATAAAAAAATATAAATAAATAAATAAATAATAAAGACAAATAAAGCAAAAAAAGAAAGAAATAAAAATATAGGCTCATGGGGAGCCTCAGGCCTCAGCCACAGCCCTCCAACACCCACAACCAGCCCAGCAATTACCACCGAGCTGCTGCAGGAAGCGCCCTGGGTTCCCGGGGTGTTGGGGGGTGGAGGGCTTCAGCCACACCCCTATGACATCTGCAAACTGGGCCACTGCTGGAAGCCCCCTGGTCTCCCATGCAGGAATGAGGGGGATGCCACAGGCCTCAACTCTGCCCCTCTTCCTTCCTCCTTCTTCTACCCTATTTTCTTCCCCTTTCCTCTCTCCTCCTCCCCTACAGCTGCTTCACAACATCATAGAATGTTAAAAAAAAAAAAAATAATAATAATAATAAATTTTAAAACAAAAAAACCAAACAAACCAAAACAAAACAAAATCCTTTAATTCACATTCTCGGAGATATTTGAAAAAATATTTTATTTATAAAATAAGAAGATGGTGTTGTTAAAAAAAAATGAAAAACCAAGAATAATGTGAAAAAATAAGTTGCCAAAAGATACCTAAAATGCAATGCCATTTATATAAAATATTAAACATTTAAAACATTGTATGTTGTTTATGGCTACAGACATATGTAGAAATGAATCAACACAAGTGTGGGAATACTACTTAAGTAATTATCTTTGGGGAACCAGGAGGTATAGGAGTAGGGGAGAAGGTTGGAGGTAAATCTAGCTGTATAGTAATTGAAATATTTGACCTTGTTAGAGAAAGAGAGGGAGAGAAATTTGAAGCAGATATAGAAAACAACATTATTATCTGTTAAGTCTGGGTAATTAATATAGTTTAAATCATGGATGCCCATTATATTATTCTGTATGCTTTTGCATATGCTTACAATATTTCTAATTAAAAATTCAAAAATTAAAATTTTGAGTTACAGAGAAATTTTATACAATTGTGTAATAAAGTCATCCAAACAAAAAATAAAAGGAGATGTGGCTTGCTTTTTACCAAGTGATGCAGTGTAAAAAAAAGGAAAATCTATTTGACTTTTTCGACTTAAGGAAATACAATCCTAGCACACTTGCTCTGCAGTAAGCAACATATATATAGTATAATAATATAAATGTTGTTTATTATTTTTCAACTCTTAGAATATATAGAAAAGCACAAAAGACAATTCTGGTTGGTCATTGGAATGGGGGAAAGGATAGGTACAGGTAGGAGGAGGGTGCTAAAGCCGCCTTACAGAGTGGGGAGTCAAATGACATTAAGTTAAAGGATGTTCATGCATTCATTTGTTAATTCATCAGTTAGTTCTCTGGAACACCTTTTATGTAGCAGGCACTATTTTAGTTGGTTGGCAATACCTTGGTGAACAAAAACTTCCTGCTTTTATTGAACTTACATTCTAGAACAAGAGGCACACATTACCAAATGAGGTTTTAAAAGAGTTAAAAATAATATAATGATCATGAATTGGAAAGGGGAAGGAGGAGATATTAGTGTAGGCCTGAATACTAAATCTTCATATTTCATAAGAAGAAATAAGTTCATAATGTTTAAAACAGCATTGTCCAATGATGTAAACGTTCTGTATCTGTGGAAGTCATGGTGGACTTGTTCTGTATATACATCTGTGTTAACCAGTGTGGTAGGCTACATGTGATTGTTGAAAACTTTAAATATGGCTAGTGTGACTGAGGAACTGTGATTTTATTTAGTTTTAGTTAATTTAAATTTAAATTGTGACAGGCTGGTAATTACTGTATTGGACAGCACAGGTTCAAAATGAAGGAATCAAGAGATAGCATAAATATATAGTTTTAGAATTAAACAGAAAACCTATTAATTGTGGTTGGCTGGGGTGGGGAGCAGATTGAAAGGGAGTATTTCATTATGAGGCATCTTATACTGTTTGATTTTCTACTAAATGCATATATTTGGTTGATTACTAAAACTTTTGGAAGACTATATGGAAACCAAATGGGTTTTTGAGAGGGAATAGAAAATTATTTTAAAAATGAGATAAAAGTTATACTTGAAGTTTGAATTCAAGTGAATGATTTGGCAAGAATTGGGGCTCTTAGCTTCAAACGATTCTTGTTAGCAGGAGGTCTTCGTAAAGAGTTTTATTATTTGTCTTGAGGTAAATTGTGGTCAGTGAGGTTAACAGATTCTGGCTAGAAAACCAAAAAGAACAGATTTTGAAATGTGGCATTAGAATTCTAGAGGTATGAGAACTAGTATACACACAAAAATATGGATCTGCATCTCCAATGTGTCCCACCAAAACTGCGGTCAAATATACTCGTATATCATCATTATTAAACCATCACCCAAGCCCAACTGGGATTAATTATGCTCAAACTTATTTTACATTTGAAGATAACAAAGTATTTGTAATTACCTTTTAATTCAATAAATTCTTGTTCATGGGTAGTTTATGCTATGTTCTTCTGATGAGTCACGTAGTTAATTTACCAAGGTGTTTCTAATTTGTATTTGGGGGTCAAGGGAGGATTAGGGGAAATGGGAGCTGTATAGCAATGCTTGTTAAAAAAACAGAAGAGGAATGAGGACCAAACTTTCTAGACATGATACAGATGGAATTGGCTTCAAATTGTTTGTAATATGGTGCTAATTTTAACAATTTGTTTCAAAGATTTCTGAAGAGAGGTAGAGGTTGGGATAAAGAACTGAGAAAGTTTTTCTCAGGAGGCAGTTGGAGTAAAACATTTAAAGTTTGTCAACAGAATACTACTTGTGGAAAGCTGTGTGACTATTCATTTATGAGTGCAAGTAGAGGTAGCTTTATTAAGCTACATTATGGGTTGGGGGGAAATAATTCTTTTTACTGTAATCTAAAAAAATCCATTTCTAGTGTAGATGGTAGCAAGTACCAAGGAGCTAGTAGTAATAATCTGGACATTTGCTCATATATTCGAAATGTAAATGAGCATATTCTGGATTTACTTCACATTATATGAGAAGTATTAAGTTATATCTGCATATTAGTGTGGGCTGATGGTTAAATAAAATTGAGAACTGCTATATTTCAGCTTGTCTGCTTTAGTTGTAATACCTGTATTTATTTGCTATCTGGAGTCAAGAATTCTTTGAGGGGCTAACCTATTCACTAAAAATAAGGTATTCTTGATAATAATAGGCTAATACCTAAAAAGCAAAATTCATATTATTTGAAATGGAATGATGATAGGCCTAAATCCAACCTCATCAAACAAAAACAAAGGAATGTATTGGGGGTGAGGTAAGCCAACTCTGTTATACAGGTTTCACATGACTTTTCTTTTAAAAAGTGCATGGAATGCATTCAAAACAAATAATGTTTTGTTAGATGAGAAGACCAAAAGGAAAATCCTAGAGAAAGGAGGATAGATGATCTTTCTTTAATGTCAAAACTGACATAAACACATTCCCCTTCCCCTACCCTTTTGCTTAAGATAATTTTCCCAACAAGACGCAGATTGCTTCAGTCTTTGCCTATCACCCTTTGAAGTATTTTCCTTATTATTAGGAGAGGGGGGCAGAATTTCTTTTGAGGATTTCTATAGCAGTGAATAGTTCCTCCTTTAAATACTTTCACATGATGAGGGAATTCTGTTTTCAAAGCACTGTCGTCGCTGTGGCTTCTCTACCAAGACAATTTATTTCTGGGGTGAAGGTCCTTCTTAGTTTGATTGTCATTAAGGACTCATTACCTTTTCTGATGGACTTTCTTTCTAAAGAGTTCAGTTTTTCTGAGAGATCTAACAAAGAAATTCAGCATTCTCCTATGTTAACCTTATGGGTGAAGTTAGCCATGATTCTCTTTTGAAATTTGTTTTGTCACACGGGGTTATAGTCTTCAACATGGTTTCTCTCCATTAATCAAGATAGGGTGACATATCTAATTTTGAAAACTGAATTTCTTCTGCAGTGCAAAGGGACACTTTAAGTTTTGGGGAGTTTTGAAATGTCTTTATTGATTTTTAATTTTTTTAGTTGTCTCTTCCAATGTTTATGTAATGTCATGGCAAACAACAAACTATGAAAGTGTCAACAGTTTCCCAGAAACATTGAAATCTTTTGAGAACCTCCACCCCATTTTACCTCACCTCATCCTGCTCTATTCTTGAATATAGTCTTCTGGAAATTCTGTAAATATTTAATTCTGGTAGAAATGTATAGTTGTATGATTCAACAGCTCATTTGAAAGCAGCCCTCCACTCCCTGCCAAATCTTTAGCAGGCGATGATTCACAATTCTCAGGAAAGAATTAGAATTAAGAAACTTCAAATATAATTGACAATTTTCTCAATGTTACTACCTAAGGTTAAGTTTCTAAGTCTTTTGATTGTTTTAGATAAATGAACTTAAAAAATTATATATGTCTCAAAGTAGATTACATCATTTACATTATTACTCTTGGACATTCCTTTTGAACAGTTTGGTCTTTGTATTAGCCCGTTTCTGTTGCTTACAACAAAATACTTGAAACTAGGTGATTTATAACGAAAACAAAATTTATTGCTCACAATTTCTGAGGCTGGGAGGTCCAAAGTCCAGGGAACACATCTGATGAGAGGCTTGGTGGTGGTGACAGTGACAGCAGAGTATCACATTGTGAAAATGGTGGAGCAGAGAGAGACTAACCTCCTCATTCACTCTCCTTTTAAAGCCCTCCTAACCACGCCCATAACCACCATTTTTAATCCATTTTCTATTGCATGGTTCCACAATCTAATCACCTCTTCAAGGCCCCACCTTTCAATTACCATAATAGAATTTCCCACCCTCAACAGTTACAGTGGGAATGAAGCTTCTAATATATGGACTTTGGAGAACACAATTCAATCAACCCACAGTAGTCATTAGAAGGTAAGAGAATCATTATTGTTCAGGATACATTCATTGTCTGCTTCCGGCCAGAGGCCCCTAAATGCAACAATGCAACTCTCAACTAACCCAGACAGGACAGCCAACGTGTTTCCTAAAACCTGCAACCTCCTTCCTGCTAGAGTGTTCAAATGAAAGGCCTCTACTCTTATTGAGGAAGAAAGTGGAACATAAGAGAGTCCTAATGTCAAAATACCCAGAATCTAGGTTTGACTCTGCTACTTATTGCCTGTTTAACCTTGGCAGGTAACATATCCTTCTGCTTTTTCCCCCCAAAACCCTGTAAATAAGTGATCTAGATGATCTTCATGTTTCTACCATCCTAAATATGTAATAAGGCTACTTTTCCACCTGCATAGGCTCAATTACAGAATTATAGTGATTGAGCCAAGTTGGATACTACAGTCAGAAATTAACATTGATATTTCTTATCTAGTATATAAAAAAAGGAGTATGATTATATTTTTTCTCTTTCCTGTAGGACTCTGATGAGTTGTAATTATTCATCCCACTTGCTTATTTAAGACTAACTGTAAACCAGTTTAATAAACACATTTGAACTGTGTCTTTGTGCTGGATACCATAGGCAGTGAGAATGAATACTCAGCGATTTTAGACTGTGGCTTCAAGATGCTTACCACCTAGTCAGGGAGGAAAGCATGAAAACAAATAAATAACAAATGCAGTGTGATAAACAGAGCAAGATAAGTATATATAAGATGCAGAGGTAGCATAGAAAAAAATATATACACACACATATATATTTCTCCATACTTATTTGGAAATAGAAATAGGAAAATGTGTGTGTGTTGGAAGGAAGGTAGCTTTATGGTAAATTTTAAAAGAACAACAAAAATCCTCCTAAATCTCTTTACCTGTTTACTACTGAACCAAGTATGTCCTCTCATAATATTAGTTGCCTTAAACTGCAGTCAAATGAGTTATGCCATCGAAGGTTAAAAATAAAATACAGAATGTTTTCTCTTTTCATGGATAAATGACTTTATTTTTCAATGCCCTCAAATATCTCCATTAAACCTGTCTTTACTAGCAGTTGACATTTCTGTCATTTAACAAAGAAGAACAGCTAAATGTGTCAAGTAATCATTGTAAACTAAATACTACAGCCTAGAATATATTTATCTTTAGAATTTAGAAAATATGGAGGGATGAGTTTTTTTAAGAATGCTAGTGTGTCTCAGCATAATTAATTTCTGTGAAATTTTATAGTCTAGAAGGTTAAGGTTTTCCTGATGATTTGCAGCAATCTTTAGCTTAAATCAAAGAATTGGAAAGTGTTTAAACTCCTGGTGTTAAATCTAGCACTGGCTATGAAAGCTACACTCTTACTTGGGGGATGAAGGAGCTTGGGGAAGTTTCTTATAAAAACTCGGCCTGCAGTAATTTGTTTTGTCTGAAACTGGAAATCATATTGTTGAAGCTTGCATTCTGTTTTCTTTCAATAGGTGTATTAATACAAAGCACAGTGTTTTGAAAGGGCTTCCTCCTTTCTGCAGGAATAAATTTGGCTTGTGAAAAAGAATAAAAATCACACCAGCGATTCAGCAACATCACATCTATTTCATCATTTGGGGGATGCAGGCTTCAGTTTAGAAACTCCAGACATATTTTCATATGTAGAAACATACCCCTAAGTATTAAATATAAAACTTGACTGTACACTCAAAACAGTTGTACAATCATATAGTCTAGAAGGTTACCATTGAGTGTCTTAAAATGTGCATATATTTTAAAAATCATTAGAATAAATTGAAAGCTGGAATGAGATACTCTTTGAGAGAAGGTGCTATCTAGAGATGCCTGAGGAATGCTGCTGTATGAATTTCTCCTATGAAGTGAACAAACCTCTTGCCCATAAAACAGATAGAAGCTATGATTTCCAGATACCTCCATCCCAGGAAATTAGATTAAGATGGAGACAACAGGATATTCATTTTTTATTTTAATCATTTAAACTAAGTTCTGAAAAAGCATGCTTTCTAAAGAGGCATGGAAATGTTGAAAAGTTAACAACCAGACTAATTGATTGTGTTTTGGAAAACATTGTAATGGAAGATTTAAAGTGCTTCAGGGCCATGCCCAGTGACTCTGAAGACAAGAGAAAAAGTGGTGAGAGAGAGAGCTTTCTAAGTTTGGGGATGCCCTAGAAAACTACTGGATGGTCTAAGAATGTCTCATGAAACACAAAACCCTAATGCAACTATAATGTGGATGTGAGGAAAGGGTTATTCTTTTAAAAAATTGTACTCTTGCAAAATATATTATCCTTCAGCTTTTGACCTTTTTTGTTTTTTCAGGTTGAAAAGTTATGCATATAGTAAGGATTTACATTATTTGCTTAGTATTTCTTTAAAACTGCATTCTAACTCAAGGCTATGTATCTCTCCTCTGTTCTGGTTCCTGTGCCTGCTCTGCCCCAGGTTGGCCTTCATTCCATGATGTGATCAGTTCTGAGGCAATCACATTTACAGATGACTTTTCCTACGGGATGCACAGGGTGGAAACAAGCTGCTCTCAGGTCAGTTAACCCCACCTGAAAACCCAATATGCGGCTCACTTTGCATTGCAAAGCCTTTCAAGACTCCTGATTATGCTAAATATAGCCACTAAGTCCAAGTGACTGGTCAGAAGAGGAACAGACAAGCACAGTGAAGTCTAGATAAAAGTCTGAATGGTATCTCAGTCTTCAGGTGTTTAGTAAGTTTAATGATATATAAGTCTTTGGCTTCAGCACTATTAAATAAAATCATTTATAGAAAAAAAATCTTTAATTGACTCCTTATAGTGGGGAGTGCGCTATTGTTGGGGCATATGAAGATTTCATTGTGTGATCTTACACAGCCTGGTGTTTTGATAATCCCCCTCTCCTTTCAATTCTGTGCACCCACTATTCAGTCATAATGCCTCTAACTCTAATGGCAGTGATGTAAACACCATCAATGAAAACTCCAGGCTTTTCTTTGGTGGGTATGAGGAGGGAGGTTAAAGAGAGGCTGTAGGTGGTGGTGGGCTATATGAGGACAGAGTGAGAATGTGAGTTGAGGTCGTTCCTCCTCTGCTTCTCCTAGTATACCTCATTTCCAAGGATGTTCTAATTAGTTCTGCCCATTCTGCTCTAACGAAATTAATGCTGGCTCTGAGGAAGAAAATGAGCATGTGTTGAGGAGGAGGAAAAAATAGTTAATCTGTCAACCTCAATCAAGAGACTTGAACTTGTGGGTATCTTGTGCTTAAACCCAGAGACATAGCTAGAACCTCCTTGTACACAGAATAAGAGCAACTACGTATTCTGTAGTAGGTAGTCCTGTTCTAATCTGCTTTAATTAAGTTAAATGTAGAGTCTGAGTACTATGGCATCGAAATTCATTGATACTACAGAGTATTTTGTTGAGGGGTGTCTATTGCGCATATAAGGTAAAGGGGCACAATCAAGCAGCTGTAATAGCAAAGTGATTGTCATATGGGCCACCCTCAGCATTCTTCTGCCTGCCCTTTTTCCATTTTTCTTTAACCCTCTTCATCACGCACAAGATTTTTAGGGAGTAGGTGGCATATTTACTACCAAGTAAGGAGAAAGATTGGTTTGAACATAAGCCTCTGATGAATTTTTCTTTTCTTTTCTTTTTTTTTTAAATAAGGCTGTCAAGTTTACTGTCATCTAGGTGTGAGAATGACTCTCTCCCTTGACAAGCAGACTTCATATTTTATCAAGTCACATTTTCAGTTCACTCTTGTTTCTTAGAAATGAGTCTCTGGGCATGATAGTGGAACTTTCTGATGCTGGGTTTCACCATTCGAGATTTTAATTTAATTGGACTGGGTGCAGTTTGAACAGCAGCATTTTTAAAAGCTGTCCTGATTAATGCTCACAATAACCTTATGAAGTAGGTACTATTCTTCTCCCTTATTTTACATTTGAGGAAACTGAGGCACAAAGAGGACAATTAAACTTGGGTAAATTTATGTGGATTTTAGTGGCAGAACTGAGACTTGAATTTGGGTCATCTTGCTCCAGAGCTCCTTATGGTGCTTGGGTAGGTAGGTAGACAGACAGACGGACAGACTGGAGTCATATTAAAATTTTTAAAAATCCCATGATACCCCAGCAGTTGGTTTAATGCAATTCAGTTTTCAATTCAATCAAATTTAAATTGACAATTTTATAATTATCACAAAAAGAAATTAAGACTATCTACGCAAGAATCTAAAGTATTTGACAAGAAGGTAACTATTGGTAGGATGGTACACAGTAATTTATAATTAAGAGACATAGTACTTATCTCTATTAAGGCTAGTATTTTTTTTTTTTCTTTTTTAAGCTGCCTTAAAGGCTACTATATGACTGCTACTCTCCTTTTCACTTATCATCCATTTTCAAACATTGAGTCCTATGAAAACTAAATTTAAAAGGCACAGAAAAAGTGAGGCATAAAGTGAGACATTAGATACCAACTTTTCTTAAAGCCCAACTCTCTGATTTCTCTGTGACTAATTCTTATAATTAACAGTTGGAATAAACTTCCTCCTTTCTTTATGCCAGCCAGAGAGATAACATCAGAACTCAAGTAAAGATCATTATGAAAGTGCCCTACAGTGACCAAAGAGAAATGAAACCCATAAATGATGCCAAAATTAGACAATATTCATAAAAGATGTCAAGCTAAACCAAGCATAGCTCTTGGCCCTTTGGACAAGGTGACTAACTATTACCACTCTTTGGGTCTTTTGCTAACAGTTGTGTGAAGAACTAACACCGACCTGTTCCATTTTGGCTTCTTTTCCCACCACCTTCACTTCTCATATTTAGAAACCCTTTGACCCTTTCTTAAATAAACATCTTAAATTTAAAGAGAAGAGGGAGAGAAATTTGTTCCACTAAGACATGGATTAAAATACATGCTTTGCAAAGTAAGTTCTGTGTAGGAGATAATCAGGTTCCACAGTGATACATATGCTGGACTGTTCTACCATGTAGCCAGAGCGGGGGATGTCTGCCACTTAAGTATGACACTAGCACACTAAATTAAAGTGTGCTGGGTATCTTTCATTTCAGTTTCTTTGTCATTTCATTTGTGTATTTTACATATATGCTTATTTTCCTTTTGTTTTATAATTTTCTTTAGTTTTTTCTTTTCCTTTTTATCAGGCATCCTTTTTACCTTGACTTCAACAAAAATAACTGATTTAGTGGATGCCATACTAGAGCAATCACTTGTGCTTTACTCCCTAATATCTCATTCTTATCACTATTTTTCATTATCAGTTTATCTTCTTTACCTTATATTTTTTCAGTTTATGTAGTCTCTTCTCACAATTTCTCCCTTCTTTTTTTTTTTTAGGATTGCTTGTTTTTAATGGTGAGATGTTCTGGGAAACCTTTCTAGTTTGCTTTTCCTCTTTCTAAAATTTTTGTATTTTGAATTCACATGGCTTGTCTTTCTTTTCTCTGGACTGAATTATATCAATGTGGTTTGTGTTACGAAGAATCTATTAGATACATTTATTATCTCGTAGACATTTTCAGTTGGATATATTATGTGGAGTACTTCTTTCCTTGTGGTAAAGATGGAATATCTAAATATGAAGACCCTTTTACTGCCCAGTTCTGCAAATAAACTGAGCTTCCATGAACAAAACCAATAGACTCAACCCGCTTGCCTGGCAATATGGCAATATTTCACTAGTCTATTGGTCCCTAATTCTTGCTTTAGTAATTAGGATTCTTTTTTTTTTTCCCCCCCTTTTAATTGTGGTGGGTATCAGACCATGAATGCAATGAATTGGGCCTCATATTTGTGTAGAAATTGTAATCTACTCCCTCTACATGGTACACTGTAGTTTTTCCATGTGTCCAGTGACTTCTCAGGTAATAATGTTTTTAGTAAAGTTTTATTGAGAGAGTTAAGATCAGTTCAGTCTTCTTGCCACTTTCCTGAGAAGTGTTGTAGTCAGTTTCTTCTAAAAGAATTGTTGTATAAGAAACCAGCATGCTGCCTGGTCTTTGAGTTGTAACACAGAAAATAAGCAAGGGTGGTACCCTCATTATGGTTGCTGCTTGTGGATGAAATAGGTTACCCTGCTGCATTCTGGTTTTTGTGGCAATCTTATTTGCTTTCTTTCACTATTCTACCTACTGAATTGAGTAATTACATTCCAAGTATCTATTCCAAAGAAGACTTAACTTAAATTTGCCTGCTCTGGTGGGCACATGTATCTTCCCTCTGGCTGCAGCCATTCCCTAACAATTTTCAGTTATAAAGAATTTTTCCTTAATTTTATTTAATTTATATTTCAGCTAGTGATAAAATATATTGCTTCTATTCCAGTTTAGCTGACTACTGTGAATAATTGTTTGACGGCTTTTCCTTAATCCTCCAACCCCAGCCCATTAAGCAACACTTTGTCAGGAGTTTAAATTCAGGAATTATGGTTTTAAGGAATTATGTTAAATTTGATGTTCAATTACTTTTTTTAAGGGGGGTCCTTTCTCTTGGTTCTCTGCAGGTTCTTTAGTTGCCAACTTTTCTGAATGGGAGGCTTAGGTGATAAAGGATTCCTGTGGGAATTTAAAATTTTTCTTTTAAACAATTACCTCATACTTCTTCAAAAGGAGGACTAGAATATTCAGGTATAGTTTGCATTTACTTATAAAATACATTATCATTAAAAACAACTTTCAAAATGCACACCAAAGATTCTATTCTGAAATAAATCATTAACAGCAGATTTCAGAGATTTCTTCTTTGGGAAATCAGTTTGTTTCAGTTATAACCAGGTGTGCTGAGAGATCCCAACACAGTGCCAGTTGGCTTGGGCCAGGCAGGCAGAGCTCGCAGGCAGCTAAAGAAACAATGCATCACTGACAACTTCCACTCATCATCCCAGCTTTCAGCCAGGCCTAGAAGCTAGAAAGAATGGGCTCCACGTGTGTTCCCGTCAGGGAGGAGCCTTCAGGGCCTATGCACTTTTAAGAGAAACTGAGTAAAAGTCATTTATGGGAGATGAGGCATACCTGAGAGGAAGCACTAAGCACTGTGGGGTTAGTCTTCACTCAAAAATGGCCTTGCTGTTTTGCAGGCAGTGAGGTGGCATGCTTGTGGTGGCCCCGATATAAATGAATACCTTTCTGTTTTGAAATGTTGCATCTTCCAGAACACCTTGTGGCAAGCATAATGAAATCCATCACTATCATTTTTAGGGGACTCACACCTTTTCAGAGGCTTTCCCCACACTATCCCAAACCCATATATTTGTTTCCAAATGATTTTTGTTGCCTTTTCCTAACTACAGTTCTCTTCCTCTTCTCCCATTTTATTTTGCCTGGATTAGAGACACATCTAGAATCTGTGTTTTCCTTTCTGTTTAACCAGAAGACTAGTTCCAGATTAGCAAATGAAACTACAGATTGAAAACCAACTCAGTTCAACAGATTAAATTCCTGTAATCTGGATTTTTAAAAAAATTATTTGGGGAAATGAAGACTGTATAACTTAATCCCAAATGCTTCAGGTATATCCTTATTATGCTCTATTTTTGGAGTAATGTTGGTAGAACAGTTTTCTAAATATGCCCAAGTGATTAATAAGGGTAATATTTATTTTGCCCAGATAGTTCTCTCATACACACACACACACACACACACACACACACACTCACACACACACACACACACACACACACACACACACACACACACTCCTATCTAAGGCTTTTATGTGCAAACTTCACTTCTCAGATGCCAAGTGATTAACCTGCCAGGGCAGCATGTGAGATCAATAATTGTGCACACACCCTGGTCACCGAGGGCACAAGTTTCTGTTAGCCTGCATCCTGTTTTGGCAGGCAGAAATGGGCATTTTCCTGTGTCTATTGGGTAAACATGTGTGTTTTTACTGGTGCATCTTAGCTGCTGATGCCTGAAAATTTGGCCTTGGTTGTTTATAGAAAGGAAAAGCAATCTGAGCTGTCAGCCTTGATATTACCTAAACCTGCATAGAATGTGGTAAAATAATGCAAGATTTGTTTTTTTAGGCCTGTTTCATATTTTCCAGGCAATAGATCAAATCAGTTCAGGGTTCATTTTTAGTTCTTTAATAAGCTCTCACAGTATGTTGGCAGTAAAATAAGAATGCACTTTTAACACGGAAGTGCCATATAGTCAAAGTTGCTATTTGTGCTATTTATTAATAACTAGGGAATCCTTGAGAATTGAATTTAACACTTTCAACTGGGAAACTGAGATTCTAGTTCTACCCATTGTAATGAGCACCCTCCCTCATTTCTCTCTTCATCTCTATTTGATATCTTAGCCCCAGCTCCTTGTCAATTCATACTCTCTTTCCCTCTGAAATTTGTTTCATATATAGAACCAGTACAGTGTGAAGAATTAATTAATAATTCATCTGTATGCTTTTTCTATCATGTTCTTACCTAAATCTTGACTTTTCCCTCTCCTTGAAATGCTCTCCCCTAGATATTTACTTCCTTCAGGTCCTTATTCCAAAGTCACCCCAGGGGAGCCTCCCCTGACCACCCTACTTAAAATGTCAACTCCCAACCCTGACATTTCATATCACCTCCTCCCAGTTTTTTTCCTCTTTAGCACTGATTTCTATCTACCATGCTTTATGGTTCACTTGTTTTCCTGGGTATTGTCTGTCTCTTCCACTAGAATGTAAGCTCTATGAGGCCAGGGATGTGGCCTGTATCTCCAGATCTAGGATAGTGCCTGTCATATAGCAGGCACTCCATAAATATCTGTCAAATGAATAAATAGAAGCCATTTACCCTAGGCTTTGGTTTCCATGTTACATGATGAATGAAGTGTTTTCATAGCCTGTTTGAATGTGGTACACTGTCTCCATCTCCTTCACCCCTGTCCCTGTTGAGAAAGGGTGGGTGATAGGTAAGTGTGACATATGCTGGGTATCTCCTGGAGCCACACCCACCATTGAAGCAGGGAGTGCAGGGCTTTATTCAGTCAGGCAGCCTTTTTGGAGAAACTTTCTCTGGGCTTGATTTCTCTTAAGCACCATCATAACCAACCATTCCTCCTTCTGCTTCTTTCTGAACTTTAGGACTCTTCTCCTCCAGCTTTTTGGATACTCAGTAGCATTGATTTTAGCTAAACAACTTATCCCTTCTCCACATATGATAGCTCATGTGGGTAAAGAAGCCATCATGACACTCCACCTATTAGAAGCCAGGAGAAAAGGATTGTGTGGGCTAGAGATGTTTCCATTTGCTACACTCGCAGCCCTGGTGACCGTGACATAAATTGAGCCTTGCCATTGCTCCGCTGGGTTCCAAGAACATCCAATGCTTGTCTGATGTTAAGTTTTACTGCCCATGAAAGCAAACATCACCTCCGTCATGGCCAGTTAAACAGTATCTTTTACAGTGGACTTCTGCATATCTGAAACCCACCCATCCAAAACCAAAAGTAATACTGAGGGGAGAGATTTTATTCTGCCATGTTTCTTACAAGGGGAGATCAAGGGTCAACTCAATTCATAAAATTATTGCAGTCATTTTTCAGCTGGCTGAGAGACTTCACAGATCAAAAAATAAAGTGGATCCTAAATGATTTCTGATATGCATAATTCTAGTGTTTTTTATCCTCTGCATGTGGCGTAAGGCCTGCCAGAAACCATCTTTGCAGCTATTGACAGGCGGATTAGAAATCATCCATGATGGTTTCCCTCATTTCTCTACAGGCTGGTCATCCATTTAAACTGCTTAATGTGAGTTCCTCTCAAGGCCTGGTTTGTCCACACTTTCCCTTACATTTTGTTCTTCTCTTTCAGTGTGGTGCTCACCTTGGGCACATTTTTGATGACGGACCTCGTCCAACTGGTAAAAGATACTGCATAAATTCTGCTTCCTTGTCTTTCACACCTGCAGATAGCAGCGGCACTGAAGAAGGTAGCGGGGTCGGCAACCCAGCCCAGGCAGACAGAGCGGAGCTGTAGAGTAATGGAGAGTGAAGGAAACAAAGTGTACTTAGTGCACAGCTTATTAAAAAAATTAAAATTGTCTATCTTAATAGATATATTTTTTCAAAAACTATAAGAGCAGTTTTGTGCTATTGATGTTTTTCTTCTTTTGCTTAAACAGAGGCTCTGGCCATCAATGTATTTTGCCATTGACTTGCTCCAGAACTCTTTATAGCTTTAGCAAATGGAGATAGCTTTGTGAAACTCCTTCACAAGCCCTTATGTACCCTTTGGCATTATTTTCTTTGAGCACATAACTTCTTTTGTGGTTTCTACCCACTTGCTTGGTCTTCAAACATGAAAATAGAGATTTCTATGCAATCTAGACACCAGGGCTTGGAATTGCAGAGCATCGAGACCTGGTAGACATATGGCCTTAAGGCAACTGTACCTACAGTAAAGGTGGAGTGATATCTTATGAGACTTCTCAGCTTGATGGAAAGTTTGAGCTAAGGTCGTTTTTTCTCACTAAAAGGGTGTGAAGGTCTAAAATCTTTCCTTATGTTAAATTGTTGCCAGATCTGAGGGAGCACACCAAGTGTTGTGGCAGAGAAGTAAACATTACCTCATGATTAGGCCTTTATTTTACTTTATTTTATTTTCCATTGAAAACAGTGGAAAGTAAGACAACTGTAAAATGTTGATCCCCATTTTGTCCAAAGTTCACAAAAAAGATATAAGTCCTTCTCTCCACACCTAACACCATCTGCAGCTGGATGGGAATTTTGGTAAAGTTCGTTGTGTAAAATAAAATATTGTGGACACCACACTTCATCAAAGCAGTGGAAATGAGAGCGCAAAGAAGACCAAGGATGAAGTCTCCGGTACTAAAAACTCCAGTGCTGGGCAGAAAAGCTGATGGGATACTACAAGTAACAGAATCTGAAGCAGGGGACCTTGTGCACAAAGCATCACATGACCTCTGGAAAGATGTTGGGGATAAAAATACAAATAGCTGGGAGCTCAAGTTCCACACCTGACTAATCTGCTGTGTGACAAGGGACAAGCCATTTAGCCTCTCTGTGCCTATTTCTTCATGTATAAACTGGGACTCATAATATTTGTAAAATGTATTGACACTCAGGGCAAAATTACTATATTGCTATATAATTAAGATCAGTGTTGTAAAACTAAACTGATCTGGTTCTTATTGCCTCAAAGGCTGAAGCCCAGGTATTTGAAATGGAAAGAAGCAGAGAAGAGTTCAACTTAGCTGATTGGTATGGAAACAGTTGGGCCAAGAGCCAGAAATTTTCCTTTGTAGCAATGTGGCTGGTTTTACTTTGAGAAGCTGTGCTCAGTTGCTTTATAACATTTAGTCTGGTGGAGTGGATGTCATTTTGCGCAATAATGTTTCACAAGTATGAGCAATAGTGATATAAGATGATATTGCTGTAGCCAGGTGTGAAGGTACTGTGTGTGACTCATGTATATTGTGTTTGTAACTTTGAATGGTAATCCTGAAATGTGGTTTAAAAAAATATTATTTTGTTAAATCTTTGAAAACTTATTAATACTGACGTCTTTTCTTGTAAGCACCAAGACAAAAATAAGAGGACACTTGACAACTTTAAAGAAACAATGAGAAATTAGAACGGAACTTTGACAAATCAAAATGTCAGTGTGCCATGTCTACATTCTTATGTGTCTCTACAGGCACCTCCAGTGAGGCCCTGACATCCTGGCAACTTTTCATTGTCATGTATGCTGCAACTTTACAATTTGAGATAGTCACACTCTTATCTGGATGCTCAGATAAGAAGTTCTCTGAGCATCCAGATTTATCCTAGGCCCTGGGGTCACTCTGGAATTTACAGGCTTCACCCCCCTCAGAAATAAGGTGTAAAACTGAAAACCAGAAAGGCCATCAGCATCCAGACCATCCCAGAAGTCTTTTCCAACCTCACAGAGGGAACCCCAACATTTCCCAGTGATCCAAGGATCCCACTTGGGGGTGGCTAAAGAAATGGGTCTCTCAGGGCATTGTCACAGCCGACAGTCCATCCTTCAGAGGCACATGCAGCACTTCACAACTGCTCCAGCTATGTGTGTTGGCCTCCTCCAGGGTCCATTGGATATGAGCCACAGCGTTGGGGTAGATGAGGAAGATAAATGAAGCGCTTCTCTACCCAGACACACTGGATTGTCCTTGTTCCTTCATTTTTATTGTAAGATTTAACATTTCCCTCTGAAAATCCTCCTTTTCTAATCCTTAGTCTTTGTTTTAAGGAAAGCTACTTTTTCTTCTACCACATTTCCCAGCACCAACTTTAAGAAAAGTGCAACATCCATGAAAAAAAAAAAAGTGGGGTATATGCATGTGGTTTAATTCCAAATTGCTTTTGGGTTTAAGTGGTATCAAATTTCAGTATATTTCTGTCTTATGTTAAAGAAATATATTACTAAAACGTCAGTGAGCAATAATGTCAGCTGTCGAGCACTAGATTTATTTTTGCAGGATATGGAGTGCAATGAACTGAGTCAATATGGTGAGGTGTATGTGATCTGTGGAGTTACGCCATTTAACATAGGAAATGCACGGGACTTTCCCTCTCTGCACTCCAGCTCTTATTGTAGAATCAGAAGACGCAGGATTCTGCTGGCGTGCACACAGTGTGTCTGTCCATAAAGTCATGTGGAATGGACCTGAAGAAAGCAGCAGTGTCTGCTGTATTAGGGAACATTTCTATGTGTCTAAACTTTTCACTTCTGAGATGCATTTAAATTCTTAGTGAAAACGATGTAGCAATTTGAAAACCTCTCCACATTAATTGTGTTCAAAATGTCTTGCTTTAAATACAACAAATGACGAAGGGGATTATTGTTTGTTTTGAAGGTCAAATATTATTTTTACCTTAGATAGCTTTGTAATAATTTTTCTCCAGACAGTTCAAAACTTTTGAAAAATGACGTGAAACTTTCATTAAAAACTCTGTTCCTATGTTTATTGTATACAGAAATTATGCAATAAAATTTCTTTATAAAAATGTTTTCTTCTCTGATTCCTAAAGACTCCTCTTATTTTTAGCACAGATACATAATTGTCCACTGGAGTTTGCAGTGCACTGCTCTGTTTACATCTTTGCTCGCTGGCATGTCTGTAATTTGTACAGAGGGCCTTTTACTGATGGAGCCTTTGGAAGTTGGGGCTCTGACTGTAGGGTCAAGTCCAACTCTCTATACCTGAGGCCCAGGGAAAGACCTTCAGGGATCCAAAAGGTTGGAGGAAAGGGAAACATTTGTAGAATTATTCAGCCTTCGCTTCACCTCAACAAAATCTTCAGCAGCTTGTGCATTTTTTTACTTAGAATATGGACTTTGGGGAGTTCCATCATGGTAAGTCTGTGAATAAAAATGTAGGAACAATACCATGCTGATGCCTACGCTTCTGTTAAAAAATTTGCCAGGAAACTTACACTATTGTCAGGTGTTGGTCTCTAGGAAAATACGAGTTAGGAATTCCCCACTGCTCACAAATTAATTCACCTTTAAAAATCGTGTCTATATATGACTTTGGGTGTAGTATTATCTGTTGTTGAAATGTTTCATTTTTTATTTGTTTTGTTTTGTTGGTTTATTTATTTTAGGGAGAAGAGGGATGATGAGGACTTTCTTTTTTCAACCAATTCTTTAAGGCATATACCTGGGATTCTAAAAGTCACAGGCTGGCAATTTCATGTAGTGTATCTTAGAACGATGTTTCTCATAGTGTGGGCCTCAGACTGAAGCATCAGCATCACCTGGGAACTTGCCATGAATACAGGTTTTCAGGCCTCATGCTGGACTGACTTAATCAGAAATTCTGATGAGAATTCTGATCTTGGAAGGGCGAATTGCAACTAACTAAAAATAAGTAAGAAATGAAACTTTAGCAATCTGTGTTTTAGCAAGCCCTCCGTGTGATTCTTCTGCTTGTTCATGTTTGAGAACCACTGCCTTAGAACTTTTAGTGAGAAAACTTCAATTAGTATTCACTTGAAAAGCATTTACACCTGACCCTCAAATATGGCCTGTTTTGTCATCACTGGTTTTCCCAGGATGAGTGAAACAGTTTTCCCAAAGTTTCATGCCTTTCAGCTATTGTTGTCCTTCACTGCCCGTTTATGTCCTTCTGGAGGACTAGCTTGTCCTTATCCACGAGCACCACCCCCATTTGCATTTCTGAGTTGAACCTGGACTGCCTGGTAGTGCTTCCCAGTGCCTGTCTAGAACCACAGGATGTCTACAGCAGCCTCATCTCAGTAATTCCAAGAATTAGAGAACACATCTCAGTGTATAAATTTTCATATGGCTTTTCCCATCTCTTCCATTTCTTTGTACCTGTACCTTTCACCATCATCATATTTTTGTAATCTTTCAAGAAATCTCTACAAAGGTGTCATGTACCTGAATCTTGACTCTTTTTTTTGTCAGAAGACTGCTGTTATTACCTACACTTTAACAATAAAAAGACTTCTAGAAGGTGCTGGCATATGAGAAAGGTTGAATTAAAAAAAAAAAAATGTCCTTGGGACAGGCTTACAAGCACCCTGTACTGACTTTTAACCAGAGTTCATTGTGCTCACACAACTGTTTGAAATTGCACTGTTTTAATGTGAAGCCTGAATCAATGCCATATGCCATGAAAGAATACTCTGGCAAGAACTCTTCCCATCTACTTGCTCCCAGAGGCTGGTCTTGTCCTGGGCTAACCTGAGAGGGATTGGCCTGAAGATGACTGCAGGCTCTAAGCCAGGCTCTGACACTGCCTCTGACCGCCCCTCCCCCCATCATCCCCCCACCTCACCACCACACCTGAAAGGCTGTCATGCAAGTAAGGAGCTTTTAAGGAACCATCATGAGAAGAGATCATAGTGACCCAAGATTTGGGAGCCATATCAGCACCTCAGCCCACATGAGATTTTCCCCATGTTTAGTGTGATTATGGATGCCAGGGAACCTCATTCTTATTTCAAGGTTTCAACTCCCCTCCCTGCAGTGTCCACACCACCCCACCCAGCAAACACATACTCGCCCTTATTATAATTCATGCTCAGGAGGGACCCGATAGATTTTCAGGAATAAGCAGAAGGGCAAGTAAATTAGTAATTAAGTGCTTAGTTCGGCACAAAGGCGTAGAAGTCTAAATATCAAGAAAGCAGAGTAAGAGAGGTTACGTGTGTTAGCCCAGGAGAGAGTCCTAAGAGTTAAGGGGAGGTTGCCTAAAGCATTAGTCCCAAGGCCTTCAATCTCAGCATGGGGTTTCTTTTTACCTTAATGATATTGTATATTTAATAACCTCTATAAGTCAGGCACTGGATCCATTATCTCTAATGTTTGGTAGGTAGTCTTATCCCCATTTTACAGATGATGGTGCTAAAGCTCAAAACAGTCAAGGTAAGTTACATAGCAAGTACATGGTCAAACTCAGTTGAACTCCAAGTTCATGTGATTTCAAAGGCTGTGCTCCCTACTCCACACTAAACTGCCTCCAATGTAGGATACTAAGCTATTTGGATAGTGTTCAGTTGTGGGTGAGTTTTTACCTGGAAGAAATGTTTATATTATTTGTTATTTATTTTTAGTTAATTGCAATTTGCCCTTCCAAAATATATTCTGCAATGTGACTGCTTTATTTCGGAGAGGGCTAATTATGCATTTGTAAACCTTAATTTTTTTACACTTTGATGACAGTTTTTTAAAAAAATTTCTTTTCCTAAGGGCTAACTTTAATACTACTAATAATTCTAACTACCACAGGAAGAAAAATAAGCCATATTCTGGATTCATATGGAAAAAGGGAAGAATAGAGGAAGGGAAGAAAAGAGAAGATACTAAAGATGCATTTGACCCAAATATTTGGTTTCTGGCACAGCTGATCCAGTTATTCTTTCCTCATCTGAAAAGATATAGAGCCCAGGTAGTGGGAATGGGGGTGGGGTGTCCTTACTGATGTCACCAAGTCAGACTGTAGTGGGAGAGTGAAGGAGGGGGACAGATTCCTGAGGTCTCTATCCACACCCAGAGCGTGTCTGCAGGGCATATGATAGACCTATCCCAGGAACTGACGAAATAAAGAGGTTTGTTTCTGTTTGATTACAATTCATGACAGATTGATAACTGCAAAGGCATTCAAACTTGGGGTTTGCCCCCCTTCTCTTTAACACTATAGCTTGTAAGTCTAGTCAGGCATCTGGTGTTTGTTAGATGGCTGTGTTGCATCATCCTCACGATTGCTGGGGAACATCTCCTAGCATTGGAGCAATTGGAGAGAAGACCATGGGGCACAGAATGGCCTCATCCGGTTTACATCTTCATTACTGCGCGTTTCACATACCTGCTTACATCTGGAAAAAATCTCCAGGTAAACCTCTTGGGCTCTTTCTCTAAAGAGTAACTGTAATTATTAGGGCAATACCCAAATTCAGCTTAGAATAGGTATGTGGCTGAAATTCAGCCAAAACCTTGTGTCTGTCTTAAAGAGATTTTCTTTTTTTATATCCAGTTACACAGGAGGTGCCTTTCCCCACATACGGCCAGTGGGGTTCCTGGTTCTCTGTGCATACCCAAGGCTTCTATTTATTCCCTTAGGGAAAAGGCAAGGAAGCTTTAGGGAAGAAACTTAGAGACCTCTTTGAATCTCCCCCATTTTTTTCCCCTCAGTACAAAAATCCCAAAATTCTAATATGGATTGCAGATCATATCAAAAGTTTACAAATGCCAAGTCTTTTCCTCACTACGCACTATCACCAACTTTATCTTACTAACAAAACCAAACAGCAATTAAACAAACCCCTGCAAACAAAACTACCATCTCTACTGTTTCCTGCTTATCCCCGTTGCATGGGGTTTATCCATTCTATGCACATTTATTGAGCACTTAGTGGGGTGCCAGGCACTGTACTAGGCACAGGAAACTCAAAACGGAGTAAGACTTGATGCATGCAATTAGCTGGGAAAACAGACATGCAGTCAATTACATGTAGTAGTGGCATATTGCATAGTTTTGCAGACGTGTGAACAAAATGTAATGAGAACTCACTTGGTAGAAGAATGAATTATTCCACTAGGAAAGGGATGTAGCAGGGAGGATGGATGTCAAGGAAGACTTAGAGATGCAACAGAAGTTGGGTCTTGAAAAATATGTAGCCTTTCATGTAAACGAAGTGGTCCAGAGAAACAGTTAGGGGAATGTGTGATCTGTAACTTTTTCAAATATACTCCTGGTTATTTTGACAAGTAGTGGTTTTCCAAGATCATCTCATAGCATGTTTTTTCATTTGCCTCATTTCTCATTTTTTAAAACACTCATCCTCAGAGAAAGATGAGGTAGAGAAAGAGAGAGAGAGAGAGAGAACCAAATGGAAGAGGAGGAGCAGGAGCTTAGAGAGAGGCTCTAGCAGTCGCTTCTGCCTTTTCTGTGTCCCACCATGTAAGGAAAAAGCAGCCTCTGCAAGGTCTTCCCTTTCTGCTCCCACCTCTGTTCCACCACACCTTCAAGGGCAAGCCATCCTGGGCTTATCTGGGCTACTGCAACAGTTGCCACACTGGCGTCCTGTCTCCAGGCTCTCTCCCTTCCTTCCAGACTCCACAGTGCAGCCAGGGATCTTCTGAAAGTATAAGTATGGTCATCTGGCTGCATCCACTTTAGGAAGTGGTACAAACACTGTAGGATGGCCCACAAGACCCTTCACAATCTGACTACAACCTGCCCTCTGCAGCCTCATCTCTCACGGTCCCTTTCTCGCTGTAGATTTCTTACCACACACCAAACATGGCATCTACTTTCACTCATGGTGTTCTGCCTGAAATGTCCTTCTTGCCTTTTCTCATTTGTAGACTTGAGTCATTCTTCAATTCCAGGCTCAAACAGCATCTCTCTTATGAAGTACATTCCCGATTTCTTTTCCTCCCCAGCATAAATGTATTCCCAGTATCATTTGTTTATGCCTCGATTCCAGAGTTCATCATTTTTCGTAATTGTCTTTCTCCCAGATTTGGAAATCCTCTAGAGGACACGCACCTTGCTCTTGCTTTTATTTATTTATTTTTATTTTTTGTTTCGTTTGGTGACTGGCCAGTATAGGGATCCAAACCCTTGAACTTGGTGTTATCAGAGGACAGAGGCTTTGAATAAATCATCTTAGTAGTTTCAATGCCTGGAACAAAAGGCAGTTAGACTCAGTTCTAAGCAAAACACGTGCTGAAATTCATCCTCACTCTGCTTCTCTCTCATTTTCTTTGCCTTGCCTCATCCTTTCTCACAACACCCCACCTATGGGTGATGCCCATGTCCTCAAGTCACAAATCTTTCCCCTTCGTGATCTTTCTAGGAGCTTAATCTGATAGATAACAACTACCACCTACCTCCAGCATTTTTTAGAGACTAGACCCAGTGTTAAAATTCGTTATCCCATCTAATCTTCTGGGCAAGATAAGTCGCAGACTGGAAGTTGTAGATGAGTTTTCTTTGTCTACACCTTTTAAAAAACATCTATCCTCCAAATACCTAAAAATTAGGAGATCTCACATAAAAGTCCAAATTTCCAGATTCTTTTGAATAGAGGGAAAGTCTGGCGATGCTGGGTAGCTTTCAGGTTGTGGTGAGTAGCAGCTGCATATGTGAGGTGAGGATGATATTTCCAGTTTGCCACAGCCACACTCTGGCTCCCATTTATCTTCACGTGTGTGTTATTTCATTGCTTCTTCCAATAGACAAATATTTTTGTACCCCTGCTTCTACCAAAGTGGGAAAATGGGAGATGCACTATGAAGACTACAGGACTCTTTTTTTAAAGCTAACCTATCTCCTGCTGGCATTTGGTTTGTGATCCCTGAGGAGGGTAATGTTATTATTCCTATTTTACAAATGAGGAAACTGAGGCACAGGGAAGTTAAATAACTTCCATGACTATATATCTAGAAAGTGTCAGGGCAAAGACAGGGCCATTTGATTCCAAAGCTCATGCTCTTAAATAGAATTCTCCAAATCATTTAAACCTGCATCTCTATAAATAAAAAATTCTTGACCATGCACACCTACCACGTACATTTACTTTAAAGTCTCGTATGTTCACAACTATAGTACTATAGTATGCACATTCTAAAATGTATACGAAAATGAAAAATTTTAAAAGATAATTTTTAAAATACAAATTTAAAAATAATTTTAATGTTATTTTTCATTCTAGTAAAACATTTGCCCTTACTGAAATATGACGATTTTAAGTAATATTTTTAGTAAAAGCAATGTCATTTGAATACATCATTATTTTTAAAAATATGGGCTTAAGAGTTTGTGAAACAGTATTCAAAGTTCTGGATCTAAGTTCAATTTATTTTAATATTTGTTAAAATGGTTGACATAATTGCAAACTACATTCCACGGTGACATCGCACATGGAAAGGTGCATCATGAGCTCACTTATGGATCAAGATACTCATTTTAAAATCCCAACTACCGGTGTACAATGGTTTCTGTGGAATTTTGGCTAGTTTATCTTCTTATTTCCAGATGTCAATAAGTATTGCCAATTATTCAGAGGTATTTAAAAAAATACTTAACAAATGACAAAATCCATTGAACGAGGTTGAAAACATTTTAAAATTCTGATCCAAAGTTTTTAAAATATTCAGATGTGAAAGATTCTTTAAGATAAGACACATACATTTTTTTTCCATAGTAAAAGATCACACAACAATGGAAACAGTTCCAAACATCCATTTTCCAAATGTTCCCTTCTGAACCTAAATGTCATGGGGAGGGGGGGGAAGCAGTTATTCATTGTTGAGATGTCACTTTTACCTGAAAGGAATTGATTGAGCATATTTTTAAAAGATAACAGCATACTAACAAATGCTTGTCATCACAGAAAATGTTGGAAAATCTGAAACTTTTAAAAAGCTCATCTTTACAATTGATAACTTTTCCATGAAGTAGTCGACAGTATAAAATATTTTCATAGCTATTATTTATCTCATGGCTAAGTGTTATAAAGATTTGACCATGTTTCCATGACTTGTTTTTATAAAACTAACCACACTAATGTTACCCTGTAGCTCTTCTGGCTTCCGTCCCTTAGCTGAGAGGGCTTGTCTACAGATAAATAATGCAGAATATCACTTACATGGGCAGTACTCTTTCGGGAACCTTCTCACGGAATCCACTCTTTTCCCCAACACTCCAGCCAAAGCAACCACTTCATTGGTGGTCACACTTAACAGGGTTTGCCATAAAACATTATATTTATTAAATCAGTTATTTCCATCTTTACTTTATTGGCTCACAAGAAACGTAGTGCATTATTGAAACAAATCAAGCAAATACTATAAGCCAAGACATGATAGAAACTTCTCTTTAATGATACTGCAAAATAAACCTCTACACTGTGTAATTTGTTCTACTACTCATGTCTTCACATCTTCAGCATGTTTTCTCTGTGTCTTCCAACAGCATTTACTTTCAGCAAATACATTTTAGTTTGTTACCATATTTTCAAATTGCGTTGGTTACTTTGATCGGAAAAACGGTCACAGAGAGAGCAGCTTCTCTGTGCTGGGTGAGTGGTCGCGTGCCTCTCTTCCTTTGGATCTGCCTCCAGCACTTCAGCCTTTGTTCTTCAGAGTTGTGAGTATTGCCAAGAGTTGCTTCCATGGGATGCTTTTGCCAGTGTCACTTTGTCTGAGACATTTTTATCCTTTCCATCACCTCCGCTTTCCTCATTTGTGTCAGTAAGTTTGCCTTCACTAAGTTCTGGCTGCATGTCTAGAGTTTCTCGTACAGCAGTGGTGTCAACATCCCCATGGTCAGCTGTTTCTTCTGTAACTGCATTTATGTTTGATTCTACTTCACTTCTATTTTCTACCTGTTGGAAAATTTGGAACTTTAGAAAAAAACTCACCTTTGCAATTGATAACTTTTCCATGAAATAGTCGACAGTATAAAATATTTTCATAGCTATTATCTATGTCTTTGCTAAGTGTTATAAAGATTTAAAAAAAGAAACCATCGTCATTTTCAGTTCTTGGCTGTACTTTCATATTTGTTTCTATTTTATGAAACTGTTCACAGTTAATATGCTGTGGTAATTGAAATTTGAGCTGTATTGTTAGTAGACTGGTATTGTTTAATGAAATCACGATAGCTAACATTTGTGCATAACAGAAACATTCAAAGTGATGACTGCCTATACTGGCAAAGCTTATTTTATTTATTTTTTCTTATTTTAGATAAGAATTGTTATAATTAGTTCTAAAGTTGTCGCTACATCCCAGTATACTATCATGTGCAATTATGCTATCCTGGGCTCTCAATGTGAACTGATTGAGTTTAACAACAGGTGGCAATGATAACTCTCAGATTTAATTTACATTTTAATAGGTTAATAAGTAAATATTGTGAGAATTTAGGCAGGGCCTTTTCGATAACATCCTTATGCCAACTACTGAGTCTTGGCTCCCATATAACTCCCTTTTCATGGGCAAGCTACGACCCCCACGGCTGATGAGCTGGTAATTGTTATTGAGTATCTTGGTTAGTTATTGCTGTGTAACAAATATCCCCAAAACTTCATGGTTTAAAACAAAGGTGAGCAAATTATGACCCTCTGGCTTGGAGCCTGTTTTTTTTTTTTTTTTTTTTTTAAATAAAAGTCTTGTTAGAACACAGTCATAATCATTTATTTATGCATTATCTATGACTGCTTTTGCACCACAATGGCAGATATGAGTAGCTGCAACAGAGGTTGTATGGCTCACAAAGCTTAAAATATTTACTATCTGGCCCATTTTAAACTCTGGGTTTAAAATGACAACTATTTATTGTTCCCATGAGTCTGTGGATTGTCTGGGAGGTTCTGGGGGTCTGAGTCAGACTTTGCTGATCTTGGCTTGGCTCAGGTGTCCATGACAAGTTGGAGGGCTGGCTGGGACTGGCTACCCTAACATGGTCCCTCTGGGACAATGTGGCTCTCCTCCATATATCTCTCACATCCCTCTGACCAGCTAGTCTCAGCATGTTCTCATGGCTGTCACAGGAGTTTAGGAGATAAATCAGAAATGTGCAAATGCTTTTCCAAGCCTCCACTTGCGTCATTTGTCACTGTCCCTTTAGCAAAAGCAAGTTACATGACCATATCTAGACCTAGGGTGGGCAGGCCCTACAAGAGGGATGGATATAAAAAGACATGAAAAATTAGAGGCGTTAATGAAATCAGTCATACCCAGGGGGGACACAGCAAGTCCTGGCCATCCTATTTCCAGGTCACCATCTTACTTAAGAAAGTTCCTTACTACCCCTGAACCTCAATTACCTCATTGTGATTTAACCTATGACATATTTTTAAATATTTAAATTAAAGCAATATGTGCATATAATTTTAAAAGCAAAACAGTGCTAAATGGCTTGTAACAAAAAGATCCTCTGGACCTGCTTTCCATTCTATCTTATTCCCCAGCAGCAATTACTTTTAATCCTTCTTGTTGTTTTTTTCTGACATTTTATTCATATTTTGAAACAATATTACGTATATCTATCATTAATTCATTAATTTTAGGCATCATCTATTGATTTACTATTTTAACTCTCTTACATTCCTCTTTTCCCTATTATCATCCATCCGACATAGTTATAGCACAGTTTTTGGTTGTAACCACATTTAAGTCTTCATTATCATAACAACAAAAGTAATTGTTTACAGTTTATTTTATTTTATTTTATTAATATTATGTTTTTACATTCTATGACGTTGTTGCAGAGTAGTTGGGAGGGAGGGGGAGAGGAGAAAGGGGAAGGAAATGTGATGGAAGAAAGAGAAAGGAGGAGGGGCAGGATAGAGGCCTGTGGCACGCCCCACATTCCCACAGGGGCTTCCAGCAGTGTCTTGGTCATTGCCGGGCTGGGTGCAGATGTCAGGGGTTGTGGCAAAAGCCCTTGCCTCCCACCTCCCCAGCTTGGGAACCCGGAGCCCTTCTTGCTGCGGCTTGGTGGTAGTTGTAGCTGGGCTGGCTGCAGGTGTAGGGGTCATGGCTGAGGCCTGAGGTCCCACACCACCCTGGCTTGGGAGAGCCCAGGATGCTTCCTGTGATGGCTCGGTAGTCATTGCTGGGATGGTTGCTCGTGTTGGAGGGGCATGACAGAGGACCGAGGCCCCTGACTGCCCTGGCTTGGGAGAGCTGGGGGCACTTCCTGTGGCAGCCCAGTGGTCATTGCTGGGGTGGTCATGCTTGTTGGGAGGGGTGTGGTTGAGGCCTGAGGCCCCCACCCTCAGGACTGGTTGTGGGTGTCAGGGGGCATGGCTGAGTCCCCCCTTTCTGGTTTAGTAGCTAAGGGAACTTGAGGTCCTTCTAGGTGTTATATGTGTTCTTTGGTGAAATGAGACCTTTACTAGTTAATATCAAACTTTGTCTCTGGTTGTGGGTATTTTGTTTTTTCTTTCAGCTCTGTGTTGGATTATTTGCTGTTCTCACCACTTAAACTGCACTGGAACTAATTCGTTTTCCTTTGCTTATTTCTAAAATGGGGGAACTTCCTGTGGGGACCAGTACTTGAGCTCTGTGATTGAGCTAAATTGCTGCCTTGCTGCCGATTCCCTAGGGAAGGCTTTTTGTGCAGCTCAGGTTTTAATGGTTGACTTTATAGGTGCTTCTAGTTCTACTGGAATCTGGTGCACCTGGGTTGTATAGAAACACTGGTCTGGGACTGAGTCTTTTCATCAAACTGTACCCCATGCAATTCTATATTTCTGACCAGTCTCCTCTGAGTGGTCCTTTGCTGATTGGGGGACAGATCAGCTGTATTTGCTGTGCCCCAGTGTTCCCCCAGTGGGCCCATCTCCCCTACTGCCCCTGCTCCAAACACTTCCCATGGGACAGGCCGTGCTCCAGTCCCTTGTGGTGACTCACTGGCCTCTGAGTGGCTCCTTTTTTTTAGTTGTGTGGCTACTTGGTCCTATGTGGGTCCATGGGAACACTATTATTGTTATTGCTGTCCTGGGGACCACCAAGACCCTATTCTCCCCTGCCACCTCCAAGCAATTTCATCTGAAAGGCACAGTTGGGGCTTTTTGACAGCTCCTGCTCTGTGTGCTCAGCAGCTCCAGCCTGGAAATGGCCATGATTCAAAATAGTTGAAGGAGTTTTTTCTTTCCCTCATCATGGCTTCTCCCACCTTCATGCACTCTGTAGGTCTCTCATCCTCTTCGCCTGGGCTCTAGCAGTCCCAGCTTGGCTGTCATTGCTTTTTGATAGTTGTAAATTGGTTGATTTGTGGGAGAGAGTGATGCTGGGGACTGACTATTCCACCATCTTGACTGGAAGTCCAATTGTTTACTGTTGAGTCAAGTAGCATGCTATTATTACATTTCCTTTTTTTGTACAACTTTTGGTCTTCCTTGGAGTTAGTAATTATCTTTTTTTTTTCACTTGTTTATTTATTTACTTTTTTCATTGACTCTCTAGTTAAGCCTACCTACATCTTCTGACATTGTCTTAGTTCATGCTGCTATAACAAAATACCTGAGACTGGGTAATTTATAAAGAACAGAAATTTATTTCTCACAGTTTTGGAGGGTGGAAGTCTGAGATCAAGGCCTCAGCAGGTTCAGTATCTGGTGAGGGCCCAGTCTCTTCTTCAAAGATGGTGCCTTGTTACTGCATCCTCCAGAAGGGATTAATGTTGTGTCCTCATGGTGGAAGGGCAGAAGGGCAAAAAAAGGCCCTTTTTAAAGGCTCCAGTCTCATCCATGAAGGTAGAGCCCTCATGGCCTAATCACCTCTTAAAGGGCCCACCTCTTAACACTGTTACACTGGGGATTAAGTTTCAACATGAAATCTGGAGGGGACACAAACATTCAAACCATAGCAGACAGCTTTGTAAAATAACTTCCAAAACAATTTTCTACTTTCTCAAATATGTTAGATAGTATATTAGTTACATATTATTCCTAGAAATATTCATATTGGAGTTCATTGCATACATACACGTGCACACACACACACACACACACACACACACACACACACACACAATTCCCTGCTCCTATTTGGACTGGTTGGTTTTTAGATCTTCTGGATAGCTGATGCCCTGGATTCTTATGTGGCCATTGTCCTAAAGATTCTCTTTATCTTTCTCCTTTCTTTATTACCGGATACCTTCATTTACACCCTCATTTGCAGAGAGCACAACTTCTCTGTTTCCCTATGAAAGGGCACATGCAAAGTTAAACTTTTGTGATTTAGTATGTTTGAAGATAACTCTTTTCTGCTCTCACACTTAATTAATATTTTAGCAGAATATAGAGTTCCAGGGTGAAAATCATTTTCCCTTCAAATTTTGAGGCATTGCTCCATCGACTTCTAATTCTAGGGTTGCCGCTGAGATATCCAGTGGAGATTTGATCCTTTGCCTATCAGCTATTTCTTTTGCCACTAGCGTTTTGAAAAGATGATATGCCCAGTGAGGGTTTTTCCCATTCATATTGCTGGGCACTTGGTGGGTCTTTTCGATCTAGAAACATATGTCTTCCATTCAAAGAAATTTTCTCATCTTATTCCTTTGCTCTTTTCTTTTGTTTTCTCTGTCCTTTCCTTTTGTGATTTCTGTTAGATGTTGGTTCTTCCCAGATTGACTTAATTAATTAATTTTTCTCCTATTTTCCATCACTTCATTCTTTTGTTCTTACTTGTAGAAAATTTTCTCACATTACTTTACATTTTACTGAAATTTTTTACACCTATTTTGTGTGTGTGTGTGTGTGTATTTCCCCCGTCATTTACAAGAGCTCTTATTCTTGGGTAGTTCCATTTTTATAGCATCTTTTCCTTGTTAAGAAAGCAATATTTTTTCATTTCTCTAAGAAAATCAATGATAATCTAAAAATGTTTTCCTTCTGCAGTCTGCTTTGTATTTTTCTGAGTTCCTTTGCTGTTTGTCTTGGCCCCCGTCTTCTATGAGGAGGTTTTCCTCAAGATCCTGTTGGTCCTTGGCTGTCCAGGCCTGGTAAGTGTGAAACTTTGAACTGCTGACTGTGCCTGAGGGAAGTTTGGCGCCTGATGGGTTTTGTGGTAGAAGGACTGGGTAGTCCTTCTTTTTTTTTTTTTTTTTCCTTGTGGGACTCCACATGTCTGATTGTTTTTACTTAGACAGAAGTATAAATTGGTACAACCACTTTGGAAAATAATTTGGCATTTTTTTTCTGTGTGGTGATGCAGTTTTTTTGGAGGAAGGTCCTCCAATCTTTTACTCTCTCCAGGTATAGAATCTTTCTGGTACAATTTCTCTAGAATATACCTCCTATTGCTCACATTGGTGGAGCTGGGGGTGAGAGAAGTCGCCTGACTACAGCAGGTGAGGAGGATTTGGGAGTCTAACTTTTTGTTATACAGATATGTGTAAATTATAATTGATAAGGTAATATTTAATATGAATAGTGTAAGTTTTGGAGTATAATATTACGATGAACATTATAACCATGACCCAACTTAAGAATTAGAGCAATACTAATCCCTTTGCATTTTACCTATGTACACTCACCCCAGGCCTTTCCCCTTTTCCTACTTCAACCGGTAACTTCAAGTCTGAAAATGCCAATGATTATATATTTCACTTCTAAGAGTTCTTTTGTTCATTCCTGCAAACATGCTTAGCAATTTTTGATGGTCTTTTGCTTTTTAAAAAATTCAAACTTTTAAATTTTGTATACTTAGTTATTTTATATTCACTGTTTGATAATTCCAAAATCTGAGGTTCTTAGGATCTAGATCTGAGTTTGTTGTTTCAGTTCACTCTCACTTATAAATGGCCCCTTTCCTTTTGTTTTTGGTAATTTGGGATTATGTGCTCATATTTTATAGAACTTAATCTTTGGGAATTCTGGGATGCTTTCCTCCAGAGAGGATTTGCATGTGGTTTGTTAGAGCCATGTGTGTACTTTCACAGACCTGGATTAATTGGAAGCTTCATGTTTACCTCTCCTGTTTTGCTTTGGGACCATCCATGATTAGTCTTCCAACATCAGTTCAGGTGTTGACACGTTTATTTTCATGACCGCAGGGCAACTAACCCAGGAATTTACTTATTGGAGTTTACTTACTGTTATGGTTCTGCACTCAGTTTTCAGCTAGCTAGCTCTTATTTTTCTCCCTTAGGTGAGGGTGCAGGGAAGGAAACTGGAAATTTCTTTTACTTTCTAGTAATTTCCAAATGCATTAAAATTATTTTTGTTGTAGTTTATACACACTCTAATTGCGTTTTGGCAGGAGGACATGTCAGTGTATCAAATCTGCCGTACTTCTGGAAGAAGCCTCCTCCTACTGAGCCTTTTCACCAATCTCCTAATTGTCCCCCCTCTGCCACCTGCCAGCCACCTCTGTTAGAAAAATTTCACCTGGCATACCTGGAGCTTCCAATTACTCTGCCTTTCCTCTCAGGCTAACTTTGATCAGTGTCTTCTTCCAAAGGCCCTTAGGTTTGACCTTCCTCCACTCTGCTGCATCATTTGACCTTTCTTCCTCTACTTTCAATCTTCCTATATTGCAGTTTGTGGTTGCATATGTTTTCTTGTTTTATCAAAGATGAAATGTGTGCTTTTTATGTTTCTTGTTCTTTTCGTTTTAGGGTAATTTTTGAGAGGAGAAGGTAGAAAGTGCATTACTCTGCCATCTTCAAAACTGTGCTTTAACTTAAAAGCTCTTCAAACTTGATTGCTCACATAGCTTGAAAGAATTACTGCAGCCCCCAAGTAGTTCATATTATTAACAGAATCCTCTTCAACTTTAAGATTCTTTCCAGTGAGAGGTGGATCACTGCTCCAATAAGAGAAGATATTCGGATGAGATGAGATTTTAGACATTCAGACTGGTGTTCAAGACTGAACACCTCTAACTCACTCATGGAGACACCGCCTTCAGGAAGGAAGCCAAAACAGATATCTGTTCTTAATGGAAATTATTCAAGAATTGCTGTCTTCTCAACCTTTACTTCTGTTGGTTTTCTTATTCCTAATGAAACCTGTGAGTAAAGACTCACATTTACCCTGAATGGATTTTTGATGCCTTCTATGAGCTCCTATCTCTCTCCAGGATATTACATCATTCGATTCTTGTCCCACTCTCGAATTTGGCTTTACCTCCACACGTCAATGCTTCTTCCCTAGGTGAAAAAGATTGGATCCTTAATGCTGTTTTATTTGGATATCTCTAAGTGCCGTAACCCTCACGAATTATTTAAGAAATCTTTTGGGGACTTAAAAGAAAAAATATTAGTTTCCTTTAAACATGAAGTCTACCATTAAAAACTTAAAATTTAAAAAGTATACCTGCTTTCAGCTCTTTGGGTTACCAGCTTAAGAAATGAGAAACTAAACAAGCATTATTTGGTATTTATACAAGTGTGGGAAACTTTGGCTTTCCTACTAATAAAAGTATTTTCATGGATTTGACTTTATTCGAGTCCCTAAATTTCTGAGGGAAAATTGCCAGTTTTGTTTGAAGTAGAATGGGAAGAGTTTTATAAGTGAAATATTTCAAATTCGTGGTGAAAAAAAACCCCACTTAATTCAAAACAACAAAAATGTCAGCCATAAAGATGTATAACATTTTTCAGGAAGCCTGTCTATCCCGAGTAAATGTTTTCATACCAAATAACAATCCTTTCATAATCTCTGTTATTGAGGAGACATCTCAAGGTTGCTGGATGGAAATGTGTTAAATATGTTCTGAAATCCAATCTAATAGAATCCCAACATTCAAGCTCATTCATAGAAAGGCATTCAAAAGCAGTGCAATTTTCATAAAATATGTCTGCCTAGGTAATCATGAATGCTGAATATTGTCAGGGTTTCTCAGGAATGTTCAGCCTTGTGGAAAATCCTTCCAACTGGATTTTTAACCACCAAGAAGAAATAACAATAATACCTTGAAATTTAAAATAAACAGTGCTAGAAAAATACTATAACCCCCACCCCAAAAGGCAGCAGTAGGAATGTAGTGCTACTTGTAATTTGACACAGGGATTGAAAGTGAACCTAAATACTGGTCCTGAGACTGACTGACTGCTGGCATATGGCAGACAAACATGGTGTATTGGGGGAAGGATGGCTCTCCAGAAACGACCATCCAGATGGCTCTCACGTTCTCCAAGCAGTTATCTGTAGATGGGGTAATGGCAGGAATGTGAAGTGGCTCAACAATGATCTCATCAGTGCATGTGCTGTTGATTATTAACATGACCTAATATTAGCTCCATGTCTATTTCTGGAGAATGTAAGAAGAAAAGAAATGGGCCAAGAAAAGGTCAGACTTATGGGCACAGGTTCTGTCTGTAGAGCTTCCCTGGCTTAGAGATTCCTGAAAGAGTGGACCAAGGAAGAAAATTGGATTTGGGGTCTAATGGTTTTATGTAAGAGTTGACTTTTTACATTTTGCTTCCAAACAAAGTCTCCTATAAGAGAACAGGGACTACATCTCAGCATAACTTTTTTGCCAAGTTGAACCTGTCAAAAAAATGACACAGTGTTGAGGAGAGTGGAGTTTTCTGGCTTTTCCTCATGCATCTGAGTCTTTTTATTCTGATATGTTAATCCTTCAAGTCATTTGATCTGCCCCAGGCAATATAAACATTTGCAGTGAGTCTTGCACTCTATCCGTCATGTGCAAACGGCCTGCTTTTCCCATTCCCACATGAAAGTGAGAGATTCAAATGGGGCCTTTTAGACCTTTCTGCTCAGAGACAATGTCAGACAGTGTCAGCTTTGTGCTTTGGCGTCACCAGTTCCCCAGGAGCTAGAGTCTGGTGAGGGAGGGATGGTTACTTTGTCTCAGCATTGCCCACACAACAAGAAGCAGATTTGCAGGTCATGCGTGAGCCCAGTGAGGGCCAAAACAATGTACATTAACAGAGAAATTGTATCTGAGGAAGGGGAAATGGAGACTTTGGGCCAAAAATTCGTTCTCCATTGGCAAAGTAAATTGTGCTTGGTATGAAGTTGTCATTTAAATGCCTCCATTTATTCAGCAAATACAAGAGTACTTCAAAAAGTTCATGGAAAGATTCATACTATCTTTCGATTCTATTTTTCCTGAACTTTTTGAAGTATACTTGTATTTCTTAAATACTTCCTTTGTTAAAAGTCATTTCCACCCTGTGTATGTACTTGTGTGCTTTAATCATAACTGTCAGTTTGGACCACCAGCTTGCACTGACCACCAGAAAGGACTTTCAATTTCAGGAAAGTGGCGAGGCACCTATCAAATACACCTAATGGTGATCAGTGCGCTAGAGGCAAGGGAAGATTTATAGGGAGGGCCTTGTGTGTCCTCACACGGCACAGAGAGCCAGAGTGGAAAACTGGAAGAGAAGTCATTTATAATTCATCACCACAACCCTACACCACAAGAAGCAAAGATATAAGATCCGTTAGTCAGAATATTAAAATTAGATGCAGGAACTTTCCTATGCTGCTGGTGGAGATGCAAATTGGTGGCTATTTTGGAAAATTCTTTGGCAGGATCTACAATAATCGAACACACACATAACCTATAACCCAACTATTGCATTCTTAGGTGTACCCCAAACAGAAATGTTCATCAAAAGACTAGAATATGCTAGAGTGTTCCTAGCAGCAAGAGGGGTATGAATAAAGACATATTCACACACTGAAATACTATACAGCACTGAGAATGAGCGAACTACATTTACAGCTGCACACAACAACATGGACGAACCTCACAAACACAATATTGAGAGAAACAAGCCAGACGTAAAAGGATACGTGCTACACAGTTTTTCTTATATAAAGTTCAAATATAAGCCAAATAATCTTTGAGCTAGAAATCAGACAAGAGGTTACTTTTGACAGGGTGTGTGTGTGTGTGTATGGCACAGTGGTTAGTAAATATGTAGGAGGAGACATGAGGCGAACTTGTGTGTGTGCTGGTAATATTCTATTTCTTGATTAGATGCTGCTTGCATAGGTGTTGCTATGAGTTGAACGTGTCCCTCAAAAGTCATGTGTTGGAAACTTAATCCCCAGTGCAACAGTATTGGGAGGTGGGGTCCTGTGTGATTTGGCCACGAGGCCTCTGCCCTTATGAACAGATTAATTCTGTTATTGCAGGACTGGATTTATTATTGCAGGAATGGGTTCGTTATAAAAGGGCGAGTTCAGTCTCTCTCTCTCTGCCCTTCCACCGTGGAATGACATAGCAAGAATGTCCTCTCCAGATGCAGCCCCTCGATCTTGAACTTCCCAGAACTGTTACCCAATAATGGCTTTTTAATTATGTTACCAGGTATGTGGTATTCTGTTATAGCAACACAAAATGGACCAAGATAGGTGAGCTCACTTTGTGAAAATTTTTGAAGTGGACACTTATGAGTCATCAACTTTTCTATGTACATGTTACACTTCAATAAAAAGTTTATTCTGAAACGTAGATGCTTCTTCTATAATTTCTTTGAAAAATTTCTCCAATTACCAAATGCAATTTGGAAATCAGTAATTTCTTATCTGGCTCCATGAGTTCCAGCCCATTCCCTGTTACCCCACCCCACATCCATGCTGTACATCCTAAATTTTTTCAATAAATGTGTATGTGCAGACACACACACACCACACATGTGCATGCATACAATACCACACATGTGCACGCACACACACCACACATGTGCATGCACACAATACCACACGTGCATGCATACAATACCACACATGTGTATGCATACACACACCACACACATGCATGCACACACATACTACACATGTGCATGCATACAATACCACACGTGCTTGCATGCATACATACCACACATGCATACACACACACACACACACACACACGTTTCTTCTTGTTTTCTCTTCCAAATGTGAGTTTTGTCTCTTTATATACATTACTGGTATATAAAGCACTCTGCTTGGTACAAATATGTACTGATTCATTTAATTCTGAACACCACATTCTAAGGTAGTCATAATTATTTCAACTTTATAATATCTGAGGTCCAAAAAAACTAAATAACTTGCCCCAAGTCACAGAGCTAACCATGTCTCATTGACTCCAGAGCTCTTGCTCTTTCTCCTATACTAATACCTCCTTCTCCTTAAGCAAGAAGATAGCAACTTAAAAACTAATAATGTTAAGACAGAAATTAATAGCCACCTCCCTTAGTTTATAGATAAGAAAGCAGAGGGATTATAATACCAAGGACAAGGGTTTAGATCTCCATACTGGCCAACCGAAGGAAAGAAGGAAGGAAGAAGGAAGGAAGGAAGGAAGGAAGGAAGGAAGGAAGGAAGGAAGGAAGGAAGGAAGGAGCAAGCGAAAATGGCCCAAGGTCCCATCCCAGTTGGCCATATTTTATGTATTAACTATTCACTGTAAGAAATGTGTAGGGGAAATGCACAAAATAAGAACAAAGCATAAAGAACTACAAAAGAATAGATGTAGCATGTACAATTTTACAATCTAACATAAACTTCTTTTGTTTTATTTTGAGGTTGAACCACAACCAATACCCTCCTTACACCCAGGCAAGACAGTCCTGCTTGGGGCTTTGGAAGTCTCCCACGTATCACAAATAACTATGCACTTCAGTCTCTTGGAATCTGACACTGAGTGCTTGCACAGTACAGACTATCATCCCAAACTAATTCTGTTCTTATGACTTAGACAATGTTTAGGACCCAGGAAACTGATTCTCCATATTTTTGCCCTTTATTGTGAACGAAGGCTGACAGTTCAAATGCTGTGAAGGTCTGTGTTTCCTTCTACTGCTGAGGTTGAAGATGGCACTGCATCTGAGTGAGGACAAAGTTGAGGCAGCAGAAGCAGTTAGGTAAGAGAAAATGCAATTTTTACTAACTTGTCAAATCCTTTCTCTGCATGAATGCAGTAGATTTTGCATTAAAAAGTCATTTTCATAGTCTGAGGTTTATTTACTTGCTCCATTTTGTATTTTAAAATGTGGTTCCAGAGGTACTTAGGAATTATTGTGTATTCACAACAGTTACACATGGTGGCTGAGGAATATTTTGTGACATTAAACAACTCATATCACTGTGGAATTTGCATACATATAAAGTACATATGTATATGTGTATATTATATATATTTGAAATGCACAAAGCAAAATACTAATTCTTTACATTGACAATTAACGACATTGTATTGATTAGAATTGGAAATAGTTTTATTTTTAGAAAAGCATTAGTTAAAATTTTCAAAAAGTTGCTCAACATCACTCATCATCAGGGAAATGCAAATCAAAACCAGGATGAGATATTATTTCACACTTGCCAGCATGGCTGTTAACAAACAAAACATAACAACAACAACAACAATAAAAGATAACCAGCGTTGGTGAGGATGTGGAGAAATTGGAACACTTGTACACTGTTGGCAGGAATGTAAAATGGTGCAGCTACAATAGAAAACAGTACAGATGTTCCTCAAAAAGTTAAAAATAGAACTACCATATGATCCAGAAATCCCACTTCTGGATATATATATCCAGAAGAATTGAAATCAAAGAATTTCAATCCAAAAGAATTGAAATCAGGATTTCAAAAGAGATATCTGAACTTCCATGTTTATTGCAGTATTATTCACAGTAGTCAAGAAATGAAAGCAACCTGAAATTCACTGATGGATGAATGAATAGAGAAATTATTTCTATAGATGTACAATGGAATATTATTCAGCCATAAAATAAAGGAAAATCCTGCCATAGGCAGCAACATAGATGAACACAGAGGACATTATAGTAAGTGAAATAAGTCAGTCACAGAAGGACAAATACTGTATGATTCCACTTATATGTGGAATCTAAAAAAGTCGATCTCATAGAAACAGAGAGTACAAGAGCGGTTACCAGACACTGGGGTTATCAGAGATGGGGAGAGGCGAGATGTTGGTCAATGCATACAACTTTTCAGTTACACAGGAGGAATCAGTTTTAAAGATCTATTGCACAGTTAATAATAGTGTATTGTATATTTCAAAATTGCTAAAAGAATAGGTTTAAACGTTCTCACCACACAAAATGTTAAGAAGATGAGGTGATAGATTTGTTTATTAGCTTGATTTAAGCTTTCCACAAGGTATACTACATGAAACATCACATTGTCCCTCATAAATGTATACAATTATTATTTGTTAATTAAACAAATAAATATATTTTTTAAAAGGTGTCTTGTGACTGATTAGTCTATTGGAAGCCCTCTCTACTTTTTTTGTCTTCCTCGTCCTCCTCCTTTTCCCCTCCCCTTCTCTCTTTCTTCTTGTTTTTCATTTCCTTCTCTGCCTCGTTTTAGAGAGGCCCCTGGTAGCTGTGTTACTTCTCAATCCCCTCTTCCCTTTTCATCAATGCCTGTTTTCCTTAAATTTGAATTGTCATAGTTTTCTTTGAATCTGATTTTCTGCTAGAATTCTTTAAATAAATCAACTCCCTTTATGCTCTAACATGTTGAAATTCATTTGTATAAAAGAAAATTGGACAGTCTTAAGTACAGTGCTTTCCTTGCAGTCAACAAAGAATATTATTCCAGTTGACGGTATTTTAAGGGCTGGCCTGTGGCTCACTCGGAAGAGTGCGGTACTGATAACACCAAGGCCACGGGTTCGGGTCCCATATAGGGATGGTTGGTTGGCTCACTGGCTGAGCATGGTGCAGACAGTTGACAGTATTTTAAGTCTAGTAATGATGGAAGTTCTCACTTTGATATAAATTTCATAGGGATAAATTAAGAATCTGGAAGTACTATTATTGCTATTGCTGATGGAGTTTTAGATAAGAGTCTTCTCTCAGTATTTTGCCCTTCATTAATATTCTATCTCCTTAGCTTGCTCAGCAAGTGGAGAGGAAGTGGGTTTCCTATGTGGTGCTAAGACAAGCTGTCTCTCATTCATTGCTGTCCTACTGACCAACCCCACATCCCACTAATTACTGTGTTAGGTGAGAAGGTTGCTAAGATTGACAGTCTAGACTGTAATTAAAACTAAGATTTTTTTTCACTCCATAAAGTTAACAGTTTTTTACTTGAAACCTTTCCATTTCTTAATTTGGCTCTAGGAAAATAAACCACAAGTGACACATTTTTTTACTGTGATTTCCTCAGATGTTGTGGCCATCCTCATTTGAGACATTATGGTTCACAATGGTTTCAGACCCAGATTGGGTGAGGGTTGTTGGTATCAGAAAGGTTGCATGGCTGTAACCCCACCTAAGGAAATTAATAAAATTTATTTGACAAGATGAGAAATGTCTTGGAAATTTCCAAGGCAAAGTCCCAGCCTATTCTTATTTATAATTCAATTGAACAATCAAAAATTTCAAAATCAATGGATGCTTTCTTGACTACCTAACTCTGTCATAAGTTAAACCTAAATTGGGTTCCACAATGAAAAATTTAAAGTGTCCATAAGCTAGTGTGGAGTTAAGCAAGTACAGAGTTGCAAAATTGTTCCAGAGTGTTCACTTATGCTTTTGTAGTACTCACCATAGAAGTATATTTAGCAATGTGTATATTTGTTTCTCCCATTAGTTTGCAAACTCCTCTTGTTAACCGTGATATCATGAAGCCAGAGTGCCTAGAAGATACTTAAGAGAATGAAAGATCTAAGGGCTGACCCATGGTGTAGCCTTGTTCCCGATTCTGCTGTATGTTGCTCAGTACTCCTAGGCTATAATTTATTTTCCTTTGGAAAGTGATCACACTTTGTTGTCTTGGGAGGCATAGCAAAGATTTGCTCACATGCTAATTTAACACAACCTGAGGGTCCAGAAACTCTCAGCCTGTGTGATTTCTGATCATGCAGAGCAGTCTTGTAACACTTGCTTTTATAGGGAGAGAGTAAAAAGAGGGAGTGAACCTGGTATTGCTCTTTTGGAATAACAAAAATAGTAATGATGACGATCACAGTGAAAGCTAATGAAGGGTAAGTATGTGATATGCCTCGTCTCATTTATTTCTCCCAATACCACCGTGAGATCCCTATAATCCTCTTACAGATGAGGAAACAGAGGCTCAGAGAGGCTAGTAGCTCATCTGAGGTCCCCCAGCTAGGGAGAGGTGGAAGAGAGAATATCACAACCTGTCTGCCTCCAGAACCTACTTCTTAGTCTGCTCACTCTCCTGGGACAAATATATTAAAGCAACTATTATGAAGCAATTCAGGAGGTCAAGAAATACTCCAAGGCAGATTTTGTTGCCTTTGGAGTCCTTAATCATTCTTTCAAACCTTCCAGTTGGTATGGCTCTCTGCTCATAAAAAGACATTTCACTTACCCAATCGTGTCCTCAGAAGTTTTATGAATGCAGCCAACACACAGTGGACAACAAGGGGTTAAAGTGCTGACAGTCCTTCCTGTTTGGGTCCAGCCAGCAGCAGTTCATCACAAACAGGGGCCTTTGATCCTGACAGCTTTCCTTTCACTCAGGGAGAGCAGGGAGGGTTTGACATGAAGTAGGAAAGTCTGTAGAGAAAAGATTCTTGTTTGTTTCCTGGGTGGATGACCTCTTTCTTGGCACACCTCTGGGAAGCAAGTCTTTTCCTGCCCTAAAATATCGAGGAAATAAACTTCTCTCGTGTAGAACAGACTTGAGAGAGGCCCCAGGGTGCTGCAGGAGATCAGTCAGGTCCAGCAACCTGGATGTCAGGGTGGCCAGTGCATGGCTGGGGGGTTGCAGCCCCTGGCCAGGGTAGAAGCGAGGGTGTCTGTGTCATCATGGCTCCAGGAAGAGAAAGGTGACACCAATGAGATCTTTGACTCCAGGAGCACCCATAGAGAAATAGGTGTCCTGGGGTTGGTTGTCCATGGAAGGAAACCTAAGAGAAAGAGTAATTTTGAGAGCATTGTAGAGGGCAACCTAAAAAGTAGCATAAGGAGACCAAGCTCAGCCATCCAGAGACCAAACAAGCCTCTCATGTGTAGAACCCAAGAGAGGAATAGGAGTTCCAGCCAAAGAGAAACAGCCATGACATTAGAGCAGAAGGGCGATGGGCGTGGGGTCCTACAGAGGATGTATGTGGTTTCTTGTAGTCCAGGATGCTTTGACTCTTGTTTTTGTAATGAAGTCCTGATCTTTGTCTGTGGAATTTAATTCATGCAGTTTGAACACGGTGATCCACCTCCACAGCTCTAGTAGGTGCGTGTTATCCTGTTTGTCACAGAGATTGGCACAGGGATGGCTGAGGATGCACCAGGGCCAGAGAGAAATGATAAGACTTTGGCTGGACTTGAGACAAGCATTCTTCTCCTTGTACCTGGAGTTGGCAAGAAGTAAATCCTGAAGATATTGCATCTATGTTTGGACTATTATGGGGGAAGGACTCTGTGTTAGACTTGATGATTGTGCAAGTGTTCACCTTCCTTTCCCCACCTGCTTCCATCGGGCTTGGCCATGATTCTTGCCTTAGAGTGGGCAGCCCTTGAATTTAGGCTTGGCCATGTAACTTGCTTTGCCCAATGAGATGTTAGCAGGTGTAACACAAGCAGAGGCTGGAAATGTGCTTGTGTGGTTGGGCTTGCTCGTTGTGCTTCTACTGTGGCTATGAGAAGAGTCTCCCAGGGTAGCCCCTGCCCTCTCAGCCCAACCTTGAGATAAATTTCCAACCTACATCAAAGAGTGAAGTTTAGCAAAAGCCTCACTTGAAGCAGAGCCACCCAGAGGGGTTCAGTAAGCCCAGTTGATATCAACTGACTGGCAGATATGTGGGAAAGAAATGCTCACTGTGGAATGCCTCTGATATTTCATGGTTGCTGGTTAGGCAATGCCATTGTGACAGTAGCTAACTAAAACAGGCTCTTTCAGAATGAAGCAAACACGGCAGTGACAGGGCTAAGAAATAGAAGGAGAAATAAATAGGTCCTAGTGACATCATTTGAACCCATGAGCAAGCTGTTGCCAGAGCCAGATGACTGTACTTCTTAAACTTTCCCCTTCTGTGAGCCCCTTTTGCTTAAGCCATCTCAGGTCAGATTTTTGTCATTTGAAATAGGCCCTGATTGAACTGGATATAGACAAAATGTGAGAGGGATCTATATGCCCCTGAAACCTGTGCAATACACACACAATCTATACATGTATGGTTAGATAGAGATATCTGCTTTAATGAAGAAGGAGTAGCAGACAGCAAATTAGAAACCAAATAACGTGGAGAGGAAGGGGCTTATGCTTGGTTCCCTGGAAGGCAGATTCTGAGGTGGAAATTTTTGTGCAGTCACAGGACCAACACCTGTAAACAGGTGAGGGAAACAGAACAAGGCAAAGGCAGAAGTTGAATTGCAACGCATTTTGCACCAGAGGCCACAGCAGATCCCATGGGGAGCACAGGTGCTAGGCTGGCCCCTCAGACTTGTCCCCATAGAGTCAAGAGAGCCAGACCTTTGTACCCACCCCATTGACCAGACTTGGATGTGGCTGGCCCCAAGGAAACATTGTAACCTTGGGCAAGGCAGCTTCCTTCAGCCAAGGGCAATTCCTAGAGAGGGACACAGCTGTGAGAGGTCAGTAGCCATCACTCTTGGAAGCCGGGGGACTGACAGTCTTGGTCATGAAGTGGGGCGGCGATCTGGCTGGGGTACCTTAGTAACCACTACGAAGGGCACAACCTGATGCAGGGATTGGAATGGTTTCTGGCTAAGCTTATCTAACAGCTGAGAGCAGTGTATTACCCCAGCAGTCATCGGAACTACTTTTACTTTGCATTATCAGCAAGGAAAGAATAATCAGTCAGTCAAGAGTACAAAAGAGCCCCACATTTGTATAATCAGAGAGACATAACAGTAGCAATAGCGGTTTTTCCCCAAAAGGGTCAGAGGAACTTTGTCATGAAAAGTCATTGGATCAGTTGATTTTTACTTCTCACAAAGGTGATGGTGGGCTAGAAGGACTGGCTGGTTCTCTGATGTACAGGTTCTCATAGCGATGGTATGTGAACAAAACTTTTCCATGCTACCGAGTATCCCACGGGCCCAGAAGTAAGGGCATCAGGTTGCTTGTTAAGGGAATAGAGCGTGCCCCTGAAAAGGCAAGAGCTCTCTTGCTTCCAGAGCTGGCTGGCACTCACTGTATTGGGAAATGAAGGCCAGCCTCCCCACTTAAGCATCTTTTCCCTTCCTCAGCATATCCTTGTTCCCTCCACTCCATCTTTCTTGATACTGTGTGAAGCCTCCTGGGTGCCAGCTTAGACAGTGTGGGGAGCCCCTTTACATACAACTGCTCTTGCTGAGAAATTCTGCCTCTCGACTTTTCAGCACCCTTATGTGGAAATGTGTTACTTACAATGCCTGAGATGTTTGGGGTTGGAAGGGGTGGAAACAGGGAAAGTAATAATATTGGTGACACATCATAAATCCACAGAGACAGGGATGCTGAAAGTGGCAGAATTGAGGACTTTGGAAAGCACAAGAGGTCAGCTGTGAAGAGGGCACTATTGTGAAACATTCAAGGACTGTTTTCTTAATCCTGGTGTGCAATCTGGTACAGAAAGCCTTCAGGAGTTACACCATTAGAGCACTGATTTCACATGAGTTTAGTATTTCATGTTAATAGTTTTGACATTTCCAGACATCAGCTAATATTGGTCCCCATTCTACAACAGCCTATTTCCCTCTTCTGCACATGAAAGGCAAAGCTGTTGAGTGTTCCATCCCTGTTGGGTCTGGAGTTTTACCAACTGTTTGTTTTAAGTGAAGTATGATTCTTGGGTATGGAGGAGAACCACAATTTTCTTTCTCATTGTTCCTTTTCCTAAGACTGGGACTGGAGAGTTAGAAGATTGAGGGAGACAGTGTATATTGTAAAGAGAAAAGGTATTTTAAGGCTTAGAATGAGGAAACTTGTTTAGATTTGTAAAGGTAGGATTTGAGGTTTTCTTCTTTTATCAGAGCATAAAATGACATCTATAATTTGAGTTTTAGTACTCATCAATTTGATGATTTTTAAAATATTATTCTGTTATTGTAGACTTCATCTTGAACAATAATTCATATTCTTTATAGATCATGCCCCACCCATAACTCTAAAAATTGGGTCTCACCATGATAAGAAAAGGCCCACTTTGCCCAAGAAGTACATTTATTTATAGATATTTTGCCATGAGATTGATTATTTTGGAAAGATTGCAAAAGCATAAAAACTAGTAAGATGAGCTTTATTGTAAATTATCAACAGTTGATATGAAAACCCTGTGTTTCGTGAGGTTTTGCATTCGATAAAATTAAACAAATTTCCTGGTAAGAAATCTTAACAAACTTGTAATAGAAAGTCTCACTCTTTTTAAAAACTGCATAAAGAGTAGTTCTCAAAATACTACAATAGACACTATGTTACTGGTGAAGTACTAAAGCAGACCCCTAAATGCAGATATAACACAATGATGTCTGCTATCATTGCTATCATACAATATTGTGGTGAAGGTCCTAGCCATTACAACAAGATAAGAAAAATAAATGTATAATGATTGAAAATAGAGAGAATATTATCTATCTAGATATCCAAGAAGTTCAAGTAAAAAAATCATTAGAACTAGCAAAATAGTTCAACAAGATAGCGAGATATATGCTATCTTGGGTGCATAGTGATGCTCAGTTAGAAAATATAAATGAAAGAAAGACCCTAGTCATAAAAGCAAGAAAAACTTTAAAGTACATAGGAGCAAATCTAACAATAAATGGGTAAGACCTATATGAAGAAAATAGTACTGTACTAAAGGACCTGCTATAAATCCTGAATAAATTGAGTCATATCAGGTTCTTTGATGGAAAGACTCAACAATGAAAAGTTTCTCCCCAAATTAACCTGTTAATTCAGGGAAATTCCAGTCAAAACAAGGAGCAGTTCTGGTGGCAGAGGGAAATGGTTTTAGCTGATAAAAGCAGCATCTGTGTCCCCACAGCTTTTGGAGGTAGTGAACTCCTCTTTCAAAGGAAAACACCCTGGCTCCAGTTCCGCCAGAGATGTCAGTGCTTGCTTATGGCACTCTTGGCAGCAAATCCTGCTGGCCTGTGATGACACGAGGCAGTAAGATGCCTTCAACAATGTAAGAGCTGAAATCTCCTTTGCTGATTAAACCAAATTTCATTGAGGCAATTAGGATCAGAACTGATCTTTAGTTCTTGTATTTATTACAAGAGGGGAAGGATTATAGGGAGGAAAAAAGAAAAAAGTTGCTTTCTTCATGACAAGAGAGGACATTTTATTAAAGAAATTAAAAAGTACACAATCTGATTTTATTTCCAAAGCTGATGAAGTAGACAAAAATCAATTGTGTAATTAAAATCATAAAGATAATCAATTAATTTACCACCTTTCTTCTTTCCTCCAGAAATTACCTCCTATATTTAGAAACAACATATGAATGCCTGTTCCATGTTCTTAATTAGATCCACGAGATCTTTAAAAACATGGAGTCTGTGTCCTTCTTTTGGAAACATCGATAGATGCTAAATAAATTTTAAAATGTAAAATGTGCAAAAGCAGAAAGGCCAAAGGATGGTTTGAAAATATTGATGGAACCAGATATTATATTTATTCATCCACTTACAATCGTATTTGAAAAGTCCAGGAGAACAGCGTAGATGCCAGGAAATTGGAAAAATGCAGCAATGATGCAAATCTTCAAAGGACTTACGCAGTCCTTTCAAATTACTCTCCCTCACTGTCAATTGGGAAGATTTGGGAATAATTGTATAAAGCTGAAATATAAAGAGAGAGACACACAAAAATGTTTAACAAAGCAATTTGAACTTGAATATGTGTCTGTAATAAAGGAAGAAAGAAACTGGTCCACAGATGGTCACTGTACTTTGCTCATGTGTATTGCCTGCCACGACCCCACACAACTTCATTTATCAAATTCCTTTAGCTTGAAAGAGCAATTGTGATGACTTCACTTTACCCTAGCCCTGAACACAGAGGAAGAGATCAGGGGGGAAATCTGGATGGAGATATATATATATATCCAGAAGCAGCAATGTCAGACAATTTGGTGAGGTTTGATATCATTTTGTATGATCAAGAGAGAAAAATGTCAGAAGACTCTGCAGTCTAGAGAAAGCTCCTGTAGATTGGGAGTTTGGGAGGCGCCAAAAACCCCAGTAGAGACCTAAAAAGCAACGCTGACAGGAAATCAGGATATGAAGCCCGTGCCAAGAAAAAAATCCAAACTGAGTCATCGGGGAAAATAGATTTGCGTATCCAGAGTCAAGTGTAATCTGGAAAACCACAGTGACATATGTGATGTCGTGAAGATAGTGACAGCAAATTAGATATGTAATCACTGTGTCTCTTCCTCAGGCTGCCTGTCTAATGTATGCCTTGAAGTTTTGTCACCCAAGGGGCAATCTGGGGTCATATTATTTCAGGGTCACAAATATATGACTCTTTCCTTTTACTGTCCCTGCCATTCTTGCACTCTCTCCTGGCAAGCAGATCCAGATTCTTGGGTCCACTTAGGCTCAGATCCTCCTTCTGGTGAGAAGTCTTGTAAGATATGGTGCTCTCTTGTCCTGAACTTAGAGCATAGTAGTTTCTGAAATCTGCAAGTATCCCGGGACTTTCCTTCCTTCTTCCCTCCTCCTGACCACCAGAATAGAGATTTGGAAAAGCAGAACCATTTTTTTTTTTTTTTCAATAATCTGCTTTCACAAATCACATTCCCAGCTGGGTTTGCCATTCATTTTTGCTCTTTATGAAGTGGAAATGGCTGAACTCATCTGGCAGGGCTCTCGACTGCAGACGGCCAGCTCCCAAATCCCCAAACTGTGAGGGCTGGGTTCTCCCCAGCACGTTCTTTTCAATAAACATTCCCACACGTGGCCTTTTACTCTAGCCACCCTGTCCCTGCCCTCCCAGTGCCTGGAGCTTTCCACCTTGGTTCTGGCTCCTTGGAGCCTGGGCTCAGCCTTTGAATTCCAGGTTAACTTTGGCTGAGTGCCCCACATGGTCATTCTTATAAAAGTAGAGAATCTCAGGCACAAATTTCTGCACTTGGCCTCTCTGCAGAACTTTTTAAGCACATGCTGTCACTGAGCGAAAGCAAGAGCACTTGCTTTATAGAAATCTGTGTTTACTGAATTGGATTTGGCCTTTGGCAACCCTGTTGCTGAGTCCAAGGTGAGAAAAACTGGAGCCAGGCCAGGTCTCAGGTCTATCCCTGGCTGGGTTAGTACACGTGGGCATGTAGGGCTCTCTCTGACATTCTCAGTACATTCCTCACCTTCCACCCTGAAAGACAAAACCCTCACAAAGTGTTCTTTACCATCAACACGCTTCCAGGCATTCTGTCTAGGATGGCTGTGAAGATTCTGTGAGATAACTATGCAGCTCAGTGTGTGGCTATTTGAAAATCATCGATTATTAATTGATTCAGCCAAATCAGATAACATTGATAAGAAAACATAGTATGAGAGCAAATTAAAGAAACAGTCAAGCTGGGAATATTTAGATCTCTGGTTTCCTTCTGGTTTTTACCTTATGGCAAAATCCTCCTGGAATCCAGATGGTAGAGGATCTTGCCTACTGTCAGAGGGGTGTGTATGGGTCGGGTAGAGATTGCTAAGAAAAAACTATAGTTGCTGGCATTAGACCTGCGATTAAAGAGTGATGCAAACTTCTAGCAGTGTGACCCTAAAATCACAGAGCCTCAGTTTTCTTCTTGGTACGATAGGGATCACAGACAGTTCCTACCATAGGAGGGAGTTGGGAGGATTAAATGAGATAATGTTTGATAGTCCTTGCCTTGACTTCTGCTACCAGCACTCTCCTTGGTCCTGACCAAGATTTCCTCAGACCCTGGCTTTTCATGACCTCCCAGCAAATGAAGTGAATTGTTTGTTCTATACATACATTTTCTCTCTCCAGTCTAACCTACGTGGCTCTCCATCTTTTCTTCCTAATATAATCAATCCTTTGCTGCCTGCTGCTCATGTTCAGTGTGACATGTTAGATATTTACAGGTTAAAGGTTCTAGGCCAATTTGATGAAGAATCTAGAAACTTCCTTGAAATCGTTCTTGGATAAATTCACCTTACTTTGATTCCTTGGTCACCATTATCACTAGCATCAGGGATGGCAAATATATGTTGCACATGCTGCCAGCACACCCTCCTGAGTCCATGGCAGACATTACTAATTGATCCCAGCATGTTTTCCCATGAGCAGGGACAGAGTCTAAGAGCCACTTTGAGCACATCATGCCAGGCAGCCATTCTCATTTGATTAGAGTAGTGCATGCAAGAAAAAAATCCATCAGCCCTCTCTCTACACCATGTTACTTGTTACCTCTCCTGGGCTAGTGAACGTGTCAGTATGATTCTTGTGGTCATCTGTGTTTCCTTGTGGCTCCATACACACAGTTTTTTGTTTTGGGGGGTTTTTCTGAAGGTGGTTTGATTTTTATTGCTTCCCTTTTGGTTGCATCATTTTGAGTGTTTTCATATAAACAACAACAACAAAAATCACAACCAAAAAAACCCCCAAAACAAAAATGCCAGTAGTTTTTGATGCATCCAGTTGTATCCTCAGGATGTTCCAGATGTTTCCAGATAACTCTGTAGTTTGCAGACTGTGGTTTTGTCCATTAGACTGAATATTCATATGTAATTTTTCAAGGATTCTGCCACTGATCATTAGCATAACTCTGTCTAAAAAGATCTGGCCAATAGCCCTTGCTTTGCAGCTATAACCAGGGTCTGTCATTGTAACTATGTTTTATTATGCTTTTTCCTTTTTCTAGTTAACCCCAATCATTTCCCATGACATTAAATGAATATTCTTTAAAAACATGATATTTAGTGACTGTACAAATAGTCTATCAAATTGATATACTTCTGTTTATTTAATAAGTTCCATAGTGTTGGACTCTAAGCTGTGACCAGTATGATAAATAACACTGTGATGAATTTCTTTGTACCTATGTGTGTGTCTGCATCTCCAATGATTTTCTTAGGGTGGATTTCTAGAAATTAGAATCATTGTGTCAAATGGTAAGAACAGCCTTAAGGTTCTTGATACACATTGCCATATTGTTTTCTGGAAATGTTGAGGCAATTTGTGCTTCCATCAGTAGTGCAAAAGGATAATATTAGTCATCACTAACCCTTGTGGGTCTCATCTTTGTGCCCAGCACTGTCCTAAGAACTCTGTCAACTCATTTAACCCTCACCATGACTCTTATTTTACAGCTGAAGACACCAAGGCACAGAGTGGGTAACTAAATTGCCCAAGGCCACACAGCTGGTATGTAGCAAAGTCTGGACTTGAACCCATCGCCTACCCACTACCCTAAAATATTTTACTGTGACTTCAACCATGTTGAGCACAAGTGAATTTTTGTATTTAAACAAGGTTTAAAGAAAATTTTTTTTTCTGTGGCATGACTTGAACACAGTCTTATCCAGAGGCAGGGGGATGGCCCAGATGACTTTATTGTTTAGTCCTGCAAGCACAACAAAGCCTTACAAGGAGTTCAGTATTTGGTGCAGAGTAACTGGAAGGTTTGTTACAACCTTACATACATGAGGGCTAAAAGTGTCATTATTAGAAACAACAACAACAACAGTATTTCTCTGAAATAGGCCTACCTGTTTTCCAAGAAAACTCATCAGTGGTCTGGAGCAGTCATTGTCAGTCTTGTGGAAGAAATACATGTGCCCAGTAATTAGTGCTCAGGGGCTCAGGTGAGCAAAAATTGGTTATTTCTAAACTCTATCCTGGGAAGCAGCCCTAAAGACTTCTGCTCTAATAAAAGAGGAATTAATTCAAAGCAGCCCAAAATGTGTCAGCTTGGACCACAACACTACTTTATGGTTATTGTAAACAGCAGTTCTAGCTCTTTTTCTTAAATTAAAAAAACAATAAATTAAGGCTAATTTCGGCTGTGGAAGGGACCATAATAGAACTTGTTTTTTGCTCTTCCTGAAGTCCGAAGTTTAAAATCCCAAATCACAGGGGCTCATGATTAGCAAAGGGATTTTCCCCTCTCTTTTAAGGAAACTGGCTGGTTTTTTGAAAGGTTTCACTTTTATTTCTGTGATTTTTCAAAATTAGGGGATGGCCTGGGTGGCAGGGGTGTGGATTGGGTTGCCACACCCTTCAGCAAAAACAAAATAAAACAAAACAAAACAGGATGCCCAATTAAACTTGAGTTTTAGATAAATAATACTTTTTTTTAGGATAAGTATGTCCCATGCAATATCTGGGAAATACTTAATACCAAAAGTTTTACTCATTGTTTATCTGAAACTCAAGTTTAACTGGGGTTTTGCAGTTTCCCTGCACCTCTTTGCAGGGAGGCAGGTGAGGAATGCCAGGAAGGGCTAGGATTGGGGGGGGAATTTTTTTGTTTTAGATAATTTTGCTCCTTTCAGGTTTAACAAAGGAAGAAACACAAACAGTATCTGCTATTGGTGCTCCACCCTGTGGTCCTGCACGGTTTTGGTATTGCCTGTTTGCTGACTCAGGCCATCCTGATGCCCAAGGGGTTTCTCAAGGTTGCAAAAATGCCCTTAGCGCCTTGCCTGGAGACCGTATAACTTCAGGTAAACATTAATATTCACATGATCTCAGTTGTCCTAGTACATTTTGATGTCCTTTTGCAGAGGAAATTTCCTAGACTGGCATTTCCCAGTAGTAACAGAAAGATGTTGAGGTAATTTATGAAAAGAGTGAAAATTGCAGCCACTATAGCTGGGGTGTATGATGGTAGCATTGGGGTTGTTTGGTGGGAGGGTGAGAGGTGGGGAGGAAGGAGGGTGTAGATGGGAGAAGGGATCCTTAGAGGCCATCTGAAGATGATCACAGCCACCTGAGGCCCTCTGCCCCAAATCTGCCTGTTTCCGTCTTCACCACCCTCCATGCAGACAGATCCTCTTTCAGAGGTTCAGAGCTACACAGGCTGCAGTCCAGACATAGGGCCTGGGCAAATTTATCAAGGTCAAGCAACTCAGGAGACCCCTTGTAGAGACCTCCTGGGACCCCTGTGCATCTCCTGTGCTGGGGGCTTGCCTTTCTTCAGTCTTCTCCAGGGCAGCCATGGAGGGCAGACATGCCCAGTAGTCAGCTCAGTGGCTTGGAGCTGGGGGACCCCATCGAGGCATGGATGAAGGAGTTTTAGAAACGACTTCAGTGCTAACTCTCCCTCTGTGGGAAATCATGGGTTTTCCTCATGGCAGCAGAACTCAAATACAGACCTTAAATAACTAGGTTACGAAAGTTAAAGCCAATGCTATTTATGTGGACAGAGGCAGTTAAATGACTTGCCCCTGCTTTCACGGCAGGTTGGCGGCTGAGGGAAGAAAGCAGTAAGTCCTGTTTAGTTATTGATAAGGGGACTTTTCTCTCTCTTTTAAAAATATCTTTACTTCCTAATTATTTCTTTAAATAGAAATTAAAATACATTTCATAATTGGAAAAAATAAATGTGATAATCATAGAAAAATTTTTAAATGCAGAAAAATATAAAAATGAAAAAAAAATCAGTCTTAATCCCATGCGCCAGAGAAAATCACTGTGAACATTTTCTTTTTAGTCTTTTCTTTATGTGTACAGATTTACATAATTGGGCTTGTAGTAAATACACCTTCATATCCCACCTTTCATCAGCGCATTCCCAGCAGTCCTCTGTGTCTGACCGTCCCCCCCAGCACCAACTGCACAGCATCGCGTTGTGTAGACACACCAGGACTTACCTGATCATGCCCCTGTTGATGAATGCATAAGTTGCTTCCAGTGTTTCTCTCTTCAAATGTGTTTTGTGTTTGTTTTTTTGGCAGCTGGACAGCATGGGGATTCAAACTCTTGACCTTGGTGTTAACAGCACCACACCAAATAATGCTCTGTTGATCATCTTTTATGTCCTTCTTTGTGCATTTCTGATTATTTACTTGGTACCGATTCCTAGAGTATAATCGTGGCTATCCAAACTCCTTTATTAAAGGCATTCCTCCCCAAACTCTGTGCATTGGCCCTCCTCTCCACCTGATTGCGTTGCTATAATCAACAGAATAGAAAACATGGTAGCGCATAGATTTCTGGGTTTTCTTTATTTTCAAGAGTATGTGCTGTTTCAAGCATTCTTGGGTTTCCAGACTGGTGCTCCTGCGATCCTGGGTCCCAGTGTCTTCTTGGCAGATATATTCCTGTGCTCTCCATGGGCAACAGGCACATGCTTCCCCCCCCCTGCCTCCCACCGTTGGCCCAGACAGTGACACGGGCAGCTCCCGCTCTCTCCTTTCATGATGCTTCTAACTGGACAGTCACACTGGGCTGGTGACTGTGAGGGCTTTGTTGGGAACTCCAATGGGACAAAGCTGGTGGAGGTTGCGAGTGTGAGGAATCCCTGCTGGGCCCTCATCTCCTTTCTCCTCAGGACACGGGAAATGAGCCACCTGCTCCTCTTTGCCCTGTCCCCACATGCTGCTTCAGTCTCCTCACCATGCCCTCGCCCCACGCTGACATGGGGGAGTGAAGCTGAGCTCATGCTCTCTCCTCCAGGAGCAGACAGACGTCAGCGTGAGGTTCTGTCAGGGCTTGTACTTCTAACAAAAACAGGAATCAGGCAAGGCGCCCGGAGCCCTCCTCCTCAGCCCATTCCTTCTCTTTTTCTTTTACACCCCGCTACGGAAAGAGAAACGCCCCCCAGGGACAGTATGGAGACGGAAGGCCCGAAGCTGCCTGCAAGGCTGGTCAGGGGGAATCCAGGCTCAGTCGTCTTCTGGGCCTTTCCTCCCAGAGCGGAGTGGAGTGGCTGCAGGTGCGGAGGCTGTGCCCCAGGTGTGGAGGCTGTGTCCCCAGATGCGGAGGCTGTGTCCCCAGGTGCGGAGGCTGTGTCCCCAGGTGCGGAGGCTGGGTCCCCAGGTGCGGAGGCTGTGCCCCAGGTGCGGAGGCTGTGCCCCCAGGTGCGAGGCTGTGCCCCCAGGTGTGGAGGCTGTGCCCCAGGTGCGGAGGCTGTGTCCCCAGGTGCGGAGGCTGTGCCCCAGGTGCGGAGGCTGTGCCCCAGGTGCGGAGGCTGTGTCCCCAGGTGCGGAGGCTGGGTCCCCAGGTGAAGAGGCTGGGTCCCCAGGTGCGGAGGCTGTGCCCCAGGTGCGGAGGCTGGGTCCCCAGGTGCGGAGGCTCTGCCCCAGGTGCGGAGGCTGTGCCCCCAGGTGTGGAGGCTGTGTCCCCAGGTGTGGAGGCTGTGCACCCAGGGCGTGACAGGGCATGGGCTGCTGCTAGGGGTTGTGCTCTCTGATGCTTCCTCTCACTTCCCTTCCTCCCCCTTCTCTGCTGGTCCCAGTGGTGCAGGCTTGAGGGCAGGGCCCCCAGGCAGCTGCACAGCCTGCGGCAGAGACAAGGAAAAGCAAGAGCAGGGAGAAGGGAGGGGAATTTCAGACATTAGCCATGTGGGGGAGAGGAAGAAGTTCCTTCTAGAGAGCTCAGCAGGGGAGATGATCAAGTACCTGGTCATCACTGCTGTCACCACGTGAGGGATGGGTGGAAGGCACCGTATGCCTGCCTTGGTGGATGGAAACTAGGAGCAGGACGGCAATGATGAAAATAAAGATGACGACGAGTATCAGCACCAGGCCGTGTGCCAGCTCTGTAAATAAAAGTCATTACATGTCATTCCCATCACAGCTCTGTGCAGCGGCCATGGTCGTTTTTACTTTGCAGATGAGGAAGTCGAGGCTGAGAGATACAAATGGACTTGCCCAAGGCCACTGGCTGGCAAGGGCAAAGGTCGATTCTGACCCTGGATGCACGGGTGGTCTTGTTCCTTCACTACATTTGATTCGACACCTCCTCACAGAGCATGAACTGTAAGCCAGGCATGGCAGGAGCACACAGAAATGAGAATGACACCACCTTCGTTTTTCAAAAGCTCGCAGTCCATTGGTGTTTCCAGAAGCCCTCGTTTCCATTTCTTCCCTACACTGGGTCCATCCCGCTTGACATCAAAGCCCCTTCTTAGGACTCGAGAGCCTTATCATTGGTTTTTCTCAGCTGGGTCGCTGTCTTCTCCAAGGAGGAATGAGTCCCTTGTCATCTGGCCAGGGGGCTCATTGACTTTCCTGAGGGCAGGGTAAAGACAGAGGCAAGAGCCCAGAGAACTGCCATGTGGCCTTCTAGTGCAGGTCTCGGTCCAGTCTTGCGGAGATAGAGCCTAGCACTCAGTCCATGGACACCGTGCTTCTGCAGGAGTTAGGGCTCCTCTGGGCACCTCCTGCTTCCTGCCAGTGCTAAGGTCATACACACAGCCCTCGGCAGTTTGATTTTCATTCTTTGAATATCAACCCGAAGGATTTAATAACCAGATTTTTCACTGTCCAACAGCATCTCCCTGACACAGTGCATCCTGCCAGTGTGGAGCTGTATCCCCCACCGTTCTCCCTTTTCGATTGTTTTGCAGAGGGAGATAAACACAGTCATGCCATTTCCCTGTCTCACCTGTCAGGCTGCTTGCCCCCTCATGGCCCCCTTGAGGGGAGGCTGTCCGCTTTCTCGCTTGCCTTCTGCAGCATTTCCAACTGCCTTTGGATGTTTATCACTTATATTTTGAATCACACTGTCCTTTTGTCTGCCTAGCTCTTCATGTTGGCATTCATACTCTGATTTCACCTCACTAGGGGCCAAGTTGTCCAATCCTTATTTTTTTCTTTGTTTACTCTTTAAGTCAGTGTATCTCTTGAATGAGTCCAAGCCTCCGCTTGTTTTGGAAGCCCTGGAGAGGAAAGAGAATCCTTGGTGCATCATGGACTCTACACAGATGCAAGGAAAGTCTCTAGGAATTCCCTGGGATCTGTACTTTGCCCGAGATGTTTTCAAGAGACATTATCTCAGTACATTCCATTTTAATAAAGAACATTTAAGGAGACGGCATCTGGGGAGCATGTGCAGCTTACGGAGTTGCTATAGGTAAAAAGGATTCTTTCTGTTCTTGGAAAATCCACAGTCGCCTGGCCAATGTAGATTTATTGCTACTAAATCTTCCCTGCTCGTGGTAGGAGGCTCAGGTCAGGTAGTAACAATCCTCCTCTGTAACGGTTCACGTGAGTGGAGCTGGTGTGCTGTTACGGCATGTCCCACTCTGATGACCGACAGGGTGGGGTGGTGCCACGAGTGTTATCTGTGTCTGTCCAGCCACAAGTTTCCTCCATGCATGGGAAGTGCCACCAGTGCATCAGCGGCACCCCAGCTTCCCAATGTACTCTTTGCTCCTCTTGTCAGATAAGGTCGTGGTTACCATTAGAGTTCTCCGGAGAACCTTGTTGCAAATGTTTGTGCCTGAAAACAAGAACTCTTTCAGTAAACCTGTTACCTATCGGCTTTTTCTTTCTATCTGGAGACAGTATGTTATTGTCCTAACCCCTGATTCTGTCTAGAGGGATTGTTGATGGTTTCTAGTCATGACCTAGCTACTTACCAGAAGAAAGGTCATAACCATCTTCTCTGTTTGATGAAACACTCATTCTAGCTTTGGGGAACCCCTCTCCCTTTTTTTTTTTTTTTTTTTTTACCAGGAAGCAAACTGGACTGGAAGATCTGAGACTCTCTCTCTCTCTCTCTCTCTCTATCTATCTATCTATCTATATATATTTTTTTTTACCAAAAAGATGTACATCCTGACTGTCTCTTACCTCATCTGAGTTTTTGTTTTTTCCTTGTTTTAAAAGTGTGCGTTTGGGCCCATGATCCCTTTACAAGATTCTTTTTCCATTCTAAGTGCCAAAGATGCTTCTCTAAATAGTGCCTGCAAAGGTTATTACTTGGCTTGCTTCGAATTCCTTTCCTTTGGAGGCAATGGATGTTTCCAGCAGTAGTGAGACTTTAGTACATGTGTTGTCCCTTCTTTATGGTGCTTCATCCAATTGACAACCAGCTGCCACCAGGCAGTCGAACCTCTTAAACCATGCAATGTATATCTAGGGTTTTATTTTTTAAATGAACTATGAAGGTACTTCAAAAAGTTCATGGAAAGATTAGTATTATCTTTTAATTCTATTTTTCCACAAACTTTTTGAGGTATCTCATACATCATAATAACTAACATTTATTGAGCATGTACTATATACTAGATGTTCTTTTAGGCCTTTAGATGTAAAATTACATCTAAATTACATAATCAAAGTACATTTGATTTAATCTTTCCAAATACCCTGTGAGGTAGGCTCCATTATTTATCCCCATTTTACAGATAAGCAAAGCAAAACATGAAGCTGATAAATAACATACCTGAGGTCATAGCACAACATGCTAGATCTGGGATTCCAATGCAGGCAGTCTAACATCTGAGTCTGTGCTCCTAACGTCCAGGTGACATCTGCATTTATGAAAATGGTTTTGTTTTGTTTTGTTTTTTAACAACTTCAATTATTTTAGGGTCTCTTTTATTGTACTCTTTTCGAGTACAATAAGTTTCCCAAATGTTAGAGGCTACGACTTACATATATGTCTTGGAAATATGATTTAACTCAAGTTATATGCAAATCTATGTAACGCCAAATTGTACATAGGAGCCCAGAATGAATAAGCTTGATGTTGAGTTTCCTAGAAAGAACCACAGAAAGAGATTACTGCCACTATGCGTGGATATTGATGGGAAAACCTGACTCAGGTTGTGTTCCCTGATAGGGGGCCCTCCCTGGTCTTTTCCCTGAGCCCCCAGCCATAGCCTCTTCCTTCAGGCCTTAAAAAGACACTGAGCACTGCTTGTTCTCATGAAAGAGAAATATTGCCTGGTTACTCAGAGGGAGACCAACTGGTAGATCCTTTAACTGTGACATGAGGATATGGCTCCAGCTGGAGTCTCTCCTATTTCCGTACTAAGCTTATCCTGGTTTAACCAAAACCAAAATCAACTCTCTCAAGGAGTTTTTCTCAGGTTCAGGGACACCCCTCTTTAACAAATGCTCATGGTATCTAGCACGTCCCCTGGCACATTATAAGCACTCCATAAATATTTTTGTTACTCCACAGCAAAATAGATCAATTCAGCAGTGATTTTTTACTTTTCAAAAAGATTCACTGCAGGGTTCCTTTAAATGACCAGCTCCTCTAGTGCATTTGAAATGCGATTTGATTTATAGGGACTCGTGGACATGATTCTGCAGGGCCACATCAGTTGTGTAAAGTGAGATGCATGTGCCGTGGGGCCCTGCTGACCGAGCACGCTGGCAGCTCTCCCGCACCCGCCTGGAACGCACACCGCCCGGGCTGCCCGCCCTCGCTTGATCACAAAGGAGCTCATTTTGTGAATGAGCAGCTACTGCCAGCAGCAGCGATGGTCTTCCCAGTGACCTCTGTACGGGGATTGGATTCCCGCCCAGCAGGGAGACAAGGCTTTAGGAAAAGGTTAGTTCACTGACGGCCATGGCCTGCTGGGCTGAGGGCTGGGAGGGAAAGTATCCGAGAACTTCTGCTTTTTTGTGAGTCACCTCAGAAGCCACCCTTCCCGCCTATGTCACACTCTCTCTTCTTTGTCCAGCACACTGGATTCTGTTCAGCAGGGAAATTTTATTGCTCCTGCTGCTTGTGCTCCTGGATTTTTTTTTTTCTTTCTTTCTTTCTTTCTTTCTTTCTTTTTTTTTTTTGTAGCTGTGAAAAATAATCATTCTAGTTTGCCTTGCTGTTTCCCAAAGCAGTTCTGGGGTCCTCATGAGCTTCCATCCCTTCCTCTCCACCCCCTCTTTCCTCCTCCTCCTCCTCCTCACCATGGCTTTTTCAGTTTGATGTTTTTAGGTATCAAAGGAAGGTCTCCAGGAACCCTGCAACTAAAGACTTTAATGAGGACCATGCCCAAGAAATCCTGGCTGCCAAAGACATGATGATGATTTATGTCTCTCACTCACTCCCTAACAGCAAGAGGACTATTTGTAAAAATAAAAAAGCTGCTCATATGGAATTAAACAAGAGCATTGCTGCTTCCTTCCAGACCCCGGGAGCTTAACAAAGAGCATCCATACTCCATCTCCAGCAGCACATGGCTCAGGGCCCATATTAGTCTTCCTGTCACATAAAGCTAAATCCTGTTAGCACAGGCAGCAGCACACTCTCCCTATCACTGGACCTCAGAAGGCACATTACCAAGGAAAGTGCAGATGCGTACAAGGAGAGGATATATGCACGAGCTCAGGTCTAGGTCCTGTGAGTCCAGAGCCAGGCAGAGCTACTGGGCTGCTTCTGTGAGGCACTCTGAGACTGGGAGCAAGGTCTTTAGGGTCCCCTATTTGTTCCTGGCATAATAGTTGAGTGACTGATGGATGCCAACTGGGTTCTGGCCAGCTAAGTGGAGAGAGGAAGGAAGGGAAGATATAGACTCTAATGCCTTCATTTCCTCATCTGTTAAATGGGTTTACTCACAGTGTTGTTGTGAGCAATAACAAGATCGTGCGTAGAAAACATGTAGCACGGCCATGATACGTGCTAATTGTTATTAATTATTGTCATTATTCTTCCATGCTGTGGCTGCCATGAAACTGCCACACAGACCTGCTGCTACATGGAGAGCAATGCACTGATGAGCCAGCTGCTGTGCTCTTCGGTCACGTCCATGTCCTCACCATGCTTGCCTCACAGCCACGCTTCCAGGGTGCTCCCTGCCACTGATGGAGTGTGGCACGATGCTGATGCAGGCTTGTTCCTGAGAGACCCAGGACTCCTCTGACAGCAACTTGAGCTCAAGGACTCCCCACCAGCCTGGCTGAACCTTTTTGGGAATTGTCCTGCAGCCTCAGACTCTCCCATCTGCTCCTCTTCCTTCCCCCTCTCCCTGCCTCTTCTGCTCAGATCCTGCCCCCCAACCCCCAATCCTTTCTCTCCCACAGACACTTCCTCCAATACATCCCTTGTGTGTCTAAATCCCTGTCTTGGTGTCTGCTTCTCAGAGGACGTGAACTAGCACGCATGCTGATTAGGCTCTCTGTCATCAGTGTACTGGTACCAGCAACTTCTCTGATACGTGCAGTGGCTCACTCCTTTGCTTAGTCATTCAGCATTGGATAAATGTGCCATGGGCACTTGATGCTGGGGACCCAGATACACCTCTTCTCATCGACAGGCTGATGAGCTGGTGTGCACCAATGGATGTATACACAAATAATCTTAGTAATATGATAATTAAAGGCACATATAAGGAATGTAAGAATCCAGAGGAAGAAGTGGGTTACTCTGCCATGGTGGGGAAGGGGGCAGAGGTGGACAGGGAAGGCTTCATCAAGGAAGGGTATTCGAACTCAGGCAAAGGACATGCACCCCACCCTCTTATCCCTTATCTTCAGTGTGGCCCAAGGAGTAAGTAGAAAGGAAGAACAGAAGCCCATAAGAGATATGGTATCACGTCCTTTGCTGGGCTTTTCTGCCTCCTCTTTACTTCTTTCTACAATGGCTGTAAAGTAGCAGTAATTATCCCATGGATTTGAGACATAATCCACCTTGCTGAGTTGAAAGACGTACAACTGTCTTGAGCTTTCTCACAGTTGAAGACAGCTCCTAGACAGGCGAGGGGGTGCAAAGGCTGCCCCTTGGGGGAGGGCAGCAGAGCACGTGACTGGCACACTCTGGAGACGCCACCTCGGCTCCTTGGGGCACAGCTGGGGCCTGGATCCAGCCTCCATAGTCCAATGGGGATCTGTTGTGGGCTGAATTATACCCTGCCCCACCCCCACCCCTGCAAATATTCATATGCTGAAATTCTAACCCCTGTGGAGTAATTACTGCTCAGAATGTGACTATATCTGGAGTTAAGGTCTTTAAAGAGGTAATTAAGTTAAAATGAGGTCATCAGGGTGGGCCCTAATCCAATATGACTAGTATTTTTATAAGAAGATGAAATTTGGACTCAGAGACACAGATAGAGGGAAGGCAGTGTGAGGAAGAGGATGGAAGTCCACAAGCCAACGAGGGAGGCCTGGAGCAGATCTTCCCTCAGCCCTCAGAAGGAACCAACCCTGCCCACACCTTGAACTCGGACTGGCAGCCCGCAGATCTGAGTGAAATAAGTTCCCGTAGGTTAAGCCACCCAGTTAGTTGTACTTGGTTATGGCAATCCTACCAAGCTAACACAGGACTCCTTCTTCTCCCCTTCTGTGCAGATGGATTTGGCCCCACTCTGCTCCCAACCTTAACACGGAATAGTGAGCAGGGCAAGATGGCGTCTTCTTTCCCACAGAACTGGAGATAACCTTTGACCACTGGAGGAGGAGCAGGGGTGTGAGGCCTGAGGAAAAGCAGAAAGCCAGGCTTACCCGTGAGGACTTGGTCAGGCAAGATGGGGAAGAATTCACGAAAGAATGCAGGTTCCAGATGCCTCGAGGCAAAAATGGGGACGATATACTTTTTGATTCGGAAGCTCAGATGCTTTTGGCAAGCAAGACAAGTTAATTTGCAGGATTCAAAAAAGATACAGGTCATCAGATACAGGTAGATTGGTCACTCATGCTGCACTCCAAAAGGAAGAAAAATGGGGCAAGGAGAGGAACATGCTTAGGGACCAGAACCTACACAGCAACTCACAGGAAACCTTCATTTCCCCTGAGGAATGTGAAATGGGAATGTGTGAGAAAGGGCTGGGTGACACTTCAAACGCACATCTTGACATTGCTGGAGAGGAAGGCTTTGCTGGCCTGGGGTCAGAACCAAGAGACATGAGCAATTTTAACTTGCAGGGTGTGATGTGATGATCCAGTCACTTTCCTGGGGGCAAATCAAGTCATACTATGACAGATACTACATTATAGCAAGTCATGTCTGTCGGGAGCTAACCAATACCCAGGCTGGGGCTGCAATGTCTTAATGTCCAAACCATCTCCCTAAAGTAAAACTTTTCATGAAATTGCCTTATTCACTCTGGTGTTTTTTGACATACTGAGGGGGTAGTTTCCTGCTAAGCATTTTCTTTTTCGTTTTTATGTAAACAACAGAAATGTGTGGGGCTACTAAGGATAAATCTCCCATCCAGACATACACACTTAGTGCATGTGCCTCTTTTTAATGTCCCTAAGGTGGGACCAAGTTGCCCAGTGCCCCTGATGTGACTTTAGACCTCTGTCTTTCAACTTAACTTGTGAGCCCTTCCACACCCCCATATGCCTAGTGCACATTGGAGTAGGACAAACAACGAAAGACAGGAGAGACCGAGGGTCTGAATTAAACAGCAAGCACCCCTGCCCCACCCGTGCTGAGGGAAGCTGCTCAGAGAGAATCCACACGTCCTGGGAGAAGCAGCAATGAGAGAAGGGAGAAGCCTCAAAGGAATGCATAGGGGTCTCCAGGAGGGGCAAGGAGCTGCCCAGCTTCAGGAGTGACAACAGTAGAGAAGCCACAGATGAGGAGGGGACTCTGGGTGACAGCTGTGGCTGCAGAAGAGATTGTCACCTGTCATGGGAATTCATTCGTCTACTAGGTGCTAAGAGAGAAAACGCATGTCCTGGGGTCCAGGCAGTGGAGCACCGCAGGGATCAGCCTTCAGATGCTGACTGGGAGCTACAGATCCGAGCGCCTGCCCTGCCCACCTGAACTAGTCTGGGGAAGCTCTACTTTTTTCTTCTCTCCCTTCTCTTAACCTTGTGTTTTCCTCTTACCTTCAGGGACACCCTTAGATAGCAAAACCGTAATCTGTATTTCCAAATCTGTTTCTAGAGCAGCAGAAGTGGGCATTTCCATTTGGGTGTCTTGTTGCCTCGCGGTCTTGTCTTCTCTCTTCTCCCCTTCCCTTCCCTCTACGAACAGACAGCCCCAAGTCAGCTCCTTAGTGAAGGCTCTATTCTTCCTCTTCATGTGCTCAGGGCTTCGGGCTCCTTGGATCTTTCCCTTTTCTTCCCAGTCCTGTCAACTACCATGTTCTTTTCAACATCCATGCAAGGTGTACGGACAATGTTCTTTCGTTCCCACTGCAGCTGTCACCATCACTGTCCCTTTTGTTGTCACCCACAGATGCATTACTGCAGCAGTCTCCTCACCGCTCTTCTTGCCTCTCTGAACACTGAACCTGTCTCTTAAACTTTCCTCGCTATCCCCACTGGTGGAATTCTCTTTGAAAGGCAGCCCAAATGGCACCACCTCCTCCCAGAATCCTCTATGATATGCCCAGTGGGAATATAGTCTCTCCCTCTTCTGGAATCATACACCTGAGATGTATCTTAATTTGTGTATGTGAAGGTGCATCCCAGGTTTAGATTGTGTCCTCTGTGCTCCATATGGGTCTATCCAACATCTTACTTGACTTCTTGGCTTAGATAGATAACTTATAAACACCTCAAAGAGAGTTCTTGATTTCTCCTCCTTGAAACCTGATAATCTACTAGTCTTCCCCATTTTGTAAATGGCGGTACCATTCTGTTTGTCAAAATGTGAATTAGATCATGTCATTTACCTGCTTAACACTGTCCAATGGCTTCTTGTCACTCTTAGAACAAAACCCAAATTCTGTTTACACTCTGTCCTTGCTCCATGATCTGGCCTCTGCTGCATCTCTCTGACCTTGTCTCCTGCTAGTGTCACCCTCACTTACCTTTCTCCTTTGTCCATTCCTTGAATACGTTACACATGCTCCTGCCTCAGGACCTTTGCTCTTCTTTCTCCTGTCTGGGACAGTCTTTTCTAGATCTTTGCATGGCTGCCCTTTCTCTTCATCCATGACTCAGTTCACATGACACTTTCTTGAAGAGGCCTTTCCTGACTGTCCATTAGAAAAGAATGGCCCTCCCTGTTCACCTCACCTCACCTCGCCTTACCTTGCTTAATTTTGTCCTCAATGTTCAACTCTGGATGAAATCCCTGATTAATTTATTTCCTTATTTTTTGTCTCCTTTCATCTTGAACAAGAGCTCTATAAAAGCAGAAACCTTGTCTATCAGCTAACAAACTTTCACCATAATGGCTCTTGAAAAAGTATGCTGTCTTTGGTGTCCTGTTTCCAAAATAGTCCACAGTGGTTCTTCCCTCTGGTATTAATTCCCTTGCATGTTCTTTCCCGCACTGCACAGGGATGACCTATGTAACCAAAAGGATCTCTCGGGAATGATGAAGCATACACTTCTGAGACTAGATCATAAAAGACATCATGACTTCTGCCTTGTTTTCATGGATCACTCAGTCTGGGGAAAGCCAGCTGCCATGTTGTAAGGGCACTCAAGTAGTCCCCTGGAGAAGTCCATGAGGCCTTCTGCCAACATCCAGCATCAACATGGCAGATGTGTGAGTGTCACATCTTGGATGTGAATCCTCCATCCCTACTTGAGCCTTCAGATGACTGCAGCCCCAGCTGGGCATCCAAAGATGAATGCAGTATGGTCCCTGATCTCAAGCTGCTCAAAATTTAGGAAGAGAGAACAAAGGAAGAAAAAAGCATTAAATACAGGGGAAACAAAAAGTCATATGCTTTAAAGGAAGAGTGAAGACAGCATGATGGTGGGAATGACTTGACTCCATCACAGGGAGAGAAGAATTAGAGGAAGCCTCCAGTGGAAGGGATACTTGAGTTAAAGCCTGAAGAACAAGTGTTAGTAATTAATAAACTTTGGTTGGCATTGCCTCCAAGACACTGTTAGCTTGGGCTCTGAAATTGTTCTTGAGGCTGAATTATTTTTTCCCTGATGGAATGTATAAATGAAAGAGAGAAAAGAATGAATGAAAACTTGAGCACGGACCCCAAAGCTGGAAAGAATTCATTCCTCATGTGTATTAGATTACTTCAAAGAAAATGAGTTGAGAGGATTATCAATAGTTCTTCCTTGTTGAGTTTTTTCCTTTTTAACTTCATTTTTTAACTTCACTATAGCAACGTTCTCTTAAAGTCTCTCAAAGGTATATAGGAGACTGTCAGTTAGTTGCTAAGACTGAAATGGAAGGCCTGGAAGCATTTTCAAAGGTATCCAAGTGCATGAGGTGCAACTATTAGGTAATGAGTTGGAATTTTAACAGTCCTGAACACATACATCTTAATGAGCATCGTCCCCCAGGGGTCAGCCGCTTATTCCGATGATTTTGTCATTACTGAAAGCATTCAGAGAATGCACGTCTCTCTGGAAATTGTCTTCAAACCTACAGCACTTTCTTTTGAATTGCCTTGATGATGGTAAAACCTTAATCCTTTGAGTCTAAATTTTTATTTATGTGTAACAGGTAATTTGCCAGGCCATACCAGCCTGAGGGAATAGTCAAATGGTAAGACAATGACATAAGCCCATTACTGCACAGCTCAGCCCCACCAGCTGGTTTGCTAGAATCCCAGTCCACCTAATTCTGCCTGCACGTGTATGATTGGGGAGTGGGGAGGAAAGAGAGGGGAGTGGAGATGATGTTTTGTTGCTGATGTTGTTGTTGTTGTTTGTTTATTTGTTTTACAAATAGGCTTATCTTTCTCCATAACTTTGATTGTCTGGCAGTCAATTCCAGTCCACTCAGTGGAAGCTACACTGAATCTAGGAGATATTTCCTGGAGACACTCCAAGTAGTAGCTTATCTTCAAAGAAGGCTGCCATCAATTCTTTCCCTCCCTCTATGCTCTTCTCACTTTCCCATTAGGAAGAGAAGTCTGTCTTCCATCTGCTGAAATCTGGTATGACCTATGATTGCTTTGACCAATAGAATATAGCAGAAGTGACATTGTTTCAATACTGTGCCTAGCCTTCTAGAGGACTGGCAGTTTTCACTTCCTAATCTTGGACCACTTGCTCTTGGGATGCTTCTCCTGGGAACCCAGGCACTAAGCTATGAAAAACTTAAACCATGTGAAGAGGCCACAAGTAAGCACTCCAGACAGCCTCCAGCCAACAGCCTGCACCAGCTGTAGTCCTGTGAGGGAGCCATTGTGGATGTAAGTCCATTGTGCCTTCAGATAACTCCAGCAGGAGAGACTCCAAGTGAGAACCACCCAGCTGAGTCTAGTAGGTCCAAAAAACAATGAGAAATAATATATCATTGTTTTAATCCATTAAGTTTTGCGATCATGCAGTGACAGAAAACCAGAACATCCTGTGCCCTATTATGCCAGTTTTGTTGACTCACTGGTGTTGCTGCCATTGACAATCCTCCAAGTAGTACCTCTGGAAAGTAACTTCTACAAGGCACTGAAGCTGACTTTTGATACAGCCTACCCATCACAACTACCAGCCAGAAATGACAATTCTACCATTCTTTCTTTCTTTTTGCTCTACAGCTAAACCCCATCTGGTGGGAAGAAGTCAAGTCATTTGTTCTTAACACTAAGTGAGACTATATTTTGTCAGAACCTTGGCCATCTGGGTAGTGATTCCCTTGATTCAGACCCTGGGCCCAAGAGGACAGAGAATTTGGGTCCTCTTCCTTTTCCATCTGTTCCACATATACTCCTAGCCACACCTTCTCTACTCCCATCCTAGCCAAGCCACTTATCCCAGAATTTGTCTCGATGATTCAACTTTATTTTTAAAGACCAGCACAATGCTGCACCCATGAGATGCTTGTAAAAAAATCCCTGTTTGCTTGCTTTGTTTATTCACCAAGCATTCATTTAGATGCCTGTTTTATGCTACATACTGTGCTAGGTATTAGGGAGGCAATTAGGTCAATTTCTGAGAACTTTTTAAAATTTAAAAAAATTATATGAATGTGCTGAAAGGGGGAACAGAGGAAAAATCTTTTGCAATGGAAAGAAACACCAAAAAGCTGAAAGGAGCCAAGTCTCAGAAGGGAGACAGGTGACAAAGCTGTAGAATTCTGTTGAATCAAAAAAGGGGTATTATTTATGTAATAATGAAACTGGTTTTCTTTTGAGGCTTATACAAGGGTGCTTCAAAAAGTTTGTGGAAAAATCGAATTAAAAGATACTACAAATCTTCTATAAACTTTTTGGAGTACCCCTGTATATAAGTCCTGAAACCAATTTCAAAAGAGTAGGTATGTTCAATATGTTTTGAGCACTGATGACATGACTGGAAATAGTGGCACCTCCTAGGGTGACTTTGAAGGGGACTGTCCTCACTGGCATATGAACAGTGCTTGATGTCAAAAAAAAAAAAAAAAAAGGCCAATATCTACATCAGAGATGGTGAGAAATGAGAATGCTGGATGTATGCTGGATGTATGAGTGTGTTATCTAGTCCTGGTGGCCCAGCAAGGGGATCAGAAATGTACACAGTCTTGCTGCTTCCCCATCTCTAAGACTCCAAGGACATGGGTACTGCAGAGACAGAAATTCCTCCCTTGGTTTTGCCACACCTGAGTCAGAGCAGAGCTCTTAATGTCCGGAGATTTGATCCTCCACATTTCCCTCACCCAGTCATTATCCTTTTTCACCTGGGTCACTGCAAGAGCCTCCCAGCTGGTCTCCTTGCTTCTGCTCTTGCCCACCTCCTACCAGCTTATTCACTCAGTGCCAGAGGGATGCCTTGAAGATGATCAAATCACATCATTTGTCTGCTTGGATGCTCTAATGGTTCCCCACTTCTCTCTGAATAAAAGCCAAAGTCTTTACAGTGGTCCCTGAGGTCCTCCAAGGTGTGTCCCCGTCCCCAGCCACCTCTGACCCCATTTCCTAGCACATTCCCTGAGATGCTCATCCCTCCAGGCACATTGCTGTCCCTTCTGTCTGGTGCCCTCTTCCCCCAAGCAGACACGTGATTCACTCCAGCACTTCTCTTAGTCTCTACTCAAAGGTCATCTTATCGATGAGGTTTTTGCTCTCCGTCCTTTTAACAAGGGCAAATGCTTACCCTTCTTAGTACTTTTTATCCTTCTCACTTTGCTCATTTTCTCCATGGCACTCAACTAGAATGTTAGCTCCAAGAGACGGTATATTTTATTTGCTCAGTCCCATATTTCCAGCACCTACAGCAGTGCTTGGCACAAAGTATGCCCTCAAGTATTTGTTAAATGAATAAGGTAATTAGTTTCTCCTAATGGCAGAGGGGAGTGGCTTCAGAACCTGAATTTCCAATCCAGTATAGTTTTTTGAAGCCTCGAGTTTTATCTTAAAACATTAAAAGACTTTTGTATTCTATTTCATAATAAAATCTGTTAGATAGAAAAAAATCTTGAAATAAAATTGGTGTTCCAAAAAGATGCAAGACGTCTATCATTCATTTATGAAAGAATGATATTTATTTACTCATTATTAATGATATTTATTCATTCATGAAAGAATGCCACTTATTGAGCACCTATGAAGTGCCAAGCACTGTTCAGGGCACTGGGGACCACCTCTTCTGTCACTTTTTGAACCTTCTGACCCCATATGCCCTCAAGAAGCATGTGCCTTGTAGTTAGCACAGCTCAGAATTCAATAGAGCAATTATTACATCTTTCCCAAATGCTGATAAAAGCAAGGCTCAGTCATTCTCAACACAGTTTCCAGTCTATACCACATCCAAATGGCTCAAACCAGTGGCCAGAGGTACAAACTTAGAGGCATCTCTCCCACCTAGCAGACTGGACTCCCTGCTTTCCCACTGTTTCCTTTAAATGGATCATTCAGGCATTTCCCCATGAACTTAAAGTGGCCCACACCCTACTCTTTTAGACATATCACTAGTTGCCACATATGCTGTATTAGTCTGTTTTCTGTTACTTATAACAGAATACCCGAAACTGGGTAATTTATAAAAAATGAAATTTATATCTTACAGTTTTGGAGGCTGGCAAGTCTAAGGTCATGGGGAATGTCTAATGAGGGTCTTCCTCTTGGTAGGGACTCTGCCGCGTCCTGAAGCAGTGGAGGGTATCACATGGCTACAGGACAAGAGCATGTTAACATACTCACTTGTTCTCCTTAGAAAGCCATCAGTGCCCCTCCCATGATAACCCACTCATCCACTAATCCATGCATGGGTTAATCTATTCATGGGGACATAGCCCTCACAATCCAATCACTTCCCAAAGGCCCCACTTCTCAACACTGCCACATTGAAGATCAAGCTTTCACAGGAGCTTTGGAGGGGACAGACATAGAGGCCATAGCACACGCTCTTTCTCTCTCACACTCTCTGCCTGACTTCATTCCTGCCTCATGTGACCTGGGGACAGAGGACTGCCCTCTTGACTCATTACACCCTCCTTGCCTAGCATGTGTAAGCAAAAATCTTTAAACTTGTGCCCTACTGTGGTGGTGTACTGAATTTGTGCCTTCCACCTGGAGGAAGGGCTCCCCCAGCTGGATTTTCCCTGGGCTGCTGGGGAGAGCACGAGGCTGGGCTCCTAGTGCCAGAGCGATGGGCAGGCAGGTGTGTAAACTGGACACTGGTCAGACAAGGGCCACAGGGGCGTCCTCCAGTTTTCCACATGAGGGACCTCCTGGTTGTGGGTTGGATAACCGCACATTAGGCCATCTGCCTGCTAAAAGAATTATCCCATGGGAGCTACGCTGTAGACAACTGTGCCCGGCTTTCCTTCGTTTCCTGTTAGGGTAGGGTTGCTAGCTGCTCTGGTACTAGAACCATAATTTAGGTGGGGGTCTCTTAAAACACAGCTCCATAGCTCTTGTCCCTGCTCCATAGTGACTAGGGCCTCAGCTGGTGGCCAAATGGCCAGAGATAGCTAAGTTGGCTTGCTTAGGACAGTGTGTCTGGGGCCTTGTTTCTGGAAATTGCCTGGCTTCTTTGGTTCTTCTCCAGATTACATCCTGTGGAACTGAAATGAACATTCTTCACTCACATGTCTGGTGCCTGGGCTGGAAGAGCTGGAAGAGCTGGGCACCTTTCTTTCTCTACACGGCCTCTTCACGTGGGCAGCGTGGGCTCCCTCCAGCATGGTGGTCTCAGGGTAGCTGCACCTCTTGCATGGCAGCTGGTTTCCCCGAGGATGAGCACTTTAATTGACTGGACAGAAGCTGGAAGGTTTCTTATGACCTAACCTTGGATGTCTCAGAATATCAATTCCACCGTGTCTACCTATCAGGCAAGTCCCGAAGACCAGTCCATGTTCAGAGGTGGAGAACTAGTCTCCACCTCTCAGTGGAAGAGATAGCAAAGAATTTGTGGCCATCTTTAATCTGCCACACCATGTGTAGGCAGTGCGCTAAGTGCTTTACTTGCAGTATCTTCTTACATCTTATGACAGCCCTATGAAGCAGAAACAATGATTATTCCTATTTTACAGATAAGGAAGTTGAGGCTGTGAGGGAAGATAACTTCCCTCTGAGCCCATGGCTTGTAATCGGTGGAGCCAATAACAAATTAAAATTTAACTTCCTTGAATTTATAAAGGAAACATAGCATGCTGCCTATTGAGAAATGGCTTTGGGGCAGGCAGGGAACAGTGAGCGGAGGTGGGAGGGTGGGTCTCACAGTAGGTCCTTGTAGCTGCTCATGAGGAAGGAACTCGGCAAGGCATTGGCTCCTTAATAAGCCCATCTTTGAGCTTGGACCAGAGAGGGTTTGGGGCTCCAGAGAATGTTGGCAGCTATAAAATAAAGGAGCTATATCTCGGGGTGTATGTGAACCACAGCTGGTAACCCCAGACTAGGATATTGATTTCTTCAGGGCAAATGAAAGAGAATGTGTATGCCAAGTTGTGTGTGTGTGTGTGTGTGTGTGTGTTTTAACCCAAGAAAAATAGTGGCAAGTCTCTGGAACGACCCTAACAATCCCACATTCATGAAGTGGTTGAAAGCAGCAGGACTCCTGTTTGGAATGGAAAGACCAGGGCTGAGGAAGACGAAAGTAGAATTTCTCTTTGGAGTTTTGAAGCCCCTCCTTACTTAGCTTATGGCTCGGAGCTGCTTGAAAAGCTTGAAGGGAATTCCCATACTTAGTGCACTTCCTGTGGCTGCCCGCCACCTGGCTCCAAAGCCCATTTTGAGGGGTTTAATTGTCTTCCCATTCCTCAGCATTATGATAGGTACTGTCAGGGGGGCTGGATCCTGGCGATGTAAGGTGGGTCACCCCGAAAGGTTTACCAGGGTCCTGTTTCCTGACTGAATGCTCGGTTGACGGTATCTTGTCTGATTCATATCCTATTGGAAACGGTGTGAAACAGGACCCCTGAGTAGATCTGGTTTTAGTCAATCTGGCTTACGCAGCCATGTTTGACAGGCAACAGAGGCTGAGCTGCTGGTTTTAAAAGAAAAATCCTAGGTTCAGGGAAGATTTTTTTTTTTTTCCTTCAAAAGACTGAGAAACTTAGCAATGGTTTGTGGCTAACACTGTGCCATGCACACACGAAATGCTTTAAAACAAAATCCCTCTTTGCTCGTTTCATGTATACATCCATCAAACATTTATTTGGATGCCTGTTTTGCACCAGGTACTATACTAGGTGTTAGGGAGATAATCATGAGCAAAATAGACTTAATTCCTGCCTTCATGAAGATTACATTCTAGTGGAGAAGACAGAAATTGAACAAATCCAAAAACTAATATAAGTAAGTGCTTATGAATGAAAGATAGAGGGTACAAAGAGGGAGCATAACAGGGGGCTTGACTTAAGTGCCAAGGAAAAGATGTTGAAACAGAGGCCTGGTGGATATAGGAGATTTCCAAGCAAAGAGCTGGGGGAACTGTGCTCCAGGTAGAGGGAACAGCAGAGATGACGCAGAGTAGGCTCAGATGAGGCTCAAGAGAAGAGGAGAGACAAGATCATGTAGGACCTGAAGACCAAGAGCAGGATTTTGTGTTTTGAACTCACTCTCCGACCAGTTTTGTTTAAACCACTTTCTACCATTGTCAGCTTGATGAGAAGCAAAGACCTATCAGTCATTGAGCTAATTAGATCCTGAAACAGCCAATTCAGAGTCAGGCTGTCGCTGTCAGGCTGCTGGATTCTCCACTGATGGGGTGGGGTGGGGTGGAGTAGGGTGGAGTTGGGGGTGAATATTAAAACACTAGCTTGAGAGAAAGTTGGGATTCAATGTGCATGTACTATTCCACTTATTCTTTTCACTGCCATCACTCATTTATACTTCCTTTCAGTCAAAAATTACTGGGTACATCCTACATGCAAAATGCCTTGAAATATTCAAAGAGGTTTAGGACACATCCTTTCTCTCCAGGAGCTTATGTCTCAGTAGAAGAAACAGCACTGTGAATCACTCTACAAAACCACAGAATCATGCAGCGAATGGACAGCATCCTAAATCTCATCTGGTCCAAGTTCATAAACATATTCTCCAGGGCCACAGAGCTCTACAGCCTTTTAATTTTGTGGTTTTCATTTTGATTATAATCTAAAATGTATTTTACTGGTTATAAAGGGGGAAAAAAAGACCCTCTCATTTGCACTAATGATTTACAATTGAAAGACATTGTATGGGTAAGGCTTTCTAGTTTCTTAAGTCAGTGTTTGTCAAACTGGGATCCATGGAGCCTTGAGGTCCCACAGATATATTTTCAGGAGTCTATGAGAATTTCTTTTTCCCTTAAAATTTGTTCTCAGATCACCAAGTTTGAGAAACGAATCTATCCCAATATGTCACTATTACAGATAAGAAAACCAAGGCTGAGGAGGGCAAGAATAAAATTCCTACAATATTTAGGATCCCCTATGTTAATTAGGGAATATAGTTTTTAAGGTCCTTTTGCATTCTTTATCTCTTTTGCTTTCTTGTAAATATCCATGAACCATACAAGTAAACAGTACAGTCAGCCTTCTGTAATGGCAGGTTCCACATCCTTGGATTCAACCAACCTTGGATTGAAAATATTTGAAAAAAAATTAAAAATAACAATACAACAATAAAAATGATACAAATTAAAAAAATACTGTATAACAACTATTTATATAGCATTTACATAGCGATGATTTAAAGAGGATGTGCATAGGTTATATGCAAATACTAAGCTATTTTGTAAAAGGGACTTGAGCATCCATGGATTTTGGTATCCGCAGGAGTTCTGGAACCAACCTCCCGGGGATACCAAGGAACGACTGTTTTGTTATCCTCAACATAGAGCTGAAGAAAATGAGGTTTGTAACATTTAAGTAACTTGCCCCAGTTCAATGAATAGTAAATGTACTAGTGAAGTAGGAAGGAAAATATTCTGATTCCCAGTCCTCTGCTCATCCCATTGCCCCATCCTGCTAAAATTTAGAAAACAGATGTAACCCATTAAAATCTGCAACCCTCGTTCCAGGAGCATGTTTTGGTTTTGTTTTACCAATTACATAAAAATTCCTCATTTGGCTATAGTCATCCCATGATATCTTAACCATTTCCTCTGCTTAGCTGTGGTAGTTTTAAAATATTTACAACTGTTTTGATTACTCAAAGAACCAAGGAGGTCCATGTACCCTCCCCACCCAACCCCCCAAATCTAGCTGACCAATAGTATGTGGTAGAAGCGACTTTATGTGAATTCTGAGGTTAAGTCATAAAAGGAGATCAAGCTTCCACCTGGTCCTCCAGGGATTCTCCCTCTTGGAACCCAGCCACTATGCTGTGAAGCCCTGGCCACAGCGGGAGGCCATGTGTAGGGGCTCACCTGACACCCCCAGCCGAAGTCCCAGCCAGCAACCGGCATCAATTCCAGACTTATGAGCAAGAAAGCTTTTCAGATGACTTCAGCCTCAGCAGCCATCAAACTGTAACCACATGAGAGAGCCTGCGTGAAAACCATCTAGCTGAGCCTAGAACCTTGAGAGATAGTAATAAAACAATTTTTAAGCTGCTGAGTTTTGGGGTAATTTGTTAGGCAGCAATAGTGACTGGAATGCAGGCTGAGCACTTTGCATGGGGAAGTTTCTAAGTGTTTCTCCTTAGAGACATCATGCACTGTGCTGGGAACTTCCAGCTTGTACAATTATGACTTCACTGTCCCTAACATTTTTGTTCCTCTGACTCATATATTCTCTTTTTCATCAGAAAACACTACTTTTGACCCCAGCTAAGTGCTGCATCTGCAAACAGGGAGGCCCCAGGGAAAGCAGCCGTAAACATATAGCAGGGAGCCTGAGAACCATGAGGCAGGCCCGTCCCTCCCCTCTCTCTTGTTGAGGTCAGAAAGGTGGGAGATGTTTGTACACGCAGAAACCTTTTGTCATAGTAATGTGGGTTGTCCCACAGAGACCGACTTCCTAATTCATCGTATCTCAAATTTGGTCACATAAAGAGTGGAAAGAATCAAAGGCCTCAGGGGCTGGGTCAACAAGTGCGTGTGCGTGTTGGTACGTGTTGGCATCCGGCAGCAGTTGCTGGTTGTGTGTGCGGTCGGGGGGAGCACCCCGTGCCATCAGAGGCTTAAAGATATTTGAGAGTCCGGTCAGGGTCTCTGATAGGTAATTGAACCAGGCCCAAGGAAAGGGACGCAGAAACCCCTTTGCCTTCTTCACAGTTCTGCATTGGACTCACCCAACCCCACATTCTTAAACATACACTTTGGGATATCTTTGAAGACAAGTATTCCCGTAAGAATAATACTTAATGGTACAAACAAGAATAGAGTTATGGATGAAGTGTTTGTGTCCTCACACAATTCGTATGTTGAAGGCAGACGACCTGTGCAAGCCACTGTCAAGAGGCCTCTTTCCCCCTGCAGGCCCTGCTGGGTGGCTTGATCTTTCCTTCAGAGGTATTGATTGGGACCCATGATGCAGTCCTACCACAGATATCACTAGAGGCCCAGCCATTCCTGCCTGTTTTCTCATGAAAGGCAAGCATTATTCAGACACCCCACCCTGCCTGCACATGAAAGAGATGGAGACTGAGAGCTGTAGTAAGAAGCTTCAAAGAATCCCAGAATCACAGAAATAATTTCTTTTTTCCCCCCCAATCATTTTGGATTCATTTGCCCATTACCCAGTTGAGAAAAACCTTGCAGAAAAGCAATTTCCTAATATGGTGCTCTGGATATACAATGTAAACATTTGTGTTCATGGGACGAATAGGCTTGAGATGTCAAACTCTCTAGAGACACATTTTTCTTTCTATTTTCTTCTCTATGATGTGATATAACATTACAGAGTGTTGGGGATTGGGGAAGTCTTGGGTGCTTATGCATTTTCCCATTGATTCTCTCATGTTATTTTGATTGTACATTACTTTCCCAGAAAAATCATCATAAACCATTTGGAATGGTCATGCTTTTAGTAGGTGCTAAAGATTTTTCTTTCTAGTTTGTCCTCAGAAATAGGGGCTCTGTGAGACACACCATCCCACAATGAGTCAGTGATAGAACTTAGAATGGCATCCCAAACTCCTACTTCCCCATTGCCCTATCCCCCCCCCCCCCCCCAGCAGCTACTCTTTCTTTCTGGCCCTGGCTCGAATCTGAGTTTCAAAATGGAAAGATCTTGCAAAAGCCTGATATGAAATAGCTTTGTCCCATCATTTTGTATTAAGTATTTCTCTGCCTGATGAAGTGCAGGTAGATTTAAAGCCAAAAGCATATCATGTGATCCAGAGGTCACCAAAGTAGGCTCCCCACCAGACCACAGAGCAAGTTTAGAAGGCATAGTCCTTACATCCGGGCTATTCTGTTCCTGGGCAAGGAGCACTGACCAGTGGCCCTCAGAGCCAACCCTGCGCAGGATGATTTCTAAGATCCCAAATTCCCAAAGGCCACTCTCCACTCAAGGTCCCCAATGACTACCCCCTCTGCCAACCCTATCCCCCGTCTAAAGGAGAAGTCTCTTGAGATGCATTCTGAAGTCTTCTTTGTTGCACTTTGCGCAAAGTGAATGCCACCAGTCGGCCAGCAACTTAAATGAAGGGCTCAGACTCTAATTCCTGGAGGTAGTGCCTGATATAAATCAAGGCACATCTGCTAAATAACTTTTAAAGGAAAGGATGGTCTTTTGGCACAAGCATGATTTCGGCACCTTCACACAAATGTGTTATTTTTAAAGGAAACATACAAACACAAAGACATAGTATGTATTAATACTAATTCTAACAGCTACCACATATTGAGTGCTTACCTGTGTAACAATTTTATATATTATTTCATTTAATACTCTTAGTTTAACTCCACAACAACCCAACAAGGGAGGCTGTGTAACTAGCCCCATTTACAAACGTGGAGAGAGGTGAATGACCTTTCCGAGGTCACAGAGCTAGGAAGTATGGATGGGGAAAGGACACTGAGTAACCAAAGATGTTAAGATTTCTTAACTGAACGAAGCAGAACAAAGATTATGAAATCAAGAAGGCTTGAATGACAGAAGAGTTGAGGGTAATGCCAGCCAGGAAAGATGGAACGAATAGGGTGGGGATTTAGGATCTGGCAGCTAGGGGCATGCGGAACCCGTACCTTCCAACTTCCCTACCCCACCCACCACCATATTGAGTCATCTCTGAAGATTGGTAACAACTGCAAAGTGGGTCAGAATGAGCTGATTGGCCACAGTGTTACCTAAGCATTCATAAATGATATGGAGGGTAAAACCACCATATTTCTCTTACAGTGAGTGACTCCCAGTCCTGGCTGGGCCTCTGGAGTCTCTTTCCTCTGAGCTACTGGACCAACCCTGGCTTTCAGTAGTTATCAATAAATGTGTAGACATAGGGTCCCACAGATTCCCTCCCTGCTGAACCTTCTGGTGAGTTTTACTGACTTGGTCTGCAATTCAATCCAAAAGCTGGCCAGAAGAAGCTCTGTCTGCCAGTCTACATCAGCTCTACTGACTGGCTCTAGCCCCTTTCAAATCATCAAGAGGACCTTCAGGTGGACTTTTTTAGGGTATGAGGGAAAGGTGAGAGCTTGCTGTAGAGATTTAGTGTGGAAGGCAGCCTGGAAGAGCAAGAGAGCTCTGGCCTAGAAGTATTAGATCATGAGAAAGCCCTCACAGGTAGCTTCTTGGTTCCCCAGCCAAATAGCCACAGAGCTGGTGGGAGGGCCGAGGTCTCCCATCCTAGCCAGGGACATCTCCCCTATCAGCCTCATCTTGGGAAAAGAGCCTCTCATTTTGCATGCACACCAAAACAGGGAAGCAAAAGCATTTGCATTTCAAAAGAGCAGTGTAAGGCAATTCTTAAACAGAAGAAATGAATATCTGTCAATAAAATTAAGCTTCTGTCTGCTGACCTCTTACTGCATCATGAGAAAATAGCTGGATAGATTGACACTGTATTCAGAGACTATGTTTAGGATGGTCTGACTTGTAGCTAGACTACGAAGCATGCACCAAATTCTTTAGGGAGAGGTAGGAAGTCATCCTCTAGAGAATTTGTAGGCCTTGATTTGCAATCGAGCTGCTTTTTACAGCAGCAATTCCATGTAGCTGAGTTCCATGGTGAACAGCCAGGGATTCATTTATTTAACTGCATTAATAAATCCTAAGCAATCCTTAGGGGAGCCAGCCATTCACAGATGGTAGAATGCCAGCCACTGGGTGAGAAGGCTGGTGCTGAGAAGGGTTTCCTAATAGCCCCCAAACCACAGGATATGAACAACTTCCCAGCCTGATCACTGCCCCAGACTCCTCTTTGCTTCTTCTAAGGCCATTGGACTTCAATGGAAAAAGAAAACAGAAATGTTTTAAAAATGTGTTTTTAGGATGTTTTCTAGACACCCCAACATATGCCACTTTGGGGTAGGAGGATGGGAGACAGGAGGGGAATGCAGGAAGTAGGTCAGATCAAATTACTGCTGCTCCAAGAGGGACAGAGTATTCAAGGCATCACGGGAAGTATAGGAGCACAGGGCACCCTCAGCCCACATCCCTTTTTGTCCCAGCCCCACAGGATCTGGCAGGGCAGCCTGGGGCTAACTGGCCTGTAGGGAGTCAGTGAAAGTACTCTGCTCTCCCTCCCCACCCTGGCTCCAGGTAAATAATGTGTGTATTTAACTAAAACCACAACCACAAAGGCCCTTGAAATTTTCCTGGAAGCCAATTAAAGCAAAGGGAGTCACAGTAGTAGATAAAATTAAACTATGGACCAATTCTCTTGGCTTACAAGTCCCCGAATTGTTTATTTACACATTAAGAGCAAAAAAAAAAAGACTGTAGTCTTTCCTTTTAATTGCTGTAATTATGTTTGTGCCACCCACAAGAGAGGCTGTTGATCTCATTTCTAAACGGCAATTGCTGTAGCCTTACTCTTCTTAGCACTTTACAAGACTTTTCTCATTTTCTGATTACCACTGGCCTATTGAGCTGCCAGTTGAAATTTATTTTCTGCCTGGTGCACGTCTCCCCCTACTCCCACTCCTTCCCTCTCTCTGTGTGTCTGTCTTTCTCTTTCTCTCTGCCGCTGCTGGGTAGTTAGCAGGAAGAACTGACTTCCTCAGGATCAAAAGGGATTGCAATTTCTGTGATCAGTTGTATGTGGTTAGGCATTCGCAGAGTATCCTGAATGTCGAAGTGCTCAGAGGCCCATAATCTGGATAATAGTGGTCTGTGCTGACCACATCCCTTAGGAAAGCTTGGGAAGCCTGGGTCACAAAACTTACAAACTCTTGTCTGGCTCACGTGCCTCCAACTGACTTGGGTTGAGCATTTCCTTCGGGTTACCTGATACACAGCAATTTGAAGTATCACTGTAGCCTTCTACGCTTATACCTGAAAGTCCTGCCTGAACCCTTTCCCTGTTTAATCGTGAAGGAATGCTGTTCCAAAGACTTGGGGTCAGAAGGGCGCAATAAATCAATCCAGATACACCCCTAATGAATGGCAAATTAAACAGCATTTGTTTTAAGTTCATAGGTCCTCTTGGAAGATGCCTTTTTAGTGCAAGCAAAATTCCTGGGTTGCAGGTATGGAGGGCTATGGGGGTGGGGTGTGGAGGGTTTACAATCTCTGGGTCTTTTTAGCCACAGTTGAAAAATATCAAACATATCCTCAAAGTTAGTTTGCCCCACTAACTGAATGCCTGGTGCTTTCTGCAGCCCTTACCCTGGGACAGAATTTTCTGATTACTGTGGACTCTGTGGGTGACCCAGACCCTTGGTCCAGTTTCCTCCTTGGCTCATTCAGGTGATTTTGGGGGCCAGATAGGGGTTACTGAGGACCTGCCCTTCTCAGGGGTGCAAAAATTGAGCCAAAACAAATCTTCCAGTCACGTATAGTTTTAGCATAATCACGGAGACACGGCCTGTGGCACAGAGAAGATTAAATCACCAGCCTGCAGTGTTCCCCGCCCCCCAACCCAGGGACTGGAATAAACTTGTTAGAGCTGCATCAGAAAGAATAGAAAAGCCTATAGTCTTCCGTGGCCCCTAAGCATTTTGGTAATAAATAATAAAAGGTATTTATTACATGTTACAGTGACATTGTGGAATTCAAATGCTGTTAACCATTACATTTTCTTCCTCAACTGTCAAAATGAAAGAAAAAAGTGTTCGGATTGGGGAGGAAGGACAGCAGGAGCAGTGGCCTCACAACCCGAGGAATGTGGTAAAGAGAGCCTTGTGTGTTTTTTACAGTCATAGAAAGGGGGAAGAAAGTGCGGAGAAAACGTGAGCAGGAAGTCAGGGGATTAGAGCTTCAGGCTGGCGCGGCCCCTGTCTGGCTGTGTTACCTGGGACAGGAGTCCTGCCCTCGCTTGATCTCGGCTTCTCATTTATCAGATAAAGGATTCAGAGCCTTCCTGTTCTGCCAGCTATTCACTCAGCTGTCTCCTTAGACCTCTGGGCTAGGCTTCCCCGAAATTCAGTGAGGCACTCTTCTGTACCATGGTTTCTTTTTCTTCAAAGAGAGCAGACTCAGCATAGGTAACAGGCAAGGGACAGAGGAACAGGCTTTGTGTGTCCCTTGCCTCAGTTTATTGCACTGCAGACTTGACAGCAAAGTCCTCCCTGGACCGACTCCCTGCAACACTGCAGGAGGCATCTGACAATAGAGGGTAATGGTTAACAGCATAGATTGTGGAGTCGAGCTTTTGACTTGAGAGCTAGCCCTGGCTCATCTGCAACCATCTGTGGGATCTTGGGCAAGTTACTTAACTTCTCTGAGCCACAGGGTCCTCATCTAGAAAATGGAGGCAGTAAAGATATTTTGAGTATTAAAGATGAAAATGAATGGCAGGGCCTAGCATAGTGCTTGATGCATAAGCTCTCAACAACAATAACACAAATGTTTCCTAGGCCTTAGTATCTTTTTCTCAGCACCGCACTCTCCCGAGTGAGCCACGAGCCGGCCCGGCCTTAGTCTCTTTTTGCCAGTAACTAATGGTAAATGGTGATTGGGAGCAGGAGAGAAGAGCACACTGATTTGTAGGCAGGAGCCTCTGCCAAGCATATATTAGCTGCACTGGGTGCTGGCTGGGGAGGGACCAAAGCGAATCACAAGACCCATGCCTGGATTCAAGAAGGACTGGGGAGGCTGCAGGAAACAGGAATGAGACCTCTTCGGAAAAGGGTGTTGATTTTACATTCATTCATTCAGCACTGAGAACCTATTGCGGTTATGGTTTTGGGTTATTTGCCATGTGCCAGACCTGTGCAAGGTAGGTAGCAGGATAACAGAGTCGAATGACCCTATCCCTGCTCTCAAGGAGCTGGCAGTCTACAGTGTTGCAAGTAAACTGATAGTGAGAACAGAAGACACTAAGTCTGGAGAGGAAAGCACAGGGGGCATGGGAGGTAGGGTGACTTCTGATTTGCTCAGGACTATCCTGATTTTAGCACTAAAAGTCCCACATCTCAGAAAGCCCCTCAGTCTAGTCAAACTGGATGGTTTGCCACCCTAATGAGAGGAGAAGCACCTAACCTAATCTTGCCAAATCAGGGAGGGCTTCTTGGCAGAAGGGGCGGCTTACAAGGACAAGTAGGAGTTAGCCAGGCAAGGAGGGTGAGGGATAACTGAGTCCCAAGTGAAAGAACCACATGTGCAAAAACCTAGAGGCAGGTGAGACCTTGAGGAAGGGGGCACCTGGGGGACATGGTGGATTGTGCAAAAACCTAGAGGCAGGTGAGACCTTGAGGAAGGGGGCACCTGGGGGACATGGTGGATGGCCTTCCATTGTAGGGGCCAGCTGCTGCCCTGCAGATGCATCCGACTTCCTTGGATCTCTCCTCTGACTCATGATGCTTGAGAGTGTAGATCTGGAAAACTGTGGGAGATGTGGTCTAGGCAACTCTCATATTGAGCAGGAAAGTAATTAATTCTTCCCAAGGTCCCTTCCTACTCTTTGATCCCAAACCAAGAATCCACACATCGGGCCATCCAGCTGGGAGGTATTTATTCTATGTACAAGATAAATGGCTGCACCTTCCCTCTCTGTTTCAGCTGCCTTAATGACTAATACAGATCATCTCACAATGGAGTTGCCAGCAGTGATGTGTCCATCTTAAAGTTGGCCAGAATGGGTGTGTCTGCCAGGCCACCACCAGCTTGAGCCACTAGGAGAAATGCAAGTTTATTTATTTTCTTTTTCCACCTGAGAAACCCCTTTTCGGGTGAGGCATCATACCCTTTCCCATGCTCGTGAGGACCTAGAGAACCAGCTGGCTTTCCCCCCACCATCCCCTAAATGTTTGTTCTATAGGAATACTCTTTGCCTTAACTTGCTTTGGTCCTTTGCAGAGTCTGTTCTGTAAATATGATCAGTATTAAATCACAAAGGTACTTGTTTAGCTTTTTGGCACTTCTTTCCCAAAGTGAATCACTTTGGGAAAGGTGATTTCTGGATTGCTAATCCTCTAGCTATGTGTTTTATCTTCTCATATTGGGCTGGTATAGACACATTGTGAAAAAACAACTTAGTGTCTTTTCTAAAGCCTCTCCCAGAGAAGAAAAGAACACCGGGTGGGGAGGGGTGGGATCGGGGTGGGGTGGGGGAGTCTTGACATCACTTAATAAAGCTTTATGAGTAACTCCTTTACTACTGTAGATAAAATTGCTAATGCATATTGCTCAATGAAAGAAAATGTCCCAGCCTACATTTTATAACAGGCAAAAAACTTTGAGCTGTCTTGCCAATGCTTTATACTAAGTGCCAAATCCTTATTACTTTCTTAGGCATTTATTGTAATAACATGAATCATGATGCATCACTCTGGTATTTGTGTGGCTGCTCAGTGTTAAGTCCCCAGGACCTCCGTGGAGTTGACTTTATTTGTTTTTCCACTTCCGTTTCTGAGTGAGAGCCACATGAACTCAGACGTGAAGGCTCACAGGAGCCCAAGTGGGCGGCCCTCTCTGTTGCTGTTTTGGTCTGCCTATGCTTGATGGTTGTGGTATGTGCAGACCTGAACACTTCAGGGGACACTCAGCCGGAACTATTCCCATTTCCTCCAGTTTCCACTGAAACAAGAGGCCTGAGTTAAAGCTCAGGATTTCCCAGACAGTTGCAAACCTCTGGGGCACTTGGCTAGAGTTTTGGGGCATTGATGTATGTTTTCTAACTTCCCATGTATAATCTGGAGAGTTGGGCTTGATGCTAAACTCTGGAAGTAGGGAGTTTCCTAGAGACGGTTACTATTCAGAAAACCATCCAGAGTTTTAGTGTCAGGTTTTTGACTTGATGGAGAGTTTGGATGAGTGGCCTTTATAAACAAAGGTTAGTAGTAACTGATTCATAGGCTAAATGAGATGCCGTGTTCTCCTTTTTGTGAATGTTCTTTCTATTGGCACAATCTATTCACCTTGAAAATCTTAATTATGCTGGCAAATCACCAGGGATGATGTTGAAAATATTTGGCACAGGCAAAAAGAAAAGATAATGAACATTAATAGCAATCAAAGGGATGACAGCTGTGAACAACAGATGCGGCCTTACCTGGGCATCTCAGCTTAGTATCAGTCCAGCAGAGCACAAACCACTTGCAATGTCTGTGGCAAAGACACTGAAATTGATGGTTCATTCATTGATTTGTTCAGTAAATATGGCATGCTCACTACATGTCACTCACTTTGCTAGACACTGGGGGTACAATGCTGGACACAATCAGATATGTTTCTATCCTCCTGGAGGTAACAGTTTGGCTTGAGAAACAAATATTAATCAAGTAATTATATAAAAATATATAAAATATTGACAAGGAATCACACAAGGTACTATGAGAGGTTTTGACCTAGCTGGGGATATTATAATTGAGCTGAGACCTGAAAGATGAGCAAGGAATTAAATAGGCTATATTGCAAGAGAGAACAGTGCTTCAGGCAGAGGGAATAGCATGCACATGCAAAGTTGAGTGATTTGCCCAGTCACATAGTTAATAACCGGCAGAGTCAGAGACAGGCGTAGAGCTCCAAGGGTCCTAACTGGTGGTCTATACTAGTCCTGTCCAACAGAACTTTCTGCAATGATGGAAATGTTCTAGAGCAGTGTGGTCAAACACAGTAACCCTTAATCAAATGTGGCTATTAAGCACTTAACCTGTGGCTAGTGACTGAGGAACTAAAATTTTATTTAATTTTAATTAATTTAGATGTAAATAGCCAAATGGGGCTATGGTATTGGAAAGTACAGCTCTACATAAACCAGCTCCTGGACTAGCCCAGGTTACATGCGGCATATGGTCATGAAAGAGGGGAGGAAATGATATTTTTCTGAGATGATAATAAGCACCTTGACCTCAGAGACTTCATTCATTCACCCTCTTGCTCACTCAAAAGCAAAAATCTATTGGGTACCCACTGTGTGTCAGGCACTGGGCTAGACCTAAAGATTCCCTGATTAACAAGACCAAGTTCCTGCTCTTAAGGCATTCAGAGTCTAGTAGAGCAAACAGATTAAGCAGTAATATCAATACAATGTGCCTAAGTTGACCGGATCTTGCTCTTTTAAGGTTGCTTCCAATGGGAAGGACTGAGGGATCATCTAACTCAACCCTGGCTGTGCTCAACGCTATAGGCAAAGGTCTTGATTTTTAAATTCCAACTGCTTTATACCCCAAGGACTTCAAATAAAGGGAGAGGGCTTTAATATAACACACTGCACAATTTTTTAAAAAATCCTCCCAATTCAGCATACCAGTATTAGAAAAAGAGGTAGATTTTCATTTATGTAGACTTTGGCTCTTCATACGTAGGACATGTATCATGGAGTTTGGGGAAGTTGGGCCCCAGTGATTAATATTCTTCGTAAATAGATCGTGAAACTTCTACTCAAGGATCTGGTAAGTCACAACAAATTTTAGTCAGAGCCACGCTGTATTTTTATGGGACTTTCAGGCATTAATGTTTGCTTCTCACTCAGGCTAAAGAGGGAGCTAATAACTTTTAAATATTTTTAAAAAGCACTTTGTCACAAGCACTACTGCTCACATACTTCAAACATTTAAACCTCTCTGCTATTATAAACAAAATGCCAACAGTTATTACATCATTGTAAAAAACACTTCCTGATCCTCAATTAAACTCAATTATGCCTAAACATTCAATTCCTGCAAATACCCAACTTAAATAGTCACTTCAAAATAATTTGTTTTCAATTACCAGGACCTACTGAATTACCTCCTCAAAACAATCACCTGGAAAAACTTCACATGCCAGGAAGAATAAAGAGACTTTCCCATTATAATCCCAGGACACTGGCTTAGGGAGCTTTTCTCATTGCTTTTTCCAATGGCTCACAGCTTGTCTCTTCATCGTGGAGACTCAAGGAACAAGAATCTAGAGGGTATGCCGCACAGAGCTAGTCAGTAACTATGAATGCTGCTATGGGCCAAATGTTCCCTCAAAAGCTCTTGTATTAGAAATTTAATCTCAATTGTAATGTTAAGAGAGCCGGAAATCCAATCATGGTAATTGAAAGGTGGAGCCTTTGAGAGGTGGTTAGATCGTGAGGACAGAGCCCATGTGAATGGATTGATCCATTCATGGAATAATAGGCGTGGTTGTGATGGCTTTATAAGGAGAACAAGTGAGAAGATTAACTCTTTCTTGCTCAGCCCATTCTTGCCATGTGATACCCAATGTTGCTGCAGAGTCACCACCAACAAAGGCCCTCACCAGATGTGTCCCCTAGACTGTGGACTTCCCAGCCTCCAAAACTGTAGGGAATAAATTACAATTCTTTATAAATTACCCACTTTACATATTCTGTTATAAGCAACAGAAACAGACTAATATAAGTGCTCAGCAAAATTAGCTGGTGGTGGTGGGGAGGGGGGTTCTTCAAAAAAATACAGAAGTAGAGGCTTCCTGCAGATATACTAAACAAGAACCAACAAGGGAGCCGGGAAACCTGTATTTTTAAAAAAACATCTCAAGGAACTCAAGAATGACCAGTTAACAGACTAGAAAATACTATCTTATTCAGTTAGCATATTTTATACTGTTTTATTACGTAATTTTCAAAGTGTGAAGTTTATCAACTGGGGCTGTCCAGTTAGCTCACTTGGTTAGAACACAGTGTTGTTACACCAAAGTCAAGGGTTAGGATCCCGCACTGGCCTGCTGCCAGAAAATAAACCCAACATTTCGTTTTCTTCAGAATTAGACAAGGACCTCAGAAATCCTTAATTCCCAAATAACTCTCCCTCTTCTGTATTATTGCTGACAGGGCATTATATTTCCACCACCATTGCTTACCTAAATTTCCCAATGTGTCTTATATTTCTTTGTTTACCAATGCTTCTTGCACCTCTCTCTTTCCTTCTGAGTTAAATTTTGTTCCCGTTAAATTATATCCTTTGGGTTTTTTTTCCATGAAGTTCTTTAGTGGTAAACTTTTTTTAGTTTTTGGATGTCTGAAAGTATCTTTATTTTTATATTATTTAAGAGTGAAATCTTAACATGTCATAATAAGCTAAAATGACAGTGTGTCTCATCAGCACAGGGAAGATACTGCATTGTCTTCTGGAATCCATTGTTGTTTATTAGAAGTCAGCCACTAATAATCTAACTAATCTAATTATCATTCCTTTAAAGGTAATCTGCCTCTTCTGTCTGGTAACTTTTATCATTATTTTCACATAATGCAGTTTTAGTGATGTGTTTAGGTACAGTTTCATATTTAATGATCGTATTTGGATTGCATGTTCTTTTTCAATATAAGGATGCATAATTTTAACTTTGAAAACGTGTCTACCATTGTCTTCAAATAATACCTCACTCCCACATGTGGGCTTCTCGTCCTACCTCCGTGTCTATCTTCCCTTCTGTATGCTTCACCTCTTGATCTCTTCGAACTGTGTTCTCAGTGATTTCCTCAAGTTTACCTCTATTTTTCTCCTCAGCTCTACTTTGCTGTTTTTCTCATATGTTAAGGCTTTATAAAATTTTAATGACTATATTTTTTATAACTAGAATCTATATTTGCCTCTCTTTAAAAAATCCTCTCTTTCCCCCCAAAATCTTTCTCTTTGCCCATTTCTTTTTCTCCTCTTGAATATTTAAAAAGCTTATTAAAAATCTCTTTCAGATTACTCAGTTGTCTTTATTCTTTTGCATCTCCTTGCCATCTTTTATGGGAGTTTGTTTCCTTACATGCTTCTGAGCTCATCTTCAGGGAGAGTTGTTTCCCATGGAAGGCATCTCTATGGGGAGGTTTAAAGTTTGCTTGTGGACCAGGTTTTATGTTAATTTCACATTCCCATATCATATACGTAGCATGAATTTGGAAACCATTCCTACACAGAATGGTCTTGGGGTTTGTTTCTTGCAAGTGTCTGTTTCCTCCCTCTTCAATGGCACAACTCTTACCTTGCAGACATAGTTTTTCTAATGCTCCATCAAGACGAACTTCCCAGAACCTAGCTTTGGGCAGGATTTTCAGTCCAGTTTTACAGCACACATAGGGTATGTGATTTCAGCATCTTTTCTGCACAGCTGATACTAACCTACCCTCTTGGCGTATTCCAGTTCCGTCATGTTCATAAGGAATTTGATCTTCAACTTCTACTTTGCCATCTCTCTTAGAGTAGGGATCAAAAGCATAGAGTCTAGGAGGAAATATTCTGCAGAGCACCAGGAGAGTGATGAGATCCTTGTGAAGCACGGAAGATGGAAACAGCACCATAGAGAGCAGAATAGGGCATCCAGTCATTGCCCAGCCACGGGGACTGGCTCAGAATCAGGTGGAGAGAAGGTAAGCTGGGAAAGATCCCAGCTGTTTCCACACCCACCACAAATGCCAGCAATCCCCACCACAAGAGAGTCCTCTAGTCTTCTGGGGACCCAGGCCCAGTCGGAGAGTACCTGGGAGTTAGTGTAGGTGTACAGTCTCAGTGGAAGCCCAAGGAGAGGAAACTCCCTCCTGCCCTGAGCATCTGCAACACAGTGCTGTCTTAGAACTGAACCTGTAGCTGGAGTGCGCCCTGGCCTGGACCTGGTGAGACTGACTGTTTTCATCTGGAGGCCCTGCCTGCATTCTCCTGCGTTCACATGGGCACTGTCGGGACCGTGGCCAAGGCTGCCTGGAGCCTCAGACAGACAGAAAGACCAAGACCCCAGCTTCTGAACCCAGGCAGCACTCCCTCCTCCATTAGGATAACAGGCAGACCAGCTGAACCCACAAGTGCCCACCCACACTAGTCCACAGCCAGCCCAGCAGTAGCCCCACCTCCTCCCACACCCCTGTATGTGTTTGCATGGATGCTGGCAGAACTACAACCCTGGCTGTTGAGCCTAGGCCAGAAAGAGGGACTGAGACCCTGGCATCTGAGCCCATGTGATACTCCCTCTCCTCCTCCCTGGAGGGGGCAGGCAGACAAACTGGGTAGAGAAGCCACCAGGAAGTGGTTATTCCTCACATACATGTGCACTCACCCTGTATAACCGGTGGACCCACAGAGCCCATGGGTGACTGTGCTAATAGGCAGCCCAGCTCTGGCCCCTTTTCCCCCCACAGCCCTCCACAGAGCCGTTGGGGCCTGCTGCTTCTGTGCAGGTTTGCTACAGACTCAACAGCTTATCTGGTGGCCCTCTACAGAGCTGCCAGGACCTGTTGCACCAGTGTATATCTGCTCCCAGACAGACAGGAAACCAGGCAAGGGCTCTGATGCTCCAAGGAAGGCCTCTACAGAGCTGCTGGGATTGGCTACACTTTTACAGGCTTGCACCAGGCTCAACACCTGATCAGGCAGCTACCTGCAGAGCTGCCAGGCCCCATGGTACCTGTGTACACCTGCACCTGGACCAACAGCTGATTGGATAACAGCTTTTCCTCCCCACAGCACACCTCTAGAGAGTTGCTGTGTCCTGCAGCATCTCATGCAGGCTTGCTCCAGGCTCAATAGCTGATCCAGTGGCCCTCTACAGAGCTGCCAGGATCTGTTGGACCAGTGTACACTTGCTCACTGACCACCAGTGGATCACCTACCCCAATAAGAAACTGCTGAGGACACCCACAGATAATTCCAAGATTGAGTAAAGCTGAAGAGGTCACATGAAGCTTGCACTATCACACTCACCTAGATCCAAACTTAAAATGCCCAAACTGACTATTGATATGGAACACTTCTACAGGGAAGAGTCTCTCCCCTCACAAACTACTTCTAAAATTAAAAGAAGTGACTATACCATCAAATGCCTAGACATCAATGCAGAGATATGAGAAGCATGAAAAAACAAGGAAACGTGACTCTACCAAAAGAAGAGTACAGTTCTCCAATACCATATCCCAAACAATAGAAAATTGATGAATCACCTGAAGAAGAATCCCAAACAACAATACTAAGGGAACTCAATCTGATAGTTGAAAAAATAGACAGAAATCACAATGAAGTTAAAAAAAATCCATGATATGTATGAAAAATTCAGCAAAGAGAAAGAAACAATAAAGGACTAAGCAGAAATCCTAGAACTGAAGAATTCACTCAATTAAATAAAAAAATACAACTGAGAGCATAAGCAGCAGGCTAGAACAAGCAGAAAAAAAAAGTTCTGAACTAAAAAATGAAGAAAACCTACAAAATCTTGCTGACAACCTTAAATGTACAAATATCTGTATTATAGGTATAATGGAAGGGGAAGAGAAGGGAAAAGACCTTGAAAGCCCATTTAATGAAACAATAGCTTAAAAATTCCCAAGTATTGAGAGAGACAGTCTTACAGATCCAGGAACGTCAAAGGTCCCCAAACAGATTTAACCCAAAAAGGACCTCCCCAAGACATATTATCATCAAATTGTCATATTATCATCAAATAATGAGCAATGAGATGGGACAGTAATCACCAATCTCTCAACAAAGAAAAGCCCAACACCAGATGGCTTCACTGCTGAATTCTACCAAACCTTTAAAGAAGAATTAATACCAATCATTTTCAAACTATTCTAAAAAAATGAAACAGGCCATTCTCCCAAACTCATTATATGAGACCAGCATCACCCAGATACCAAAATCAGATAAAGACGCAACAAAAAAAGAAAGCTACAGGCCAGTATCCTAGATGGACACAGATACAAAAATCCTCAACCAAATATTAGCAAGCAGAATACAACAGCAATCAAAAAGATTGTACACCATGATCAAGTGGGATTCATCCCAAGGATGCAAAATGTTTCACCATGTGCAAATCAATAAATGTGATACACCACATCAACAAAATCAAGGACAAAACGATATGAGTATCTCAATAGACACAGAAAAAGCATTTGACAAAATTCAACATCCCTTCATGATAAAGATTTGCAAAAATTAGGTTTAGAAGGAAAGTATCTCAACACAATAAAAGCCATATGTGACAAACTCACTGCCAACATCATCCTGAATGAGGAAAAGCTGAAAGCCTTTCCTTTAAGAACAGAAACAAGACAAGGATGCCCACTCTTACCATTCCAATTCAACATAGTATGGGAAGTATTAGCTAGAGCAACCAGGCAAAAGAAAGCAATAATAGGCATCCAAATTGGAAAAGATGAAGTCAAATTGTCCCTATTTGCAGATTACATGATCTTATATATATAGAAAAACCTACCAAAAACCTTCTAGAACTGATAAACAAATTTGGTAAATTTGCAGGTTACAAAATCAATACACAAAAATCAGTAGTGTTTTTATACACCAAACACAAACAATAAAAAAAAGAAATAAAAAAATCAAGCTCATTTACAATATCTACCAAAAGAATAAAATACCTAGGAATAAATTTAATAAAGGATATGAAAGATATTTATGATGAGAATTATAAAACACTGACGAAAAAAATTGAGGACACAAAAAGATGGAAAAATATTCCATGTTCATGGATTGGAATAATCAACATTGTGAAAATGTCCATACTACCCAAAGCAATTTACAGATTCAATACAATCCTCATCAAAATACCAAGGACATTATTCACAGAAATAGAAAAACAATCCTAATGTTCATATGGAACAACAAAAGACCCATCCTTTACCCAGATGTAAAGGAATCTTGAGCAAAAAATAATAATAATAATAATTAAGCCAGAGGCATAATACTACCTGACTTCAAAGTATACTACAAAGCTGTAGTAACCCAAACAGCATGGTACCAGCATAAAGACAGACACATGGACCAATGGAACAGAATAGAGAACCCAGAAATCAACCCACATACTTACAGACAACTGGTCTTCAACAAAGGCACCAAGAACATACATTAGGGAAAAAGAAAGCCTCTTAGGCAAATGGTGCCGAGAAAACTTGATATTCATGTGAAGAATGAAAGTAGACCCATACATCTCACCATATACCAAAATCATCTCAAAATGGATGAAATACTTAAGTATAAGACCTGAAACTATAAAACTCCTAGAATAAAATATATAGGAAACACTTCAGGATATAGGACTGAAAAAAGACTTTGTGAGTAAGATCTCAAAAGCATAGGCAATGAAAGGAAAAATAAACAAATGGGATTTTACCAAACTAAAAAGCTCTGCATAGCAAAGGAAACTATCAATAGAGTGAAAAGACAACCTACAGAATGGGAGAAAATATTTGCAAACTATACATCTGACAAGGGATTAATATCCAGAATAGACAAGGAATTCAAATAATTTAACAGTAAAAAACAAATAATCTGATTTTAAAATGGGCAAAGGAGCTGAACAGACATTTCTCAAAAGAAGACATACAAATGGCCAACAAATATGTGAAAAAAATGCTCAGCATCCCTAATTATCAGGGAAATGCAAATCAAAACCACATTGAGATATCATCTCACCCCAGTTAAGCTGGCTACTATTAAAAAGACAGAATGGTGGCAAAGATGTGGAGAAAGGGGAACGCTTACACACTGTTGGTGGGATTGTAAATTAGTGCAGACATTATAGAAAACAGTATGGAGGTTTCTCAAGCAACTACAGATAGAACTACCACCAGATCCAGCAATTCCACTAATGGATATATACCCAAAGGAATGGAAGTCATCATGTTGAAGGGATACGTGCACTCCCATGTTCATTGCAGCTCTATTTATAATAGCCAAGATATGGAATCGACCTCAATGTCTGTTGACAGATGACTGGATAAGGAAAATGTGGTATACATGCACAGTGGAATACTACTCAGCCATAAAAAAGAATGAAATTCTGCCATTTGCTACATGGATGAGCTTGGAGAAAATTATGTCAAGTGAAACAAGCCAGGCACAGAAAGAGAGAACAGAAGAGCAGGTTACTAGAGGCAGGAATGGGAGAGGTGGAGGGGGTTAGCAAGAAACTGGTTAATGGACAAAAGGAATGATCACGTTTTGCAATGATGGACATACTAATTATCCTGATCTGATTATCACACATTGTTCATGGGTATTGATATTCAACTCTGCACCCCACAAATATGTTTAATCAATTATTTTCCAATAAAAAAAAGTAGAATGGTGATTGCTGGAGACCTGTGAGGAGGGGTAATGAGAAGTCGATATTTAATGGGGACAGTTTCAGTTTTGTAAGATGAAAAAGTTCCAAAGACGGATGGATGGTGGTGGTGGTTGCACAACAATGTGAATGTAGTTTATGCCACGGAACTTTGCACTTAAAAGTGGTTACGATGGTCAGGTTTATGTTACGTACATTTTACCACAATTAAGGAATAATTTAACTAATAAAAAATGTTGAAAAATGTATAAACATATAATTATAAATATATAATTATTATTCAGTAACACCATGTGATTATTTTTGGCCTATGAGGTATTTACAATTTTGTGGTTAAATTCCAAATATTTAGAGATTTTTCAGATGTCTTTCTGCTATTGATTTCTAGTATAATTTTGTTGCAGTCAGATAACATACTTTTAAAATTATCCAGACATGTTTTAAGGCCTAGCATTTGACCTGCATTTATGAATGTTTCATGAGAACTTTAAAAGAATGCACATTCTGCTTTGGTTATGTGAAGTGTTGTGGAGATTTCAATAAAGTCACACTGGCTGATAAAAAAAAAAAAAAGCATAGCGTCTAGATTTTGACAATTTGGAATTAAAATACCACCTCTGTCACTTAATAGCTGTAGAACTTTGGAGAAGTTACTTAACCTCTCTGTGCCTCGGTTTTCTCAACTGTAAAATGGGGGTAATAATTGTATCCTCATGGGGTTGGGAGGATCAAATAATATATGTGAAATACTGAGAATGGTCCTGGCATGTGGGGAGCATTCAATATGTGTTTGCTATCATTATTTCTCGCTTTCAAGTTTTGCTAAATATTAAACTACTTTTGTTAACACATTCTGTAAAGGTATATGTTAACATATATTTTAAATATACATTATTTTAAAAATATATTTTATTATGTTACATATGTATATATTTGCTTTATATATTTTCTTTCATAATTTAAAAAATATGTGTTATATAGATAACATGATATTTTCATTCTGTTGGAAAAATGTGGCCTTTGTAAAGTGAGGGCCCCGTAGTAGCAGGATACGGGAAGCTTACATTATACTTAGTTGTTATATACAGGATTTGGGGCCCCTGACTTCTCAATGGTCGAATTCTTTTTTCCTCATTAAAAGCTCGGCTGGGCTCTGCTATCCTTCTCTACTTCCCATGGCTGTCACTGCTAATCTTCACAAATTCATCTTTATTTTGAAGGTCATGAAACTCCAGAGATGTTTAGATATATTTGAGCTGGCAGGAGAATTATTTTACTTCATTCATTCCTACATACAAAAGGTTTTTTATTTTGTGTTTTACCATTTTATTTGACCACACCAGCAAGTCTGTTTAACTGAATGTGGTATTTTCACAAGAAATAATGATCTGAGGGAAGGGGGCCTGTTCCCGAAAGCGGGATTGTGGATGCTAGTCTTGGCTCCATTTCTGGGGTTTATTAAAAGAGTGTTTATAAAACCACTCTATTTGTATTTACTAAGAATATTAGTGGGAGAAAGGGGTAAAAAATGGCCTAGGGCTCAAAATTCTCTGAGGATAAATCAATCATTAAGTAGATCATATTTACATGAATAACCAAGACTCGATGCAACATGTCAGCTACTCAGCTCCTAGCCACAGGTCAGCAAGAATTTAAATGTACAATCAACCTTCTCTCATTCCTCAGAAATAAATAAAAAACTGGTCAACTAACCAGCAGGCTGCTCTGAGATTTCTTGAGTAGACGGGTCTGAAAGAATTATTTCACCAACCTTATGTTATCCTTTAGCTTTCTAAGCCAATTAGAAATCTTGGGGAGCTGACTTGCCTGTTTCCTGTAGATGACACAAAGAGCACCATTTTTTGAGGGCTCTGTCTCTCCTTCCTTCCTTTTTCCCTCTTGGAAGCCCAGCAGTAGCTTTGTACACTGTGGGGACATACATTTTATCAGAGGCCCTTATCATGCATTAAACACCAGTTTTGGCAGAAAAACCACCAAAGACAATCTTGAACTTGGGTTTTGACTTTGGGAGTTTGACTCCATAAGATGGTGTACAAAACTATGTGTGAGGATATATGCACATTTTGGGGGCTGGGCTTGGGGAAAGGAGTGTGTAGCATCATGAAGGGTCATGGAGCCAAAACATGGTGAGGAATCCTTTGTCTGGGAATTCCTTTCCGCGTGTTTTCATTTAGTCTACAAAATGCTAAATGGGTAGAGTCACTAACACAGGGCATGGTTTTGATGTGTATTACACAAAAACGTTTCTAAACTATAAAACTGAGTTGAGTAGGTTGTTTCATTTGTTTTGACTTTTATAGCTAGACCTACTGTTTTATCAGAAGGAATCAATATATGGTAGGTAGGTTAGAATTTAGAATTTTAATCCCAGTTGTATCACAGCATCATTAATCCATTTATCAATTAATTCAACAAATACTTATCAATAGCCCCATGTGTCAGGCACTGTGCTAGGCTCTGGAAATATAATAAAGAACAATGCAGACACAGTCTCTACTTTTTTGGAACTTATAAGTTATATGCCCATAACCAAATATCTCTGTCTCTCTGAGAATCATTTTTTCACCTGGGAATGTGTTTTATAAACACTAATGTTTTGTGTATATTAGAGATTACACACGCACACACACACACACATACACACTGGCACAAGTATCTTTCAGTCACTGCAAAGGGTAGTGAAGGACTGATGAACTTTGATAAAAGACATAAATAATATGACATAAATCTTCATATTTCTCAAAAGGGAGGTTGTGTGGAGACTTTCTTAAGAGTGACTCTGAGAATGACTGAGGCTTCCTTCAAGAATTTTTGGAGGGAAGCAAGTTATAAACGCTAAATATGAGCATTTTTGATCCTCTTCTGTGGGCATGCTATTGAGCTTTTCAAGCAGCACTCGGAGGACGATCTGAAAGACGTCAAGGTCAAGGATGGACACGAAACAACCTAATAGCCCAGAAATGCACCAAGAGTACCCTCCTGCAGAAATACCTACAGCAGGCTATTCTGTGAGCATTCTCTCACAAGAAAAGGCTCTATGGAGAGAACGGCTTTGAATGACTAGTTTGTGTTGGAGGAGGGAGATTGGCCTCAACTTCTCTTCTCCATATCCAGTTTTCTAAAATCGTCCTGATGTGGATACTCTAGATCTAGAGATGGCTGGACAAAAAGAGATAGACAAAGGAGATCAGAAATGCTCCAACAGTCTCGTGTGTGCCTCAGCTGTGTGCCTCATTCTTTTCTAGACCAAGGTACTTGTTACGTGGAAGGATAAAGACAAACGGTGTCTTATTCTCCAAGGTGCTTAAATTATGACATCCAAAAAAAGAGATAGAGTATTGTGAGACAGGAAGGGAATCCAGAATGACAAATTAAAATACTAAATCCGCCCATCTCTCCCGTACCCACTGCTACCACCACTGACAGAACAGTCACCAGCTCTCACCTGGGCTATGGGCAAAGACCTGCCGATTGATTTCCTCATTTTTTCCCTCTCTAGACTTCCTTCAATGCATTCTACATGCAAAAGTCAGTGATTTGTGCAGCTAAATTCAGATTGTGTCTCTCCCATGTACTGTTTAAAACTATTCTGGGTTTTCTCTCTGCACTTAGAAGAAGCCCCAAACCCTTTGCGTAGATCTACATGAGCTGGTATGATCTGACCCCTACGTGCTCATCAAAGGCACCTCCTTCTCTTCCCCTCTCTCCCTACACTCCACCCACACAGGCCTTTTTTGATTTCCCAAACTTTCAGAACTTCTTTCTTCCTCAGGACATTTGCATAGGCTGTGTCCTCAGCCTGCAAAGCTCTTTCCTGGCTCATTCCCCCTCAGCTCCAAGAGTCCTCCCTGGCATCCTGTCTAAGGCAAATCTCTGCCCTCCATCCCCCCACTTTCTTTTTCTCTAGTACAGAACTCTGGTTATTCCATTCAAAGCACCTGCCCTAGTTTGTAATTTATGTACTTATGTACTTATTTCTTATTGTCTGTCTCCATGACTAAACGATAAGCTCCAAGAAATCCATTCATGTTTCCTTACCATAACCTAGTGCTTGAAACTTAAGATGGTGTCCTGTACACATTTATCAAAGGAATAAATACAAGTTTGAATTTCTTTCTCTGTCAGTCTTACAGAGACCACAGGCAATGTGTGGGCCATAATGACCCCACGCCTCCATGCTCTTCTGCATGCTGCTGCTTCCGTCTGCACTGCCTTTTCCGCTTGGCAGATCTCCAAACTCCTACTCATTCTGCTTCAAGAACCAACGCCATGCTTTCTTCTTCGGTGAAGCTGTCTCTTGCATCCTTCTCTCTCTCTTGTGTCTTCACACCACCATGCAGACCTCTATTAGCATTTATGTGACCGTGTTGTAATTACGTGTTTATGTCTCGGTGCCCCTCCCCTTCCATTCTAACTCTCCAGGGACAGGAAGCAGAGCTTCCTCCGCTTTGCATCTCCATCATCAGTGTGGCATCCGGGACACGCTATTCATGTGATAGATATTTGTGGGGAGCCTACAGATTTTCATATACGTCATAGAAATCCTGGTGGATTCTGCCGGGTGGCAGGGTTGGTGGTGGCGTCTGTGCTCGGTTCCTCCCGCAGAACAAAGAGCAGTCTGTGAACAGAGAGGACGGGATGCTCCCTCCCTCCCAGCGCCCCACCGGGAGGTGAAAGCCGACTGTGTCCGTGCCTAGATAGAGCTTTCCCTTCCTTTGAGAGGAGAACATTCGTCAGGCAGATTTTCAAGCTGAAGTCATCCAGAACAAAAGCTGCTTGCCAGCTGTGGCCAAGCAGCCCCGCACCCCTCCCCCTGCAGCCCCGGTGCCATCTAAGGGGAGAGGGGTGTGAAGCCTTCCAGCAAAACATCTAGTCACTGCCACTGTCAGCGGTGAGACCAGTGAGCTCCCCATCTGACTGCCCGGGACTGCTGGAGGAGCCCAAGCAGCAGAGAAAGTGAGGAGCACGCGTAGCAGCACATGCGGCCTGCCAGGCTCACGCTAGCACTCTTCCTCCCGTGGCCACCATGAGACTTCTGCTTGGCCCACGGTTGGGAACTTGAGCCTTGAAAATGAGGCGCCCTTCACTGCCAAGTACATAAGGGTCTGAGGGGAAGGTGTAGGCAACACCAGCAACAAGACTGAGTATATTTTCATTCACTTAGGGTCATGTTCGTGCCAGGATTTCTCCACCTTTGTGAACAGTCTCTCTTGACCCCCTTCCCAAGGACCCTCATGTTCTCCACCTACTTCATTCCCAACTCCCCAACGAAAGGACACTTAGACAATGTTCCAGATCTTTCTGGTGTCACTTTGCACACTGCTGAAATGCAGCTGTTCAGACAAAGGCTTCTGAGATACTGTGGACATGGGTGATAACACCCAGCTATGTTCAAAAATAACTTAAAAAAAAAAACTTTAAACAGTGATTTCTCCTGAAGACCAAGAACAAACTTAAAGGAACAAGTGGGAATTTCAGATACTGAGGGAGGCCTTTGAGGCAGCGTTGCCTTTCAATAATTCCTTAAGTCATGGTCACCCATGACCAGATGCTTAAGCATTGTGTGTGTGCGCACACATGCACGTGTGTGTGTATGTGTATTGCAGTTGCTGCCATCGTCATCCGAGTTTTGAGGCCTTGGAGTGCATACCCAGATGAACCTGAATTTGGATGTTTTGAGGGTCCAGGCTGGCTAGTGAAATTGTTTATAAACTAGCTGCTGCCTACCAGAGCAGACATTATCTTAATGGTACTGATAGATCAGGAATGTCACACATCATTAAAATAGCTGATTGATTAGGGGAAAATAATTAGCTTGCCCTGCCTTGCTGGGAAAACTTTAGACATACCAAGAAGGAGACATGGAAGGGATGAGGGGTCATCCATCTTTTGATCATTTGTTTTCCTTTCAAGGTGATGAAAAAGGCCCTGATAACCCTTAAGGAAGGGAAGGAATATAAACAAGTCTCAGTCTTCTTTGCCATTTATTCAGTGAGAAGCTATCTGCAGACTCTGTGGAGTGTGGTGTGTTTATTCCAGTTACATAGATACACTCCTTTAAATCAAACACTCTGTTAGTGCCTCGGAGTTGTAAATCAGTGGTTCTTTTCAAGTGACTTGATAGAATGTGATATTCTGCTTTCCCTTGACAGGATATAAACACAGAAACCTAAATATTATAATCAAGGCCAGCCATTGGCAGGACTGTGAAGAAGGGCATGTAGATTCTGGTGGCTTGTCAATGCCCTTCTGGCCTTCCTGGTATCTGTCTTATTCTGGATGTTCAATAGTCACTCTCTTTGTACATTTGGGAGAGAAGTTGATAAGCTTATTTATATTCAGAAGTGATGTGGTTTAAGGCATTTTCCTGCACAAAGACATTTGCATTTTAGCCAAAGGCATAAAGAACCTTATGCTAATGGATATCTCTGCAGAGGTCTTTTGCTGGTGTGATGGGCATTGTCAGTATCCTAGAAATCAATCTGTTGACTCTGCTGGCCATCATGACTCTGAGAATAATACTGCCCCCTTGGAGGGGATGGGGCAGAGTAAGAACTGGATCAGCTGGGAGACTTCAGCTGATTCTGAGATGCACCCTGGGCCTCCCGGCCTACCCCTTAACCTCCATCATTACTTAGGGAGCCACCATTACAAATGAAAGTATAAGTGTGCTTCAAAAAGTTCACGGAAAGATTTGCATTATCTTCTATTTTTCCACAAACTTTTTGAAGTATCCTTATATGTTATGCTCAGATTAGAAATGAATGGTGGAACGCCATTGGCCTGGAGAACTGAGTCTGAGTTTGGGAGTTGGCTGTATTAGACATTTTGACCCTTACCAGCTGAGTCTCTTTGGGCACATTACCTAATGTCCCCACAACAATCGAACAAGATTGCTATGAAACTTGTATCGGGTACTGTAGGAGAAAATGCTTAGCCAATGAATATTAGTGTTCTCCCCTTTTAAAAAATAATCAGAATCTCTGAATTTCACCTGAATATAATTTGTTGACTGTTAACTCCTAATCAGTGTGTAACATTATTGACTGTTTTCTGATCATATAAATAATATATGTTCATTGTGGAAATTTTGGGAACTAAAGAAAAAAAGAAAAGAAAATCTTTCATAAACTTTCTTTAGACAGAAACACTCGATTTTTAAAAATTTTAGTTTTTCAGTTTTTTTCAGTGTCTGTGCCCCCGCCCCCTCTTTTTAAAAAATGATGTTTGCCATCATACTGCACATTATGTTTTCTGGCTTTCTTTTCTCCTTTAATCACGAGCATTTTCTCATGTCATTAAACAAGCATTGTGTGTGTGCACGTGCATGTGTGCGTGTGTGAATGTGTGTTACAGTTGTTGCCATCACCTAAGAAATAACACTCAAGATTCTTCTAGAACATACGAGGATACTACAGACAGTTCATGGAAAAAAAGAATTAAAAGATAATATGAATTTTTTCGTAAACTTTTTGAAGCGCTCTCATATGTCAGTCATCGAAATGACAGCTCTCAGGGCAGAAGTAGTGGCCACCTTTTGGTTGTTAGTTTTATTACTCTCACTTCCAAAGCTGGCTCTTGGCAAGACCTTGTGTTCTTTTTCAGATTTTTGTCTCTGTTATGGCTGCATATGGGAGTAGGAGTGTAGGATGGTGGCACACCACACCAGTGCCTCGGGGCCCGCCTGGGGACCACAGGCATGGAGCTGGGGACTAGACACTCCCCACAACCAGGCACACCACCGGCACCAAGGAGCATGCCAAGAACATGACCTCCATGTGGGTGGCCCACCACAGCCACCACAAGAACCATGGCTGCCGCAAAAGCAGCTAGACGCCACAACCACCATGCAGATGGTCGACCAGCCACTTGAGTGCATTGACACAAGGAGAGTCACCAGCACAGACCAAAGAAAAGAATAGGATGTCTCTCTCCACAAAGCCCATTTCAGAGTGACAGAAGAAGCATCTGCTCTATGATAATATTGGGGGACCTGATTGCACCTCTCAGCATTGGACAGATCATCTAGGCAACAAATCAACAGAGTAACCATTATTCTTTCAGAAGGAGAGAAGAAATCTAGGGTAATTAGAGGGAGCAGGGGGTAGGGAGAGAGGGATGGGGAGAGACTGGACAAGGATCCTAAAGAATAATTACAATTTGTAACAATATATATGCTATTAATATTGATTTGATCAACATATCTCATTGTTGAACCCCAAAAATATGTATAATCAATTTTGATTCAACAAAAATTTTTAAAAAATAAAAAATAAAAAATAACCTAGTTCTTTCACTGACCAGAAGTTCTCTCTGCATTTGGTGACAAAAGGCCGTGTTTCAAATGCTATTATTAGAAAAGGTCTTTCAATTTTCCCAAGTGGCCCAGGGCAGCAAAGAATTGTGGCATAGGTGATATTCGAATGAATAGATGCATGAATGAAGGAAGAGGCCTTCCATTCATTCATAAATAAGGATTCCGTGTGGATTACACTTATTCTCAGTATGATATCATAGGAATTTTTAGCTTTCTCTTTTGTTTCTTAACTTCTCAATGCCTCAGTTCCCTTACCTGAAAAATGGAGATAATAGTAGTACTTACCTCATGGAGTTGTTGAGGCGTTAAATAAATTAATACACATAAAGTACTTTCAGCATTGCCTGGTAAAGAGCAGGTGCTCAATAAAACATAACTATCATCATCATCATCATCACCTGTGATTTACAATATTTAACAAAATTTTGCAGTGAGCCCAGCCGCCCATACACACATTTTTTAAAACACGTTTTCTAAAAGAAACAACACATAGCCATCGGAATACAGTATCTTAAGACAGTAAAGTAAACAGGATTGGGAGATTCGTTAGATACCAGGAAAAGGAGATTCCAATGGAGACAGAAAGGGACAGAAAAGAAAAAAAGAGAGGGAGAAAGAAAAACAGTGAGGAAGAAGGGAGCAAATTATGAGTAGACAGAATTCAGGGGTGGTAAGGGGCAGGCACGTGCATTTGAAAAATGCTCTTTGGAACTTGTGTAGCGAGGACTGAGACCTGCTACTCTAGCAGCTTGAGGAGGGAAATCACAGAACCACTACTGCTCCCCGTCCCCTTACCCAGTCTAGAAAGGGACAGGGGGTTGGAGGGAGTGAGAAGGGAGTAAGGGCAGGATTGGAAGATGAGAAAACTGAAGCTTGGGAAGCTAAATCAACTGAAACGTCTCTCAGGTAATTGCTGGCAACACTGGGTCTAGAACTCAGCTTTCAAAATATCCACACTAGCTCCCAAAACTTCTCCACCCCTGCCTGCCAATTTCTCTCTGTACTTGGTGAGACCTAAATGTAAAAACTGACCCAAGAACTTGGGATCTGTACTTTGTCCATTGGGGTGGCCATACCTTGAGGGTGGAACAAAGATCTGGCTAGCCTAAAGTTCCATCAATGGCCTGCGGGCAATTGGAAAATACCCATGTGCCTCTGTCCTCCCCTCCCCCCAAGTGTTCTAGACCCCCTGTCCTTGCAAGGAATGATCAGGGCAGGTTCCAACCCAATTGCTTAATAAATCAATAGCTCAATGTATTCCCTTGCACAAGATGTAAGGGAAAGAATCCACTGGCTATTTTAGTTTCACAATAGCCAGTGTATATGTGTTGTCAAAGTGACTTGACTGAGCAAAACTCAGACATTTTCTCTACTTCCAGGCTGATGGGCTTGGCTTCTGGAATTCTAAGCCTTTGCGTATAGCTTCGCTATAGGATTTATGAAAACATTATTTTTATCTTTTTTTTTCTTTGCATTTATACTGTATTTCGTGTTACAGTTTGCAAACAGTGGCTAGCCAGACTTAATTAAGCATATTTTTTTAACATGTAAGGATATTCGTATTATTTTGGGGCCACTCATTTTACTGGATTATCAGAGCAAATACGGATATGTACCCTAGGAGGAAATCTTTTATTTTTTGGTTTCTAAATGGTTGGGAGCAAGGGCTGGCTGGTTAGCTTAGTTGCTTGGAGCACTGAGTTCTAACGGTTTGGATCCCCATACCGGCCAGCTGCCTAAAAGTAAATGATTGGGAGCAAACCTTGAGAGTCAACCTCTTGCCACTGGGCAGTGTCTTTCTAGGGGCCTGGCACCATGGAGATGGAGCCAGACTGCTTGCTCAAATAATTTAGCTTTGACAGAGACAATTTAATTCTTGAAACGGGGGGAAAAGTAGAACTGATATCTATTAATTAAGACTATTTGGCGATATTTCCTATGAAGAAGGTGTGGGTTGCACTTATCTACCACCTGGCAGCCATTGGAGAAGCCCTAGAAATAAACACCCCACAGTGAACAAAGGTCGGAACCCAGGAAGATTGTCGTGTGGGATGCAGTCACGCGACGCGTAGGCTGGGGAGATTCTGAGACACGGTTCCTTAAGAAGATGCCGTGTTATCTGAGAGGAGCGTGGGTGTGAAAATCAGGACACTCTGAATGAGTCTCATTCATGTTTCTAGGAGTGATATTCTCTTCTCGTGCTAAAACTTAAGAACACCTGAGAAAATAAACAGGAATGTCTTTGTTGTTATGAACTTTAAGTGAATGATGACAATTTCGAGATATGTGTCAAAATAGTGTGTTCTTAGTTTTCCTCATACCACTTGAGGCGGTGGTCTGGACTTGTTCGCGCCTGCCGGCAGCGGACAGCCCGTCGAGGCCGCCTGGTGGGAGGAGGCCGCCTGGTGGGGGGAGGCCGCCTGGGGCAGAGGCCGCCTGGGAGGGGAGGCCTCCTGGGGGGAGGCTGCCTGGGGGCAAGGGGAGGCCGCCTGGGGGGGAAGGCCACCTGGGGGGGGAGGCCGCCTGGGGGGGAAGCCACCTGGGGGGGAGGCCACGTGGGAGGGAGGCCGCCTGGGAGGGGAGGCCGCCTGGTAGGGGGGAGGCCGCCTGGGGGGGAAGGCCACCTGGGGGGGCAGCCTCCTGGGAGGGAGGCTGCAGAGGGAGGCCACGGGGGGTGGGGAGCCTGCTGGCGGGGGCCGCCTGGTGGGGGGGAGGCCTTCTGGTGCGGGGAGGCCACCTGGGGGGGAGGCCTCCTGGGGGGGAGGCAGCCTGGGGGTGGGGGGAGGCCTCCTGGGGGGAGAGGAGGCTGCCTCGGGGAGGGGGGAGGCCGCCTCAGGACGAGGCCAGGCTCTTTGTTCCCCGGCCGCCGCTGGAGCTGCTCTGGAGCGCTGCGGCTTACGACCAGCAGGTGGCGTGCGGCGCCAGGCTGGTGCAACCGAGAGCACGCAGGACACGGAAGCCTGGGGAAGCCAAGTTTTCTCGAGCCCAGAATTCTGAACTTCAGTTAAGAATGAGAGTGTGATTGTTTTAGCTATTAGGTGTTGTGCCTGATCCTCTGGCCCTTTCATTCTGTGCTGTTTAGCTCACCTGTGATATGACTCAGACCCATTTCACTCATTTCTTAGTCTGGAAACGGGTAGGGCTCACCTTGTCGGACACTCGAGAGCCTGACCCGGTGCTGTGGAATGGAGGAGCAGGACAGGCAAGAACTAGATTCTCTGGAGCAGAGAATGAGAACGCCATTGCCTGTGTGTTCTGAGTGGAGGCCGATGATCATTACAACCCACTTCATTCCCCTCCCCACAACCCGCCACCGAGTTGCCTGGAGTCAGTGGAAGTTTCCTGGAACGCCTGCTGCTGCAGTAGAGAGAGCTCAGGACATCCTTCGGGGGCTTGAAAACGGGTTATTTCCACACTTACCAGGCAGACTAACTTAATCTCCTTGTTTTCAGTCCAGTACCATGGCCCTGTCCACCCCTGGGCCAGGTGTCCGTGAGCCTGGAACTTCTCCAGGGAATAAACTTCTAGTCCTCTAAGAAGAGAGGAGAGGGAAAGGGAAGGGTGGAAGGACGACAATCTGCATGAGGGGGGAGGGGGGATAAGGGAGACTTAGCTGCTCTACCTTCTACGGATCCTCAGCCAAGCTAAGTTTCAGCCCCATGCTTCACGCTCATTGGCTTAGTGTCCCTAAGGCCTGCATCTTCCTGGTGCTCTAAAGGGAAAAATGTTCATTTAAAAAGAAAAATGTATGTACCCTTTTTAGCAGATAGCTTTCATTCTGTTAAACTCTTAACTCTACATTTTAATCATTTCCCACATTATGAGTTTTATCTTCCCAGGGCAGAATTTCCCAGCACCCCTTGCAGCTAGGGAGCAGGCATGTGACCTACGTGCCCCCAATCCAACCAAGCTCCAGATTTGGAAGTCAGCAACATGAGGAAACAGACTAGGTTGTTAGCATCCATTTCGCAGGTGAAGGTGGTGGCCGGGAGCAGTGGGGCCGCAGCATCCACATCAGGCCGCTTCTGTGTGAGATTCTGGGCTGGGTTCTTACAAGCTTAGTCTCAAGCTTCTTTTTCCTCAGACCTCCCAATGAGTCACTGAGCTACTAACTCTTAATAAATTCCTTTTCTGCTGAAGCCAGCCTGAATGAATTCTATAGTTTGCAATTTTTAAAAAGGAAAGAAAAGAAACTAATAAATTTGGTCTGTGAAAGTAGGAATCTAAAATCTATCAGAATCTAAAATACGGAATTGGGCTTAGTGTGGACAGTGGGACAGAAGGCAACATGTCTTTTGTTGTGCACCAAGTACTAGATACTGGTACTGGATGCCAATACTGCTTTCCTAAGGGAGATGCTCTCTGACGATGCCAACGACCTCAGAAGGAGAAAAACCCCATTATGTGGAGCTCTGAAAGCTTGCAAAATCCAACTGCTTCTTTATTCCCAGAAGAAGCAGTTAGGAACAGTAACTTTAAAGTAGCAGACTTAGAAAGATCCGGAGCCTTTACCCTATTAATTAAGGGTTCTCTGTAAGACAGCTTGGTCAGGCCTATTGGAAGGTTCAGGTTCAAGGGGGTGTCTCTTCATGATAAGCTATGATTTCAAATAGTCTCAAAGAAGTGGACATTAAAGAAGGACTAGGGAAGGACAGATCACTAATGTTGGAAGTAAAGAGAGGGAATCTTCAGGGTTAAAGACTATGCACACAAGATCTTTGGCTGTGTCTACACGAACATGCAATTGATAGGAAGCAAACAGAATAGGAGCCAACTAAGATTTTTAGGAAACCAACTTGTCAGAGACACTTCAAGCCTGCCTGGCAACAGCCTATGATTTTTATCCTCCAAGCAAATTCCAGCCCTCAATCTATATACCACCATGAAGAGGCCTGTGGAAGCTGTGTATCCCCACAAAAAGCTATATTCTTCACAACCTATCAAAGATGAATCCATAGGGGATAGTTAACAAGGAGTCATCCCAGAGGGCAGCTTCTAGAATCGCCAACCAAGTAAGTGTCATTGCTATCTCTACTCAGTAGGATTTGTTATTTGCTATTTATTAGTGACTGCTGAGTGTTTGAGTGTTTCCCATTCTTCTATTTTGTTTAACTGGAAGTTTGAAAAATCTTGGTTATCCTGTTTCTTCTCCACCATTGTATAATGGAAGTATTGGGAGGTGATTTGTTTTTGAGCTTGGGCTTTCAGTAATAGTTTAAAATTAGAATTACCCTTACTATTTACAATAGAATATTCTTCAGAAGAAGAGAGATCCCAGACTGAGAAGAAATATTCTGGACCCAAAACATTACTCAGATGTCTTAGCAAGAACTAAGACCTTGAAGGGGCTACAAATACCATTAAAAATCATTGTGTGTGATGCTGGCTGGTTAGCTCAGTTTGTTAGAGCGTGGTGTTGATAACACCAAGTTCCAGGGCTGGATCCCTGTACAGGCCAGCAACTGGGGAAAAAAAGAAAAGAACCGTTGTGTTATCCTCTTTCTCATCTGTTGAATTTTTTTGCTTGTGGTTGATGAACTGAGAGAGGGGAAGTGGTCTACAGATGATTAGGGTGGGTGGGTGGGTGTATGGGTTACAGGTGACCATTGAGATGGAGAGGGTCACCTGTGAACAGAAACCGTGTTCGTCTCCCTGTTCTGTCTGCCCTGTCTTCACTGCTCCTTGCAATGACCTCCAACCTGGACTCAATGGAAAGGGCCCCATCCTTTCTCCCAACCCAAGGTGTACGGCATCGTTAATCTAGAGGTCAGCTGAGGTGCAGATGAAAGTGGCTCCAGTGCCTTTGCAGGTGTGGGGTAGGAGCTGGAGCAGGCGGTGGATGGGCTGGGGTGGAGGTGGGAGGAGCTGTGGCTTCCCTAAGTAGCTCTGATTCAGAGCTGGGCTTCTGCTCATTTCCTCCCACCTGTGCTGTCTCATTCCTGTGATTCCTTCATTTCTACTCAACCTCACAGGGTAAGTAAATAAATAATACTGTAAACAAACAAGTAACTAAAACCAAGACCTTCGTGGGTATAGCACAATGCTTAGGGAAACCAAGAAGGTCTTTGTATCAAGGCAATGCAAATAAAACCTCAGCATTGTCGAATTAGGAAAACTCTTGGCCATTTCTGCCAACTTAGGTTCAAATACTTCCATCACTCTCACCCTGATCCCCAATGTTTCCTGGTTACCAATCTCCTTCTCTTCCTGCTTGAGGTCTTGGGAGTAATAATCTCAGCAAAATCCTAATCATGCCCATACTCAAATGCAGAACAATTTGGTCTTCACTCTGTTCTTCCCTCTTCTCCCAGACTCTGGGTCTCATTTGTCTTTTTATACTCTACAGCCTATTAAAGTATTACAATAAAGACTGTCTGTCCCTAAGAATTCTTTTTTTTTTTTTTGACCAGCAAGGGGATCGCAACCCTCGGCATGGTGTCGCCCACACTGAGCTCAACCAGTGAGCGCACCCGCCATCCCTATATAGGTTCCGAACCTGCAGCCTCGGCGCTACCAGCGCCGCACTCTCCCGCATGAGCCACGGGGCTGGCCCTGTCCCTAAGAATTCTAATGTAGCTGTTAATTATCCTTTAACCCTTCTACACACAATTAATAAAACCAACTGCTTTGTCTTGTTCAGTTTATACTTATTGTTAGACTGGCTATCGTTTTGGCAAAAAGTATTCATAAAATTTCTTTAAAATTCAGAAATGTACAAAGGAGAAAGTGAAAATCTGTAGCATCCAAAGCTCAGTCTGTCTAAGGACAGTCCCCATTTCTCCCGTGTTTTCCATGCCCCTCTCTTTAATCAAAGGGCTATTGGCTTGACTTTTTAGGCTGCCTTGCTTCATTTTAGAGAAATATGGATCCTGCTTGAGATCCAAAGAGGGATTTGCCAGCGTTAAGGCCTCCCTCATGTCCATCCATGCCCACAATATTTGGCAGGTGTTCTTCATATTTGTGGCTTGAGATTATACTGTTTCCTTGTTTTATTCATGATGAGGAGATTTATCCTATTTCTGTTCCATTTATTATTTTCATTGAATTTTTAGGAAGGAGAATGGTGCAAGTGTTTTTACTCTGCTGTCTTTAACAACAGGACTTACTTTTCAAAATAATTATGTATCTGCTTTTAATTTTCTACTTCAAGAAAAAGCTAAGGGAAGAATGTATACAATTCTAGTTCATTTGCAGTTGTTTAGGTGCTTGAAAGAGAGGAGTTTCCCTGAACAGCAGTCAGCTCTGATCTGAAGATGGCCCTCCCGTGGCACTGGTGCCCTGGTTAGAGTTTTCCCAGGGAAAGACGGCCTAGCTCCCTGGGAGCTATCACCATGGATCGCCCGTGCTGAGAGAGCAGACCGCAAATGACACCAGCTGTAGACACTTACACAGCACATGGATGGAGAACAGAGGCTGATGCTCAAAGTTATTCCTCAGCTGTAGAATAGCAGGCACCTGCGGAGAAAGACAACCCGCAAGTAGCACATTCCTCCTCCTGCCTCCATGAGGACTCATCAGCTTTGCCATCATCCAGACACCATTTTGGGAAGAAGAGGTGGAAAAGAAGACCCTTAGAAAGTAAAGAATAGGTTCTGACAGGAAATTTCAACATTGAATTGAGTGAAGTAAGGGCCCCTCCCCCCCATTTTTTTTTTTTTTTTACCCTGGAAGTGATCATAACTTAGCAAGTTTAAGTTTATTTCCACCATCTGTAGAAACAAGAGCTTCAGAGCAAGATTAAATCAGTTATAGAAAATAAACAAGCTACCGTTTTTGTACATCTGATTTGTAAGGTGTAAATCTTGACCCTGGAACATCTGCAATTTTAGAGCCATCTTTCTGCAAGAGGCAGCCTGCGAGAGGGAGAACTGTGGGGCACTGACCTTGGTTTATTCCTGGCTCTGCCATTAACTGACTGTGTGATGTTGGTTAAGACACTTAGTCCTCTAGTTCTAAATTTCCTCAACTCTAAAATTAAGAGGTTGGACCAGATCAGTGATTTTCAAATGTTCTTTTTATTTTGCTTTTGTTTTTTTTGGCTGCAGAGCCCTTTTGTTAAACAAAATCTTACTTAGATGGCCAATATATAAAACAGATACAGTTGGAGTTTCCTGTGGTAAAGTGAGGAGGAAGTGTCTGGGACCACATGCATTAGGGGAGTTCTTGGGCTCCCCCAAAAGTCCTTAAGTCACCTGCACAGAGCCCTTCCCAGGCATTCACTTTGAAGAACACTAAAGACTCTGATCTCTCTGGTCCTGTTTGATTCTAATCCCCAATGCTTCAGTTGGCAGCAGCGTAAAACAATCTGTTTCGTGGTCTATGGGTATCTGAGGAGATTGGTGTTAACATGTCCTTTTGTGGACAAGGTAATTATCTTAATATTAAAACAAACAAACAAAAATCTCAGAGCTTCATGGTGGTTGGGGAATTCTCTCATTTACAACCTCCCTCCCCCCAAAGAAGCTTGAGGTAACCCTGAACTAGAAATTGGGTCACCGTTGTTCAGTTAATGTGCCAGAGGCACATCCTACATCCAGCAACAGTTTAATGTGCTGGGTACTCTGTGAGTCATCTCACTTAGTCCTGACGACACCCCAGCAGGTGGGTGTGATCCCCATTTTACAGACAAAGTTATGGCAGCGGGTTAAGTAACTTGCTCAAATATCATTCACTATTTCAGAGAATCATAACTTTTTTAAAAAAAAAAATAACATTTACTGTCATAAATAAGACGCTCAAATTTACAAGCAGTTAATCAAAGCCATGGAAACTTCTCATCCCACAGAACTTACCATTCAGCGACTCAGAGCATTTGTACACATGAAATAGACAAGGAAAATGTTTGAGACAAACAGTCTGAATTTTAAATGTACCAAAAGTCCTTGTGCCGTGAAGAAAGCCTGTGGGTATTCAGGGTGGTTTACCAAAAAAGCAGGCATCTTTGCGTCCTCTTCATGGACTTATATTTTAAGAAGCTCAGCCATTCCAGTCCATGCAGAAAAATACTCTCAAAGGAATATTTACAATGTGGATCTTATATTAAACATTTGGTTTTATATACTTAAATATTTATAAAAGCATATGTGGAATAAATTTTAGTCCACAAACTGAAGTGTACAAAACGTATCAATTTCCTTATTTCTTTAAGTTAACTTAATTTTCTGATTTTCAGCTTCCATCCTTCTTCTACGATGGCAAAAAATCTACCTCATCCTAGTTGGGGCCCTTCTCCTTCCCAGAGTCATACCAGAACCTGGAATGTTTACTTGAAATGAGGACAATTGAGGAAGGGGTGTTAATCTCACATCTTTCAAGGTACCGCTGGCATTCCATTGTGAAGCTCACAGTGGTGCCCTGAATTTTCGTGGTACCATTTGGGGTTAGGGGACTTTGCAGAGAGTGCCTCCCTCCAGGCACACCCAGAAGCCATCTGCTGTGGGCAGGATTAGCTGCATGAATATGCAACCTGTGCAGTCTCACAGGGCCCTGTGCTCAGAAGAACCCTGAGCTTGTTCTAATGCTCTGCTGTTGCTGTCTTGAAATTTGAACAAGGAGTTTTACATTCCATTTTGCCCTGGGCCTTGCAAATCGTATAGCTGATCCTGCCTATGGGTTTAGTCAACAACTCCTTGGCTCACTTTCTTAGAGGGGCTGCAGCCATCCTCCTCCAGCCCATTAGGCAGAAGAGCTTCTCTCTCCTACTCTTTGCCCTCCAATGCTTTGCCTTTCTTCCTTGGAGTCTAGGGCATTTAACGTTAGCTCTTCAATGACCTTAGGCTTTTACACTTTTACAAAAGATAGAAAGAGCCACAGATGACTTCAGGAGCTTCTGCCTTCCATCCTGCATGAATCCCTAAGCAAGGAAGCATAAAAGGGACTGGCTGCTACTTGAAATGGGAAACGAAGAAGAAAAAATGTAGGGGAGAAAAACCACACCTTAATATTTCAGTAAATTATTATGCCACATATATAGTTGTATTTTAACCAATTTAAGTTATTTTGAAAGTCTGTTTAGAAGATTTTGTCATATGAAATGGGTTTCTGAGACCAGACTCCAGCACACACTGCTGCACCTGTAAAAAGCAAGGGCACAGAGACCTCAGCTGGATGTTGCTATTGATAGGGTTAGCATATACATTATAGCTCAAACTGGGACACTTTTGAAAAAGGAAGGGGACGCTATTAATAATTCCACTAGAGTAGTAAGAGTGAACTAGGATCACCCTGGGCAGTCTGGGGTACATGGTCACCCTACCTATACATGACCTAGTCAGGATTTGAATTCAGGTCTGTGTGACTCCCACTGTTTTGATGTTAATTAGGATAATCTGTGGTCAGCTCAACTGATTGGTCAATGCTTTATCCCACATCCACTCTGTTCTCCTGTTGACATGGCCTGAGAAAGGTTAGGTTCACAACTGGAGACTTCTAGTCATGAGAAGCCCAAGAACTGCATTCCTCAGTTGTAATTGGCCAGCGCTGCAGGCATGAATGAGGCAAGTTTCATCTTCAACATTTACTGAAAGCAGACGCTGAAGTTTGAGAAGCAAATGTAAAGTGCTCATTCCAAAAGGCTCTTTATATACATGTTAAATCAGTTTGTGGGAAAGAGACCACAGAGATTGTTTAAACATTCGTACTGATGACACAACTGTTCTAAAATATGTAGTTCCTTGTAGTTACATGCAGAATTAATTGCATATGGAGAAAGTCATCTTTTGAAACTGGATTAAAAGGAAATAGTTCACAACTGAGTGATAGCAACATGCACACCATTGAGCCTGGGACTCAGTTTTTGCCTCTTCGTTCTTATCTCAACCACTGTCTGAAGATGTTGTTTTCTCACTCAAGGCGTCATGACTCAGCCATGTAGTCTGTGGAGAGAAAAATATGTGGGGCCAGAATGGAAGAGACATCATTTAACAACTGGAATTGTTGGGAGTCTCTTTCTGACCCTGGACTCCGGAGCCCAGCTCACTTTTCTGTGTCCATGTTGGTGGAGAATTCTAGAAGAGCTGGTCCCTCTCTACCCTTGAATTCCATCAGAGTGGTGCAGTGAGTCACCTGGGAGCAGGATTTCCTTCCTCCCCACACAGCACATCCCAATATTCATCCTTAACTGAATCACCCCCAGTTCTTAGCAGGGTCTCTTGTCACCACAAAGCAGTTAGATAGGTGTGTTTAGAGGGAAACAGCTCCTTATCTATCATGCTCTAAGGGAAATCGGAGGTTGTTTCCTAGAGATGGTCTTAATGCTGCTCTGAGGCTCCAGTTCCTCTAAGATACAATCAGCCCTCAACCAAAGCTCTCAACCAAAGTGGTGGAACTCCCCCGTACATCTTATTCATGACAGTAATCACACTTTTAGGACATCTGTTGTTTTTAAATTTCCAGTCCCATTAATTCTTCATTTTTTTAAGAAAAAAAAAAAAAAGATATGAGAAGTTGAGAATACCCGTGTTCACTTTGAAGTACCCTCACTTAAATGAGAGATTTGAAAAAAAACGAGACATGAGGCAATCCTGAAAATATGAATAAAAGAATATAAATATTTCTCCAGCCTTTCTAGTCTTCATTAAAACACACAAGAGGAAGAAACCAGTTTGCCCTTCTATATTTAATTTGGACTCTAACCTCTTTGAAAACTTCAGCAGTGTGATTAATTTTAGCTTATCTTACGGAATGTCTCTCCACCTATAAATAAGTCTGTTCATCTTCAGAAGAGCATAAATATGCCTCCTGTTTTACAGCTATTTTTTAGTATCTCTTACATATAATTGTAGTGAGATCTATTTCCAGGACAATACTAAGTATCAGTTACATTTCCATTATGCTCTATTAGTTTCATGGTTGGAAAACTTGAGCAAAAATAAGCTTACTTGGATGAATATGAACACAGTGTTAAACAGAGGAACATGAATAATTCAAAGAGAAAAGAGAAACTGATGTTTGATCTAATAGGACTAAAAAGAACAAGAAAAGAAAAAGAAGAGGGCAGAGGAGGAGACAGAGAAGGGAAGGGAAAGAAGAGGAGCAGGATGAGGTGCAGGGAGGAGGAGAATAAGAGCTTGGGAGTTTTTAATTTCAGGTAAAGGAACATTTTTAAATTCTCATTAAAAATTTTTTTCCATGTTGTCTCACATAGTGTTGGAAAATTTGCGGAACAGTGGAAAGAGAATGGGACAGACATCAGGAGATCCTTCCCTATCCTTTCATTAGCTAAGCATCCGATTCTCCACTTTTCTATCTCCCAGAGTCGCAAGTCTCCTGTGAGGTTTGCACATCCACATAAGAAAGTGTTTTGTCTGCACGAACACACTAAACACAGTATTGCATTATTGGATGTCTGGAGGCCAATAATGCTAGAGGTTATTTTTAGTGTGAAGTTATATTCAACTAATTAATAGTACTTTAAACAGTAATTATGATTCAAATTGGTGATAAAACAACCTGTTAGATGAGAAATGGCATACTCTGCTATTAAAATCATATTGCTGCAGGAAAAAGTATCTGGTATTTCTAGGGCCATGATTTATTTCTTGTATTTGAACTCAAGTCTTTAAAATAAAAACTTACACATGGGACTTACACATGGGAAATGAATTATCAACTTTTTCTTCCTAGGTCATCCCCCATTGGAATAATGGACTTTCCACTAGAAGACAAAGAACTTGCTTTTCTCGGGAGAAATATCTCCCCATTGATAAATAATGAGCAAATGCAGAACACTTAAGTAGTGTTCCCGCCAGTAGTGTGAACCATGTCAGCACTAGCCAGCTGGTCCTTGTCTGTTTTGCAGTCAAAGAAAACGGGAACTCAGCGTGCATCCGAGTTCCCAAGGATAGGAGGCTTCAATTTGCCAGGTGTGTGCATGGGCAGAATGCCCAGTCCCAGGTCATTTTACAAAGAAACCTCTCTCAGGCATGGCCAGCAAAGCTGTGGAAGTCCTAGGAAAGCAAGCAAAAGGCCACTGTTAATATTTCTGCAACACAGTTAATCTCTGCAAGACATCTTTGTATTTTCTCGAATTGATAAACAAGTCACAAAAGGCAGTTGGAGTGGTAGGCAATTCAATTGTTGCGATTTCTACCATTCATCAAATCAAACAATTATTTCAGTAATAAAATATGCATTTGGAGTAGCTGAAAATGTAGAAAGGTGGGGGTGGTGAGTGAAGAATTAGCAAATAACTTTCACCTTTTATCCATTTGCTTCCATCTGCAGAATCCAGGTCTCAGGATCATAGTGATTAACACACCTTGCAGGCAAAGCTTTCAGGTACTCACATGTAATTGTGTAGCAAACCTTGGGCAATGCATTTTGCTTTTGTCAAACTCAGAAAGGGAAACTGGAATGATAGTGATTTTGTGGATAATTCGATCCAATGGGATAAGACCCTGGAGTCACGTGGTGATGTCAAGGTTCTTGCAGCTAGCTCATGCCTTAAAACCGAGTTACATGGGAGACCATGTTTGAACAATGTCCTTTAAGGAATTCAGTAACTCAACCCCACTGGAGTGGAGCCAAGACAAGCATGTTTAATGCCAAATTCCACTATAGTGGGTCATGTTATTGGATGGCTCAAATGAATTGGGGCCAGGAAAAAAGGCCTCCTTCCCTTAATAGTTGGTTTTTTGTCTAAATTATCCAGATAATTGCTTCACTTTTCAACTTTCCTTAGCCTGCATGGATCTAGAGAGGCAGCTCTACTATTTAATTTTTTCTTTTGTTATAATCGAATTATTACCTGTAATTTTCAGAAATCATCTCCATAAAAATGTGTAATTTTTGTATATATCAAAAAGAACCACCTAAGTCCATGTTTTTTTAATACATTAATTCACTTGTTCATTGTGATTCATTCAGCAAGTATTTATTGGACAAGCAAAAGATACATTATCCTTATGTACACACCATTTATTTGGGAATTTGTAATCAGTTGAAAAATCTTTCAAGTATTATGAAACACCAGGAAAAAGTGAAACATTTTTGGAAAAGTCCTCCTGACATGCTATGTTTGTTTAAAAACAAAAGGTTGAATTTGCAAAACAAGTATATTATTTGAAGCCTACACAGCGCCTCTTACTGAAAAAGATTCTAGGCATTAGCATTGAATCTTGGCAATATTAGTCCTGGACAAAGTAAACTTTACCTCCCTTTGAAGACTGGACAAGTGGAATCTGTATTTTGTGAATTTTCTTCTATTTGATGATGAACGTATGGGTCTAGGCCACCTGTCTCTTACCTTCTCAATCCATTTAAGTCATCATATAGAGTCCAAAATATAAAATCAGGCTACATGGAGAGTGCACTGACCTCTCATTTTTGCTTTCCCAATACCCCTCCCCAAACCTTAGCAGCCCATTTGAAAAAGAAAGTGATTCATACTTGAAGGTAACCCATATGTCATGTGTCTCTTTTTCTGCTATGATATTGGTCATTGCTGTCTTACTTGTCTCATCAGCAAAACAACAAAAAACAAGTGAGTGCCCTTCTGCTGAATAAAAGAAGTTGCATTACCCAAGGGTTGGGGGGAGAGAAGTTGTGTCCTGAGGGTGCTAAGGTTCAATGTTAGATTTGCTGATCATTTTGAGTTCTTTAAAGATGGTTGATATTGACCTGGAAGTTGGGGGTTGAAGGGAGGGGGTGGATAGTCATAGTTACGTGACAATAAGCCTAGGAGGCTCACCTGTTATTTGGCTGGTTATGCTACTGACCTCATGAGTGACATCTACACAGCTCCAGCTCTTCAGAAGGGGTCAAGCAGAGCACAGATTATTGTCCAAGAAAAGGTTGTAGGGAAAGTCAGGCATCAGGTGAATAGATGGATTGGATGATCATAAATTAAAGTTATGTGAATCCCAATTAAAATTTTGGTTTATTGTTGTAGTTTTTCATCTTTTATGTGTGTGAGAGAGAGATGTAAAATATAAAGCATATACAGAAAGGTACATGCATCAAACAACTGTGAAATCACTATTTCGGTCAAGAATAGAATATAGTCATTATTTCAGAAGTCACCCCAGGCCCCTTAGTGATCACATGAATTCTCTGGTAAACATTTCCTTCTGTTAATGATCTATCCCCTAAGTATGGATCTATAAGCAATGTGGTTTACTTTGCCTGCTCTTTTGGTAAACTCTATGTAAACAGAACCATACATTTGTGTGTTTTGCTATTTCTGTTCAACCTTATGTTACTAAGATGCTGTTAGATCTAGTCGTCCTTCATTCTTTCATTTCTGTGGCTGGACCCAGTTAGGGTTTGATGAGTGAAGGCTTAGGAAAGTCCTGAGGCCCCTTGACTGAGTACTTCATTGGTACTTCAGCAGGACTGATTACTGTGCGTCTAGGGTTCTGTTCTCTATCTAGTTTAGGCAGGTAGAAATTTATGACAGGTTTTTAAGCAGCATAAAGAATCATTGGAATGATGGACAAAACAGCCTCTAGCATAACCTTCCTCCGCCCTCCACAGCCACATGGTACTGGGAGCCAGGGAGCTCCTGCCTCTCTAGTATCAGGACTCCTCCGGCACCAGCATCACATTGCTGCTGCCTCGATCATGAAGCCACTACAACCAGAAACTTTCCTGATTAAGAAAACACCGTGATCATGAAGCCACTAATGCTACAGAGTCTAGAACCAGTCTGTGCCTGACATATACTGCACCAGCAAAATGGATGTCCCTTGCCTTTCTTCTTGATATCCTTGAAAGGTACCTATGCCAGTGATTAAACCTCTGCTGACATTGCCAAGAAAGACCAAGCACCTCCACGACATGCTTGCCAGCAGAAATAGCAAAGCAATATGAGGGCATTTGGTTTGCAGAGCCTAAAAACATCTGGAACCTTAGCTGAAGTAGGTGGGAAAATGTAGTCTTCAGATTTTCAGCCTCTGTTATTTAGGAAAGCACATTACAGCAATGTTTTTCAAATTTGGGATCAGAACCCATCATTAGTGAATCATGAGGGCATTGAAAGAAACAAAATAGAACAGGAAAGAAAATATCAGAGGGCATCAACTCAGTAAGGGTAAGTGCTGTTTCATGCAACTCACACATATGTGTATACTGTATTGTGATGTCAGATGTTTGTCTTATTGTGTGTTGAGTTTAAAAAAATGTTTGAAAGAAACTGAACTAGAAGGAAGGTAGAATAGATATTAAGTGCCAATCAACCATATCCATCGCAACTCCAATCATCGAGCATGGCTTAATGAACATGTTCAACAATGAGATACTTGGCAAATCTTGTTTGCTGGTATCTTCTAACAACCTACTTTGGAGTATCTTAGTGGTCTGGGTCATCCTTTCAGCCTGACCAATTCAGAGGCATAAGACACAATGCTGGCAGCTTGGATGAAATCCTTTCCACAAATTTCTTAAATTCACCTAAGATCAATTAAGCTTCAGAAAAGATAGGATTTGGCAGTCTGTGTGTCACATGCAACTGATAGGGTGCTCTGCTCTGGCTGAAACCACAGATGTCACAGATGTTTTTGTCCACTTGTGTGCTTTTTGAAGTCACCCTCCATAAGTCCCTTTGTGAACTTTTTGAAGCACAAATCTGATTATTTCACTCCCGATTTAAAGCATTCACTAGCACTCTTCGACTTATAGCAGTGATTCCCAAACTTGAGGTGTTTGTTAAGATACAGATTACCAAATCCTCCTTAGGGATCCTAATTCAGTAACTTTCGGATGGGGCCCAGGAATCTGTACTTTTCACAGGAAGCCGTAGTGAATAAAAACCAGACTCCTTAGCATAATCAAAACAATTTGGCCCACACCAGCCTGGCCTGCCTAAATTTTTCCAGTCTGTTTCTTCCACCCACCACCAGTTCTTCTTCCCTCCCTTCCTGCTGCACTTCCCTTCCCTCTCATCTCAACCCTTCCCACAAAGAATTCACCTTTAAGAACTTAGCTCCAATATTACTTCTACAGGAAACCTTCTCTTATGTGTGAATAAAGTTTTTGTTCTTCTGATACTGCATTTATTTTATAATGCATTATAATACATTGTTGTAATCATATTAAATTGTAATTATTTGTTGACATGCCATTCCCTCTACTAAAACCAGGAGCCTATTAGGTACACACACTGTATCTTAAGCTCTTTTATATCTCCAGTGCCTGGCACATGGTATATGCCAATAATATTTGTTTATTGAATGAATGAATAAATGGGTGAAATATGGATGGATGGTTGGATTGATGGGTGGATAGATGGATACAACCGCTTCTCTAAGATATGGTTTTTCTCTTGCTATTGATCCTCAATGGATATTAGAACTGTTACAGCTCTATGAGGTGACCTTCTACCATGATAGCTGGTGCCTTTGGGAAACTAAATGGGTTATGGGTTAAGACCAGATTCCATGGGCTGCACAATCATTGGGTATCAGGGCTGGTGAGTGGAGGTTTGATTAAGAACTGAATATTGGCATAGTATCCTAATATCTCCCTGCAAAATACTTATCAATTACAAGAGGAAAAACAATACTTGATGCTGGAGATACTTAGCAGACATCAATTTAACCTAGTGAACAAAAACCTCACTGGTGGTGAGACAGATTGTACTCATGTGTCTCTTGATGTGATAGCCCAAGAAAAGCACAACACCAGATAATTCCTATAAATAAATCATAGCCTGATTCTGGACACCAAAAATCATCAGACAAACTCAGAAAAATATCTATAGAATGAAAAGACAGAAAGAGTGAAGAACTGTTCCCGAGTGAAGAAGATTAAAATCCATGACAATTAAATGCAATGTATAATCCTGGGTTGACTACCAGACTAAAAAATGAAGGGACATTGTTGGGACGGTTGAAAAAATTTCAGAGTGTTTTGTTAACTAGATAGTAGTGTTGTATAGATGTTGATTTCTTAACATGGAAGTTTGTACTATGGTTATGTAGGAAAGTGTCTTTTTCTGGAGTAATACACATTGAAGAAATGGGGACTGATGAATCATCAAGTCTGCAATTACTGCTTTTTAAATTGTTTATAAAAGAATAATGATAAAATGATAATGAGGGAGAGAGAAGGAGAGAGAGGGAGCAAATGTGGTAAAATGTTAATAATTAAGAAATCTGGTTAAGGAGATATGGGAGTTTTTGTACATATCTTGTAAATTTTGCATATTACATTTCATTTTATATATAAATGATTGACTTTTGCTTGTGGCTAAGATGAAATAACAGGGATCAGATTACCTTCCTGCCTCAAACAAGTAACTGCCACGGCAGCTAGAGTTTATAGAACAGAGTACCTGGGACAGAGGAGAGAAGAATTCTGAAGGTCTGCAGAAGGTCCTCTATGTATTCTACAGAGTAGTGATCGGCACATCCATGTGAGAAAACTGACAAAGGCTGGAGAAAGCTTTAGAGAAAAAGTACTCAGCACTCACAAAGGGCTGAGAATAGTGTTTGTTCCCAACAGCCAGACTGGAAAATCTCATAATTCATAGGGCATTGGGTAGAGTACTTAGAAAGGACTTGCCTCAGTGCTAAGAAATAAATTACCAAGTCTAAATGCTGCTCTGGTTCAGCCTAACAAATCTTAAAAAGCAAGACCTAGAAGGATCAAAATGTTTCCAAGGAACTTAACTGCATCGGAGAACAAAGCTCAAGAATATTTATAGGTATACAAAAATATTCAGGATCAAACGAGGTAAAATTCACAATGTCTGGCATCCAATAAAAGAGTGCCAGACATTCTAAGCAGCAGTAAAAATATGACCCATAATGAAAAGAATAATCAATCAGTTGAAACCTACCCAAAACTGACACAGATGTTAGAATTATCAGACACAGACATTAAAAGAGTTATTATAACAGAATTCCAAAGGATAAAAAAATATAGAATTTATAAACATAAATTTTTTAAAAAATCAAGTAACTAGAGCTAAAAACTACAATAACTTAGATAAAAAATACACTAGATGGGATTAATAGCAGGTATGACATTAGAGAGTTATTAGAAGATTAGTGAACTTGAAAACAGCAATAGAAGCCACCCAAGATGAAACACAAAGAGGAAAAAGAAATATTTTTTAAAAATGGTAAGAGCTTCAGTAGCTGTGAGACAAATTTTTGTCATAATCAGAGTCCCCAAGAGAATTGGTGGTTGGGGTGGGGGCAGGGAGGAGAAAAATATTTGACAAAATAATGGCTGGAAAATTTCAAATTTGATGAAACACATAAGCTGACAGATTCAACATCCAACCAACTCCAAGAAAATTACACCAAGATATATGATAGTCAAATTTCTCAAAAGCAGTGACAAATAGAAAATCTTTAAAGCAGCCAGAGGAAAAACACGTGTACACACAGAGAAACACAGATAAGGAAGACAGGAAATTTCTCATCTGAAACTATGCAAGCAAGAAAACAGTGGAGCAACATCTTTAAAAAGAAAAGTAACTTGTCAACCTAGAAGTCTATATTCAGTGAAATAAAGAATTTTTCAATCATACAAAAACTGAAAGAATTTATCATCAACAACAACTCACAATGAGAAATGCTAAAAGAAGTCCTTCAAGCAGAAGGAAAATGTTACCAGATGAAAATATGGATCGACTCAAAAGAAGAAGAACCATAAATGGGAACTATGGGAAAGTATGTAAGATTTATTTTCTTACTATATAAATTTCTTTAAAAGATATTTTACTATTTAAACAAAAATTATAGCAGTGTACCGTGGGGTTTATGACATATGTGTAAGTAAAATGGGTGAAAACAATAGCATAAAGTCTAGGAAGGGAGAAATGGAAGCATGCTGCAGATCTGGATAATGCAGGAGGATTTTCAACAACTCTGTCAATAAATTTAACAATGTAGATAAAATAAATTCCTTGAAAGATACCAACTATCGAAGCTCACTATCAAAGAAGAACTAGACAGGTTGATTAGCCCTATACCTACTAAAAAATTGAACTTATAGTTAAAAAAATCTTCCTTTAAAAAAAGTCCAGGCTTAGATGGCATCTTTAGTGAATTCTGCCAAATACTTAGGGAACAAATATTACTAATTCTGTGCAAACTTTCCCAGAAAACTGAAGAGAAATAACTACTTCTCATCTTATTGTGGTGAGGTCATTATTATCCTGTTACCAAAACCAAGCAAAGATATTATGAGATAATAAGATAACAGACCAATATTCCTCATGAACATAGAACTGTACTAAATACTGTAGGCAATTGTAACATAATGTATCTGTGCATCTAAACATAGTTAAACATAGAGAAGAAAAATTTTAGCTTCATTGTAATCTAATGGGACAATTATCATATATGAGGGGTCTTCAAGAGGTTCATGGAAAGATTTGTATTGTCTTTTAATTCCATTTTTCCACAAACTTTTTGAAGTACCCTTTTACGTGGCCCCTTGTTGACCAAAACATCGTTATGTGGCACGTAACTGTATATTATCATTTGAATAGATGTTCCTATGGTTTGAATGTGTCCCCCCAAAGTTCATGTGTGTTGGAAACTTAATCCCCAAATTCATATGTTGATGGTATTTGGAGGGAGGCCTCTGGGAGGTAATTAGGGTTAGATGAGGTCGGGGGGTACAGCTACTATGATAGAATTAGAGGAGGAAGGGGACAAGAGCTGGCAGCCTTCCTCTCTCTTGCCATGTGATGCTTTATACCATGTTATGATGCAGCAAGAAGGCCCTCAACACATACAGCCCCTCAAACTTGGACTTCCCAACCTCCAGAACTGTAAGAAATGCATTCATTTTCTTCATAAATGATCTAATCTGATTTTAAAAAGCAATAATTTAAAATATGAAAAAGTATTAAAGAGCCCTTTAGAGGGAAATAATGCATGTTGATTGTTTGGGAATTGGCTTAAAGTAGGCATATTAAAAATAGGTAGAACACTGTGAAGTAAGAAATACATCTACTAAACACCATTGCAAAAGAGAAATACAATAAAAACAACAAAACAAAGCAAAACAAAACACCATTCTTACTCTAGGTTATGTATCTATAGGATAAAAGTTGTACATTAAGGCCACACCATTATAGGTAGACATAGTCTCACTTGAAAAAGGCGACCAGTCCTCAATTATTATCAGAAGAAGTGTATTCTCAAGAAGTAACTAGAACTATGAAGTCTGGCCTTAGGCAAACAGGAGATTACCCGTCTCTGCAGACTTTGTGCTCTAGGGTCTTGTTGGAGGGGACATTTAATATCTAACTGGGGGATATCCATCAGTAAGTCATTCCTCATCCTCCCAATAACTCTTCCTCAGCAGAAGTGTAGTGACTATCTGCCTGATGAGTTTGGAAATAGAAGCAGCTTCCTTTTCTCCTACTTCCTTGTTGGAACAAGCTGCCTTTAGGCCACGTGCATTCTCCTCTGTCCCTTCTTGATATAACTTTTTACAGGAACAGTCTGCTTCCCCCAAATAATGAAGAAGCCTGACATGATTAGATGCTCCCTGAACTGATTAGATACTGTCATGATTAGATGACTGGGTGAGCAAGTCTGTGATTCTAGTGTTCAATATTAAGAAGAACTCATCTCCACAGATTCAAACCACAATTTCCTAGATCAATTTTATCATTAAACAAGGAAGTACTTTTTGCCTTCATTTGTTGAATATTTTGTCTTATTTCTCAATTGCTTCAAAACTTAGTGGAGAAGAGAGTTATTACATATTGGGCTCTCTCAAAGACCCCAGTAAGTTTGGACTTCCAAGAGTCAAGTAGAGCTAACAGGTGCCTTTGCTACATGGAAGCAGTCTGTGGACTGGGCAGGAAGACATCCCAGAAAGGAGCTCTAGGTTGCAAGTAAATAACTGTGATTGTAGACTTTTTTTTAAAACAGGCTCCGGCGTTGATATCATGTTTTGACAAAGATTGACGCCAAGACCTTGTTTTCATGTTTGATTTATTAGGATATTAATTGAAAACAATATTCTCTCCTAGCCTTCAGTTGACAGCAGTTATGGAGCTGATAGCCATTATTAATGAAGTATTACCCTGAAAATGAGCCCAGAAGATCTCACACCACAACTTCTAGAAAACAAAAAACAATCAACAAGAACAATAAACTTCCATAATTTGATCAACTATTTTCAGGAAACAACTCCCTTTTCAGTTTTGTGGGGAATTATTAAAGTGTTGGACAAAAAGGTTTATCCTGTGGGTGGTGTTCTGACTACTTAGGTGCCTGAAGCATCCCTGGTTCACGTCCTTTCTAAGCTCTGGTTTAAATTTTTCTTCAGTTCATGGAGCCTCCTCACATCTTTCCTTTAAATTACTTTCTCTTCTTAGGTTAACCAGAATCTCCTTCTGTTGATTGCAACCAAAAACCTTAACCAATTAGGTTTGTTTAATTAAATGTTAAATTGTTTCCATTTACCTCATTAGAGCAAAAGGTACATTTCCAGATTTCAGGTGAATGAGTATGATGACTAAATTTAAGTGGACTGACCATGGTTTTCCCTCACGAAACTCAAATTTGTTGGAGATTAGGTGGGAAATATATTGCAATTCTCTATCTGGGCTGTTTTAATGGGAATCATTTTTTGGACTCTGATTCCATGAAGTTTTGTGTATCCCCAAAGTTTATCAGAGTGCCTGTCACATTCTAGGCACAAAGTCAAACAGCACATTCAACACATCCTTCTAGCAGCATCACTGCTGTGGTGGTGTTGTACCTTGAAGGCTAAGTTTTTTGTTAGAAAAGACTGTGGAGTGTTACTTTGCCAATTACTAAGATACCACATGTGGAGTTGGCATTTCTCGTTATCATCCACAAATCAGCAGGCTCACCTTGCATGCATGTTAAGTGAATTAAAGTTCGATTGCATATACTGCTGACCATCTTGCACTGGACTGTCTTTTTATGACCCAACTCTTGGGTTTACTTTCAAATGAAAAAAATAATCAGAGTTCCTGATGCCAGATCATTTGAACTGGACAGTAGTTTTGGACATTTCTTTTTTAAAAGTATGAGCAACATATTCAAAGCATCTGCTCAAAGCCTTTACGCTTTGTATCCTTGATCTGGTAGCAGATTGTAGAATAATCCTCTGCCACCCATGTAGGGGTGGTTTGCCTGGACAATCTGCAAGTATTACAGAGTCTGCATTTCTTACCCTTGGAATTAGCGAGTGCTCTCTACCTTCCTGCAGGTGATAGAGAGCATTTGTGTTAGAAACTGTCTTTTTACTATCTAATATGTGTAATAATGTAGTTTCACTGTCTTCTCTGAGACATTACAAATACAAAATCCCATTCAATCAATGGGTACAGTTTGCTTTAGGCCATCCTGCAATTTGCCATCTGAGAAGCCTCTAAATTGCAATGTTAAGATGGCAGCAAGATTTCTCCCGTGCAATATAAGTAGCAAGTTTTCAACCAGGTTTTAATTTTTTTGTGTGTGGGGTTTATAGTTCTGAACAATGATTATTTTTAGTTTGTACACTGCCAATAATCCCATGAGTTCATCAATATCCTAGTCTGATTGTGAACCAGAATACTTCATATTGTGGTGAATGTTTGAGTCCCATAGATGGTCAGAAGCAAAGTGCACATATATTGAAGGAACCCCAATGTTGTTTGCTTCAAGATAGTTTGAAAGCCACACCTGATCCTAGAAATCCCAGAAAACAGGATAAGTGATATCATGCTAGTCCATATACCTTCAAACTGTCATTTTTAAAAAAGTACAGGTTCCAGGGAGTGATTATCAGTATTTTTAAAGTATTCATTGAAGCTTATCAGTAATTTTTAAGAAAGGACTTATATTCTCTGTCTTCTAGTTGTGTTTGATTTTTTTGAGATAAGATATAAGAAGAACAAAACTGTTAACCATAAAAGACAAGATTGATAAATTTGACACATTAAAATTAAAAACTTTTGTTCATTGAAAGAACCAAAAGAGAGTAAAAAGACACAAAAGGAGAAATCCAAATGACTCATAAATATGAAAAGGAGCCCAAACCTATCAGTCAATACAGAAATACACGTTAAAATCAGAGCAAGATACCACTACATAACCACAGATCAGCAAAACTTTAAAAGTCTGATAACATCAAATAGTGGAAGGGAAGAAAGCAGCAGGACTCTTACACAATGCTGGTAGAAGTGCAATTGATAGTTTCTTTAGAAAATTATTCAGCACTATCAAGAAGACATGTATATCTCATGACCTGCAAATTCTGCTCCCTAGAGAATTTTTCACACATGAATACCAGGATACTTGCTTAGAAGCACATTTTTAATAAAAACAATCCAAATGTCCATCAACAGTAGAACAGATAAATACCATCGGGGCAAATTTATACAATGGCATACTATATAGCAATGCAAAAAGCAAGGGGAAAAAAACCCTTCTGTAACAAAAATTCTTAAAAACATAATTTTGATAGAAGCCAGACTCCAAAATACAGAGAGCAAGATGCCATTTATACAAAGTTCAAAACCAGACATGTTTAAATTAACATATATTGTTTAGGGATAGACCCTTAGGAGATAAAAATACAAAGAAAAGGAAGTGGCTTCCAAAAAGTCAAATTACATGGGATAATTCCAATTTTTTTGAATTTATTGAGACTTGATTTGTGACCTAATATGTGATCTATCCTGGAGAATGATCCATGTGCTGATGAGAAGAATGAATATTCTGAGGTTGATGGGTGGAATGTTCTGTAGATATCTGCCAATTCTAATTGGTCTAGAGTCTTGTTTAGATCTTGTGTTTCTCTACTGATTCTTTGCCTAGATGATCTGTCTAATATTGACAGTGGGGTGTTCAGGTCCCCTGCTATTATTGTATTAGTGTCTATTTCCTTCTTTAGGTCTAATAGAGTTTGTGTTATAAATCTGGCTGCTCCAACATTGGGTGCGTACATATTTATGATTGTTATGTCTTCTTGATGGATCAGTCCTTTTATCATTAAGTAGTGTCCCTCATTGTCTCTTTTTATGGTTTTTAGTTTAAAGTCTATTTTGTCAGATATAAGAATAGCTACTCCAGCTCATTTTTCTTTTCTGTTTGCATGGTAAATCTTTTTCCATCCTTTCACTCTTAGTCTGTGTGAATCTTTATGGGTGAGGTGGGTCTCTTGTAGGCAGCATATAGTTGGGTCCTGCTTTTTGATCCAGTCAGCCAGTCTGTGTCTTTTGATTGGGGAATTTAAGCCTTTTACATTAAGAGTTGTTATTGAAAGGTGTTGATTTATTCCTAGCATTTTATTGGTTGTTTGGTTGTCTTAGGTGTCTTTTGTTCCTTGCTTTCTGATTTACTGTTTGGTTTCTGTGTTTGTTGGTTCCTTAGGTTGTAGATAGCGTTTTTGTTTGCTTGTTTTCTCTTCATGAATGCCATTTTTATTATACTAGTGGGTATTGATTTTTCTTGGGTTTTTATGGCAGTGGTAGTTATTTTTCAGGAACCAAACCCAGTACTCCCTTGAAGATTTCTTGTAAGGGTGGTCGTGTGGTAGTGAACTCCCGCAGTTTTTGTTTGTCTGAGAAATATACTATTTGCCCTTCATTTTGGAAGGATAGCCTTGCAGGGTAGAGTATTCTTGGCTGGCAATCTTTGTCTTTTAGTATTTTGAAAATATCATCCCATTCCTTTCTAGCTTTTAGGGTTTGTGATGAAAAGTCTGATGTTAGCCTGATTGGGGCTCCCTTATAGGTGATTTGACGCTTCTCTCTTGCAGCTTTTAAGATTCTCTCTTTGTCTCTGAGTTTTGCCAATTTGACTGTGACATGTCTTGGAGAAGGCCTTTTTGGGTTGAATACGTTTGGAGATCATTGAGCTTCCTGGATCTGAAGATCTGTGATTTTTCCTATACGTGGGAAGTTTTCTGCCACTATTTTGTTGAATATGTTTTCAATGGAATCTCCATTTTCCTCCCCTTCTGGAATGCCCATGACTCGGATATTTGAGCGCTTGAGGTTGTCTGATATCTCTCTCAGATTTTCTTCCATGTCCTTGATTCTTTTTTCTTTCTTTTTGTCTGCTTGTGTTATTTCAAACAGCCCATCTTGAAGTTCAGAGGTTCTCTCTTCAACTTCGAGAAGCCTGCTGGTTAAACTCTCCGTTGTGTTTTTTATTTTGCTGAATAACTTCTTCAATTCAGCAAGTTCTGCTACATTTTTTTTCAGGACATTGATTTCCTTGTACATTTCCTCTTTCAGATCCTGTATACTTTTCCTCATTTCATCATGATGTCTAGCTGAGTTTTCTTGTATCTCATTCAGTTTCCTTAGAATTATCACTTGAAATTCCTTGTCAGTTATTTCAAGGGCTTCTTGTTCTATAGGCTCTAGAGTTTGAGATTTATTAACTTTTGGTGGTGTACTTTCTTGATTTTTTGTATTTCTGGTATCTTTTTTTGGTGTTTATTCATTGTGGCAGGGGGTTTCACAGTCCACCGGTTTGAGACTAATGACTAAGTAGGATGTTGCTGTGGTTGCCAATTTGGTATGGCTCCCGCCGTGACTGCTCAGTTGGCCTCTAGTGCCTTGTGTGTGTGGTTGCCTCGGGTCTTGGGCTTCTCCGGGGAGCCACCTTTCTGGTCAGCTTGGACTCTGCTGGGCTGGTGGATCACGTACCACAGGGTGTGTGATCTCTGTTGAGCTTTCACTTCCTGTGCAGGACTTCTCCCTGTTCCGTGTGCTCTGGCCCAGGCTGTTGGATCGTGCAGTGGCGACCCCACAGGGTGTGTGGTTTCTGATGAGTCTCCGCCTCCCTGGCCGTACGTCTCCCCACTCTTTGCGCACTGTGCTGGTCTGGGGCGTGTCTTCTGCACCCCTCGTCTATCAGCTGGGCCTTCAAGACCCTGCTCGGCACCGCCTCGCCCAGGAAGTCTACCGGGTTTCTGCTAGGCACAGACGACCGGTCACTCTGGGTGCCTTTGTAGCACTGTGTAGATCTTTCTCGGGTCTTGTTCACCTTTGTATCCCCCCGGCATAGACCGAATCTAGCGCCCACCTGCAGCCTGCTCTCCGGCAGGTTCAAGCGGACCTGGGAACTCTCCTACCACACTATTCCCAACCAGAAATTGGTTAGGCTTTTTTTCCGAACTGGTGGCCGCAGAGATGGTATCTGCCTCCCAGTAACAGGAAGTTTACTGGGGGCCGGAGTCCAGGGTGTGGTGGAGTGACAGTCGGCCTGCCCGTACTTCCTTGCCCTCCTGACACTGGCCGGGGATGCCCCACGCCACCAGCCCCGCCAGAGAACTGCGGAGGGAGTGGGAGGGGAGGCCAGCCCGCAGGCTCCGGAAAGCCCCGCGCCGGGCCAAGCAAGTGGGAAGGCTCAGTGACGGCTGAGCCTGGCAGAGCTGCCAGCACCTGGGAAAATGGAGGCAGCCCCGGGGCGGTGAGTGAACCGGTGATGCAGGCGGGAGCCAGGTGGGTGTCAGCCCCCTGAACAGAGCTGGGCCAGGGGTCACTCACAGTGCTGTGCCAGGTCGGGTGCTCACTCTCTGCCTCTGGTTTGTCGCCTTCCCCGTTCTCGGCCACTGCCGCCTCGGGCTGTTCAGTCGCGGCGCGGCTCCGGCGCTCCCAGGAATCTTCTTTAATGCCGGCCTGAAACCTCAAATCCTGAATAGGGCATCTGGCCGCCTTCAGCGTGGCCCTGGCCTCCGGGATCCTGTCTGCATCCACAGCAGCCCCGGTGCCGTGTTCCCTGTTTCGAGACTCGCTTTTGCAGCTAAGAAACAGTTCTTTTCCTGCTCCACACTTCAAAGCTGTTGCCTGTAAATGAGGCAGCCTCTCCTGCCGGGGGCAAAGTGGCGGTCAGCCCCCATGACCGGCCAGCAGCTGCGGTCTTCCCTTAAGAGATGGCGAGAGGAAGGTCCACAAGTTTCCCGGCTGCCTGAGGCCCAGTGGCCGCCTTTTCCACCTCAGCTACTCCGCGCCAACTGCCACAGCCACTGCCATCTTGAAACCCTGGCCTTATAAATCAGGCAAGAGGTTTTAAATAATAATTTTTAAAATAGTCCATAAAGAGTTAATCTGCATAATCGTAATAGAAACCATTGTAAATTATATGAAAATGTTCTTATAACCTAGCACTGTCAATATTCATCATTGAATTTTTTTAGTTTTTTGTTTGTTTGTTTTTGCTTATGGGAAGATTTATACTTGTAAACACCTATATTAAAAATAAGAAAAATGTGAACTTTTACCTTAAAATAGAAAAAGAAGATCAGACTAAACCAAAAGCAAATATAAGTAGGAAATTAAAGACTACAACAAAAATATATGAAATAGAGAACTGAAAAACAATAGAGAAAATCTGTAAAACCAAAAGTTGATTCTTTAAAAAGATCAACAAAATTTTCAAACTTTTATCTAGACTGACCAAGAAAAAAGAGAGAAGACTGAGATTACTACAATCAGAAATAAAGCAGGAAAAAAAAAAAAAAAAGAAAGAAAGAAAGCAGGGACACTATTACCTTGTCATGACAGTTTTATGTGGTAGTAAGATTTAGTTTCTTTCTCTTTCTCATTGTCACTTTTCTTCTACCAGTGTATTTTGTTCTTCCTTGTGTATTCATAGTAGTGATTGTAGTTTTTTGGATTCCAGATACAAGACTCCTTGAAGATTTCTTGGGGGGGCTGGTCGTGTGGTGGTGAACTCCCACAGTTTTCGTTTCTCTGGAAAATACACTATTTTCCCCTCATTTCTGAAGGATAGCCTTGCTGGGTACAGTATTCTTGGCTGGCAGTTTTTTTCTTTTAGTATTTTGAGTATATCACCCCATTCTCTTCTGGCCTGTAGAGTTTCTGTGGGGAAGTCTGCTATTAGTCTGATAGAGGCTCCCTTATAGTTGACTTGACACTTTTTCTTCTTTTAAGATTCTTTCGTTGTCTTTGAGCTTTGCCAGTTTGACCATAATGTTATCTTGGAGGGGATCTTTTTGGGTTGAATCTGTTTGGGGATCTTTGGGACTCCTGGATCTGAAGGTCCATGTCTCTCCCTATACTTGGGAAGTTTTCCATTATTATTTCATTGAGTAGGTTTTCCATGCCTTTTCCTTTCTCCTCCCCTTCTGGAACACCCATGATTTGAATGTTTGTGTGCTTAAGATTATCTGCTGCCTCTCTTAGATTTTCTTCATTTTTTGTAATTCTTTTTTTTCCATTTTTTTTGTCTGCCTGGGTTATTTCAAAAAGACAATATGTGAAATAAAAAATTCTTTCTTCTGCTTGTTCTAGCCTGCTACTTAAGCTATCAGTTGTGTTTTTTATTTTGTTGAGTGAATCTTTCAGCTCCATGAGTCCTGCTACATTCTTTTTTAAGGAATTAATCTCTTTGTACATTTCCTCCTTCATATCCTGGATTTTTTTTTTTCTCAGTTCATTATGTTGTATAACTGAGTCTTGTATCTCACTCAGTTTCCTTAAGATTGTTGCTTGGAATTCCTTTTCAGTGATTTCAAGGATTTCTTGCTCTAAAGGGTCTGGTATTTGAGAATAACTGTATTCTTTTGGTGGCGTCATGCTTTCTTGGGTTTTCATATTTCTAGTATCTCTACATTGACATCAACATAGAGATGTTTATTTGATTAATGTGACATTTTTGTCCTCAGAAAGATATTCAATATGAAAGCATTACACACAGAACTTTACTACTTCAAACCTACTCTGGCTCCCCACCATCTAGCCTGAGTCTAAATTTACTGTATCCTGTAAGGTCAGGAAGGCAACCAGACCAAGTTTCCCCTCTTTTCCTCCAACTCCACCCTCATCAGCCACTCTCCTCCCTGGAATACATAATAATAATAGTTCTTTCTTTGCCTAGTCTATTTTAAGCCATCAACAAATGGAAGGCACTCTTCTGAACCCTCTATTGAAGCAATTCCCCGGAACTGCAAAAAAAGGCCATCTGTTGTCTTAACTATCTGTGGAGCTGAAGGGAAGGCTTCACTTAATGCTCTTCAGCAGAGCAATAGGAAAACATCCATCACCCAGTGACAGGTTAGTGTGACTGTCCTAGCAGACGGATGTCTGCAGTTGCACACATTAAGGAAACAGAGTTGATCATCCCAAGGATACAATAAAATCTCAGAACTCCAAGAAATGAAGAACTACTGCAACGGGGCCAGATTCTTCCAGAATACAAAAGCTATTTCCTAATTGTGTATCTGGTGCATTCCAAATTCACATTAAACTTTCAGGCCTTGCCATTGCTGACTAGGTTAGTGCTCTGAGGTACCAGATGCATCAGGCTTTTGACCTTTCAACTCCCAGAGTAGAATTAGCAAAACAGTTCTGATTGCTCACACTATATGGAGGCAAGCTGGGTTTGTGAGCCTAAATGGAAGCCCTGGGAAAGGGGTGAGAGTCATTCTCCACAATGGGACTGATATATACAGGATTTCTGTGCAGTAACCTAGTTTGTACCACTCTTCTCTAATCTCTGACACCTAAATTTCCTCTCAATCATCTTCTAATTTGTCCAGAAAATAAAATATTGAATCTTCTTCAGTTTTACACTATTGAACCTATAAACCCACTTTTACCTACATCCATTTTTCTACCTAGTTATAAAAAATAACCACTGTCAATATCTGTGGAGCATTCATTACATGACAGACGTATCCTGAGTACTTTACACATATAAGGTCAATTAGTTCTCAGACAGCTCTGTGAAGATGGTAACTGTCGTCACCATTTTATTGATGAGGCCACTAAACAACAGAGTCCAAGCAACTTGCTGAGCCACACAGCTGGGCAGTCTCAGAGCCAGGATTCAAACACATGCACTCTGACCGCAGAACCCGCCTTACCTACTGCACTGTACTGAATGAGGAGACCCACTTGTATTGAATAATGCCTCTCCTTGTGCTCTCATGTCATCCTTTGGTAAAGATTTCTTGGGCACCCACTCTGTGCCAGACACTAGGCTAGGTTCCAGGGACATAAAGATCTGCAAAAACAGGTATTAAACAAGTAGTCATGCTAACTCACATGTAATGAATGACAAAGTGAGGAAGAAATACACTACTAAGAGCACACACAAGGGTACTTCAAAAAGTTCACGGAAAGACTTGTACTATCTTTCAATTCTATTCTACTATGAACTTTTTGAAGTACCTTTGTATGACAAAAGGAACTTACCCTAGACAGGGGGATCACAGGAGGCTTCCCAGGAGAAGAGATGTTTAAGCTGAACAATGAAGAATGAATGGGAGTTACCTTGGGGAAGACGAGTAAAAACAGTCATTATGGAGGGAAACAGGAGACATCAAAGATGAGCCCCAGGCTCGTGGTTGGCTTCTCTGAAGACTAATTACTCCCTCTTTTCTGAACAAGAACATGTAGGCAATTTATTGATCTTTCCCTTCGGCTGGAAGTCATTCATTATATAGTATTTTATATATTTTGTATATTTATGTATAAATATATATGTATATACAAATATATACACACACACACATATATACATCTACGCGTGTGTGTGTGTGTGTGTGTTTGTGTGTGTGTGTTGTGTCTCCATCCAAAAGTAGGAAGCAAGAAAACCAACCCTGAAATATTGAGAAATGGCATGGTGGAGGAGGAAGAGCAATGAACCAGGGGCAGAAGCACATGATTTTAGTCCTGGCTCAGCCATTAACCCACTTGGCAACCCTGGCCTCGGTTTCTTCATCTGTAAAATGGAAATATTAGGACTTGCCTTGGTCTTCCCCCTACAATCAATGTGAGGATTAAATGATACAATTCACAGGGGGAAAAACTTTGAAAACATTCCCATGCTTTGGCTAAGAGGTTTGGGAAGTGCTAGTTAAGTGGAGATTCCAGGGAAGCTTGCTTCAGTTTCCTCTGCATTACTGGATTTCTTGTTGTGAAAAAGTGTGTGTGCTTTGTGAACTAGAATTTCAGAGCCCCAGATTTCCTTAACAAGTACAGCATATGTCCCCTTTTAACAACTTCACATTTCACTTAATGCTCAGTATTTCTGCTTCAAAATGAATGCCACGTAGCCCACACTGGTCTTAACTCATTTTGTGTCAGTGATTAGTACAGCTGAAATAGATTGGGAAAGGAGAAAAATGCTGTTCTGCTTGATAAAAATAAAGTACATTCTTTCAATAAAGAGAAGAAGTAAACAGAAAGCAACTGACTACGAAGAACGAGGGTAGTCTAACAACTACAGAAGGGAATTTAAAATGTGGCATTGGAGGCCACTGGCTTCCAGTCCTAAGTGTGACATATTGAATTGTGCGACTTGGATGCACACACACACACACACACACAAATGCTTATTTTCTATACACATCTCTTGGCATGAACATGTAAATATATATATACTTGTATTCATAATGCACCCCTTATAAAGTTCAGAGACTGAACTATGCTAGTGTATAGTTTTACACTTTAAGATTATTTTCTGTTATTTTAAAACATTGCAACTTGTGTCTGCTCTAAATTTATTTCTATTGCTTTAAGTCAAGATTTTTAGTTGTATGTAGCAGACAGAAAGCCATTCTAGGAGGACAATTTATTAAAAGGCTTTTGAGTAACTCATGAAATTGCCAGGTGCCTCACAGAACAAGATTCCAAACTCTGCAGTCAGAAACAAGGCCTAGAATCAAACTGAAGAACTGCTCTGGTGAGAACATTACAGCTGCCTATGGTACCTGTGACTTCTGCAGCCACTAGCTCTGAGCACTGGACACTGCCTCTGGCACAGCCAGCCTTGCTCACTCTGCAGCTGCCACCACTGCCAGAGTCTTCCTCGCCATCCAAGCTCCTTGATCATGACTTCTAGTTTCTAGGTCTGCAATGGGTACACATTGTTGGGGGAGCCTGGGCCCTAGCTCTAAAGAGATTTGGGAAACTAAGAGTATGCAGCATTTTCAGCTTCTGTACTAGTTGATGACATGACATTCCACCAAGAATCCTAAAGTGGGGAATTCTATAAACACGGATGAGGAGTTCGGATGCTTGTTGGACAACCAAAAAGAGTGACAAATGTCTACTGTGACAGAGTGGTGCTAACAGATAATCGCCAATTCCAAAGACAGGGGTCTGGGACTGACTTTATTCTCCAAGAACGTATTTAAAAAAGGAGTTTGTAGTCCTACAGTGAACTCCTGGTCTTAGGAGAATTTGCACAGTCTCCCAGGAATACCCTGATAGATCATGCCAGTAAGAATGCAACATAGCTGAGGCCTAAGGAGCAGCTACTTCCATGCAGGTTTAAACAACAGGAATCTGATTAAAAGACAAAAGTGTAGGCATTGATATAAAACATATATGTTTTAATTGAACTATCAAAACACCTCACTTCTTATCAACAATGCTTCTAAAAATGGCCCAGCCACTGTCTCTAAGAGGAGATGAATTTTACCAAAAGGCTGTTTGGCTTCGGAGAGTTCATAAAGCAAGCACTTGTGATGGGCTGAGGAACTTCCTATCTTCCACTACACCATAGTGGGGACAAATTCATTAGGTGAATTGTCAAAAACTAGTCATTAAATGAAATGTGCTCTGCCTTGGGTCAAAGATAAAAAGGCCTATGGCCTCTTGAATTGCCACATATTAGACCATTTGTAGTAGTTCCTTTTTATTCTTGAGGGGAAAGAAAAAGTCAACAGCCTCTGTAAAAGTGGTAGTTATGCTCTTCCAGGGGCCACCTCCTTGATGCTGGCGGGGATGCTTAGTCAGGTCAGGGGTCCCAGTTAAGCAAATCTCTGGGAAGGCCTAGCCTGGGCATAGCCAGTGTGTCCTTGTGCCAAGATCTTCCCAGAATGAGTCTTTGGAGGATTTAGGTCTCTGAGTGTGGAAAGCGGGTTGGGCGCCAGCACACCTCCAGAGACACAGAAACATTTGGGCGCAGTATCTCACAGCCTTCTTTTCTCTCTCTCTCTCTCTCTCTCTCTTTTTAACCTAGTTTCTATTCACTCTTTGGAAAAAAATATTTCAGTATCAATTTTAACATCCCATGATGGCAGAACGGCCACCTGTCACCTCTTGCCACAGATCAACACCCACAGTCCCCCCAGAGTCTCTGACAGAAGGTCCTGCTCGCAGAGGAAGCAATTCAGCGGGCCTTTGGAAGGCAGCCGAGCAACAGCAGGAGGCCTATTAAATCCACAATTTTAGACTCTCGGGGTGGGCATTTTCTCGTAGCGTATTAAGTAACACACCTACTCAAGTTTCTGTGTGAACTCAGTGGACAGCTGCCCTTTCAGTGAGAAGTGAATGCCAGCACTCTGTCCCCCGCCCCCACCCTCCCAAGTTCAGTCCTAGACTCTTCAGAGAAGCCTGGCCTGAAAAGAGCAGTGAAAACAGTAAGAATCCAGAATGAAGACTCCAATGGCCAGGAGCCACCCCGTGATGGAGAATTCTAGATGCTTGGGGGTGCACCGCAAAGTCACAACCAGAGAAGGACTGAATTTACCTTTACAAAATAAAGATAGAAGCCAGCCGTTAGAAGAATCTACTCGAAATGCATATGGCCTCTGTTTTATGTTCACCTTTGAAGAAATACCTGGGACAGAGTGGGAAATCTTGGTTCAGAGGACAGATTCTGGAGGCAGAATAATGTGGGTTCAAATTCCTTAAAGAATTGGCACAACTTTGGACAAGTCTTGCTTAATCTCTCTAAGCTTCATTCTTCTCTTTCATGATAAAAACAATATAGTGTCACCTCATAAGGTTGTTGTGAGAAATAAACGAGATAGTAAATGTAAAACAGGTGAGACCTACAAAGCACACACTTTACGTATCAGTGATTTTGGTGTTTTCATGAATAGTGGTAGCCTGGTGTGGTTAATACGTCCCTCCTTCCTCCACTTGGTGGATGAGATATCTTTTCTTTTAAGGTAAGGTCATGTGCTGTTCACATTTAATATTTTATTTCATAACATGTTTCTATTTAATGAAAAACTTAAAAGAAAATTTCACTTTGTACCTCTTGCTTTGTGCTTTGTGAGACAGATGCTCTCTTCATAAAATTTCTTCCTGAAACAGATTCTGATGGAATTAAATAAGAAGAATTCTACGTGAGTGGCAAAATTTAGTATGCCAAAAGGGAACCCAGAACGAAAGGTAAGTAATAAGAGGAAAATGTGTGGAAATATCATTTACAGGAAGACTCCTTTCCCTCCTGTCTAGACTGAGTAATGTAACAAGACCAATATAGAGTGTCACAGAAATGCTAAGGCATGCTGGAAGTGACGTACTTGAGTTCACCTCTACTTTTGTTGTGCTTCGCCTCCATGGTGCCGAGGCCCGCTTTCTGCAGGGAGGTAAAAGGGCATGAAATATAGATTGTCAGGCCATTGCGAACTGAGGAGTGAGAGGTACTTAATAAGGATAAAATTCATCCTGGGCTTATTGTATTGCCCTCTTCTGTCTCAGAGTCTCTTGTATCATGAAGTAAATTTGGCAAGAAAGTAGAAGAAAGAGAATCAGTTTAAATGATGGGGCAGGAAATCTGTTCCTGGGCAATTTTTGGCAAGTTTGACATTAAACAAGGAGTGAGATAATGCGACTAGCTCCGTAATTCTCCAACTTTCTTATCCTTTATCCCTTTAGAGAGCCTACTGGTTTCTCCTCTTAAGGGGAGAGCTGTAGAAATAGCTTTCCTTTGTTTACCTCAGAAGGAAAATATGCTATGGGAGGCAAGAGTAGAATCTAGGAGGCCACAGAAAGTGAAAATAAGGAGGCGGGTACTGGAGAAAAAGAGGCCTTTGGCAGATGTGTGATTCAGAAAAGGGGGAATGCAGGGTGGTAATGTGGAAGAAAAAGCATCTACTAATACATTTTACATCAAATTTCTGTTCGGATTTTGGCAGCTCTGACTTCTTTAAATCTTTTGGAATTTCCCCACAGGCTTTCAACATACTGTGACTCCCAACTTGAAAACATTTGACAAAATGGATTATCAATAAACAGCAGAAAAACACTGCACTCCAAACTTGAGATTAAAAATGCCTTTACTTCAGACATCTCCTACTTTAAAAAAGAAACCTCTTTCTTCATAGGGAACATTAAACAATGAGAACCAATGTATACATTGTTACTTTTTAAATGAAAATCCTATTCAGATGCACACTCAGGTTTACAGGGGATCTGAAATGCTTCCAATTGCCGATTTGGAATTTAGAGCAAATCTTAGGCTCATAGACACCTAGGTGTGGGGGGTACCACGGAAATCATCTCATCCAGAGTCCACCTGTGCAGGAATCCTTTACATGTGTAACTCCCCTATTGGATGGTAAATGAGCCTCTGCTTGATCTTCTAGACATGAAGAACTCAATAATTCCCAGCACATATCATTCCTTTGTTGAGAAGATGCCATGTCAGAAGGTTCCTTTTTGAGTTAAATCTACCCCCCTCTTCACCCCAATGTTTACTCATTGGCTCTAGTTTTGTCCTTTCTAACTTTACATCATAATCCTACAATAAAAAACTCTTCTGCATAATTGCCCTTAAAATATGTGAAGACAGTTCTGATTTCCCTCACTAGTTTTCTCTTTTCCAGGTAAAGAGATAGCTTCCCTTTCTGCACCCATTCTTCAATCAATACAATTTCCAGATGATTCCCTATCCCCATAACTTTGTGGAAGTTCCTTTTTTCCCTTCTTCCCCCCCTCCCCCTTTTAAAGGGCAAATTTTCCTAGAAGAGCAAACAAGACATTCTTTTCCAAGATCTGATTGGGCTTAACCATTCCATACACATTATGGCATGTGATAGTGGACTATAAAATTTTTTATTGCTTTACATTTGAATAGAGGATGACTGCATTTGTTAAGCAAGCTCTTTCCAAACAAGTCATAATAAAAAACTTTATAGCATCCCACTTCATCACATAACTTTTTAATGCTTCTCCTTTTGTTTGGTTTTGGTTCTGGTTTTCATTCCTTCTTCACTTTTTTTCTCCTTGAAGTATCAGAGTTATTCTAGAAATTCCCATGGAGAGTTTCAAGTTGGAAATCTGGTCCTAAAAAGTCTTTTCCTTGAGACCCTCTCCTGGGTTTGGGCTGTGAATCAGACTCTGTGGAAATAATGATGCCATCCACGTGGTAGGGCCCAGCGCAATGCATATGTGCAGTCTAAAGTCAGTTTATATATGGCTTGAAATTGTATCCCAGGGTTTGGAAAATGTAGAAGTTTATGTGATGGATATCATGACCACACATGAGGTGTTGTGGAGATACATATGTATCTTAAAATATACATATCTACAAGAATATACTTATCTGTATATATGTATAATGGAAAACTTTAAACTATCAAAGCCTTCAGGCAAATATTTTATAGCTATCTAATAGTGGGTATTTATAACTTAACCTCTTGTCTTCAGAAGTTGAGATTTGGCACTGCAAACACCCAGTAAATACTAGCCATGATTAGTGTAGGAACTTCACGCCATTGGCATGAAATCATTAAGGTGGTCTTACTTTAAACATTTGTTCAAATGTGTAGAGGAAGTACTAACGTTTTTAAAGCACCAAGACAGATTTTGAGATGCCTTTCTCTGGGATTCTGATTTTAAACATTTATCTTTGGGCTTAAAAAAAAGCCTCTGCCTCTGAAAAGAAAAGGATAAATTAAGAGACTTAAAGAATCTTTTGCTCTTCATCACCCACAGCTTCTCCCTGAAATAGCCATATTTGTGGATATGCTGGGAAGAAGGTAAGCCAGTCAGTTTAGCTTTAGTTAGGGGAGACTCTGTAACTACTTTCAGGTATCCAATCGGGAACATTTGGGAAAGCAGCCTTGATTAAAGACAGCGAACATCATTTCAGGAAGGGGAGTCGTGCCTAACTAATTTGTTGGAATTCTTTGAGGAAATCGCTGCCCCAGTGAGCTGGGTGGGGGCAGGGAGGAGATTATAGACTGAGTTTCTCAGAAAGAGCTCTACAGAATTCTCCACTGCTGGTTAAAATGTTTAAGGTCTGAAGTCATGGAAGTGTAGGGCAATTGGCATATTGGACTAAAAACTGGCAAAAAGGGAGGAAAGAAAGAGTAACTGTGGACAGAAATGTGTCGGCCTTGAAAACAGGATCCTAAGAGGAATTAGAAGAGAAGCTGCCCGTAGCATTTGAACCTGAGCTTTCAGAGGACAGGGAAGGTGTCCTTCTGGGAAGTTTATGAGGCCAAGGGGTAGGGGGTAGGGGATGGGGAGGCCAAGAGAGAATTCAGCTGCAAACGGACAGATTCTCTTTGTAGGGGCTTTTCCTCTACTTGGAAGGGCACTGTATTATTGTGTCCTGATTGTCAGCCTGAGCTACCTGGCACATTTCTTTTTTCTTGAGAATCTCCAAAATAAATACACTAAGCAATTCTATTTGATTTAAAGCCTAGCATAGCATGAACCAGAGCGATCTGGATATGTGCTAAAATGAAACTTCCTTTTCCCCTTTCTGAAGTTGTTTAAAAAGATGAGAAAGAATTCATCGAGCATCATTTTATACCTTACTGTCAGTACTTTAACATTCTGTTGCTTAGAGACCAACAATTCTGACTGGGGATTACGTACCCCTCCCCCCCACATTTCCCCCTGATTTGACTGTTCCTCTGCTTGTTAGTGTCTATGGCAGGGGACAGGGATGGAAAGTGAAGTTTGATCAAAATTAGTTATTTGTTTTCAGGCCTTGTATACTTTCTACAAGACAAGGTGAAACTCTAGGATAGTAACCATTTAACCTTCCTTTGAGTGTTTTATTTTGCAATATTACAAGAAAAAGATCCCCTGCCCACATATACCCCGTACAATCCCCCTCATGAATTCTGAATAAAATATGGGTTTTCTCTGAAAGAGACAACCAATTAAATCTTTGTTTAGTATTCGATTAACAAGTATGGGGAAGGGGAGTATGGAGAAGGTAAATTTTAATGAAGAATGTGGGGGGATGTTTTCAAGAAACCAGTGCTCAGGGGCCAGACAGGTAGCACTAATGAGAAAAGAGGTGAGTGTAAGACAGCAGAAATAAGGAGGCCATGGGCCTGCAGAGCCCACACTCCAGGGAAAAGTTCCACATCCAAGATACCTGGAGCATAGACTTGCCATGCCAAGCCTTCTGCATGCTGAATTAAGCCCTTGGGCTGCATCTGTGGGACACCTGGGTTAGAGCCATGGTTTCCAAGCTTTTGAGGATGAGGATCACTTTTCAATGTAAAAAAAGTGATGATTCTCAATACAAAACAAAAAGTTTTGGTGCATTATTGTTATGTGTGCAAGCAAGTCTTATGGTACCCACTGGGCCTGGTGCTGTGAATATGAGTTTGAACATGGAATAGCCCCTCCCCTAGTCTAGTGGTGACCAAGTAAAGAGGCGATCACCAAAGAGTCCGGTTGCTGATATGACAGACGGGGGCACATGGTGCAATGGGGTCACATAGGAAGGGCATCTAACTCAATTTTGTCAGAGTTCAGGGATGACTTCGCCAAAGATGTGGCAACTCAGCACATCTTTGTAACTAAAGTGTAAGTGGCAGTTGGCCAGAACTTAGCATATTCCTTAACTTTAAGGAAGAGAGAACAGCATGTGAAAAGGTTCCAAGGTGGGAGAACAGGTTTCCCTTCAGGAAATGAGTAGAGCTAGCATACAGTGAGGAGAGCGGTGAGAGTTAGATCTAGAAAGGAATGCAGAGGACGATCACTGAGCAATCCAAGTGTGTTATTCAAACGTCATACTTACTTCTCTTTAAATTAAGGACATGACAGAAGTCTTAGAGAACCTGGCAAGAATTCCAGGGTTCCCTCAGGTTGGAGGTTCACACTAGGAACTGTGGAACTGTGTAGCCCGGTGTACTAGTTTGCTAGAGCTGTCATAACAAAGCACCGCCAACAGAGGGGCTTGAACAACAGAAATGTATTGTTTCACAGTTCGGGAGCCTAGGAGTCTGGAATCAAGGTGTCAGCCAAGTTGGTTCCTTCTGAGTGCTCTGAAGGAAAGATCTGTTCCAGGCCTGTCTTCTTGACTTGTTGATGGCTGTCTTAAAGTTCACATGATGTACTGAACCCTGTATGTGTGGCTGTCTCCAAATTTCCTCTTTTCATAAGGACACAATTCATATTGGATTGGGGCCCATCCTAATGACTTCATTTTAACTTTATGACCTCTGCAAAGCCCTTTCTGCAAAATAAGGTGACATTCTGAGGGGCTGAGGGTTAGGAATTCAATATATGAATTTTAGGAGAAACAATTCAACTCATAACACCCCAGTTAAGTTGCTCAGAGAGTTGGGAGACCCAGAGCATTTGGTGACTTGCTAGAGGTTTTTGGGTACCCAGAAGGACAGGAAGATGGAGAGACACAGCAAGAGAAGAGGAAGGGAGGGAAGAGGCTGCAAAGTCCAGACTTGGCTCTTTTCCTACTTTTGCTGCAATTTGGCCCAACTCCACGATTCTTGACAGGCTGGCTGTACCAAACCACGGGGGGTAATCGTTGCTTTTTATAGATAAAGGAAAGGTTGAAGTCACTTCCTTTCTCTTCCTTTACACTGTCTAACAACCATATTGCTAACAAAGAAGATCTCCTTCTAAATGCCTCCCCCTTGTCATGGGAGAGCCCAATCCAGACTTCATTTTGACCTTGGCTTTTGGCAAGAGTCACCTAATCAGAGCATTTCTCAGATGAGATGTGCTCTCCGCATCCTTCCCTCCCTCAGCAAATAGCCCCTTCCTCAGGGCTCAGGCGAACTTGGGCTGTCAGTATTACGTAGTGTCAAAAAGACCACTGAGAAGTAGCCACTCATCCATTCAGTGCGGACAAAACAAATCAAATGAAACAAATACCAAGAAGGCAGATTCCGGTTCTATGTGTGGAGCCCCTCAAGAGAGGGGAGTTAATAAAAACCAAACTCCTTGAGGTGAATTTTGATACTTATTTTTTAAGGCTTGTTTAGGCAGAGCAAAATTAAACTTTCTCTGTGCCTCTGTGGGCAGCATCTTATTAATTGTCTTGAGGAATTCTCTGGAAAATGTCAGTTGATTTGAACTCTCCTATTATTTTTATTTAATTTCCAGATGTGCTCTGATGTTCTTTGGAAAATAAACCCTGATGATTAATATCTCCAGCAGTGTTCAATCAGTAGAGAATCTGGGACTATAAGTGTTATTTCTCCTTATTCTCCAGGTCTACTTAATCTCTTTTGTTCCTCCTTTCAATAAGAGATGAGACTTCATTGTACCAGATAAGGGAGAAGAAAGCAAGGTTTTTAAAATGAAGAAATGGGATCTTTCTGAAAAGCAGGTGAGGTGGAATGGGTTTTCCTTCCCTTTCCTGGTGACTACCCACTATGGAGGTAAGTAAGATGAGAGAAGAGATACTTTGGAAATATAACTCAAGGGAGAGAGGGAGTCACCTGTTCACTTAGAATAATGAGGTAAAAGAAAAATGCTAACTGCAGAAATGCCAATTTTGTCAGTGAAAAAGGTCTGAGGCTTAAATTTTGCAGGCTTCCCTTTGAGGCCAAAACACTGTTATTAAGATTTCTGGCCCTTTCCCCTTCATGGGCAGGACCTGAGCTCATTGACACCTCTCCACAGCAGTGGATTTGGCCTTGTCTGGGTGTGAAGTCTAGCCACGCAGAGGCCATGCAGGGAGAAGAGCCCAGAGGAGAGTTTTCTGACGTTCAAAGGAATGACCAGGTGGTGTTTCCCCGGACCCAGGACTAATGCTCCCACCTTAGGAGACAGCACAGGGGCGAGTTGAATAGTCTGGAAAAGTCACTCCCAAGTCTCTACCACTATGAACTTAGGATGGATTGGGATATGATGTTTAAATTCGAACTGAAAGACAGATTAAGCAATCTTCAGGACTCTGTGCTTGGGAGTGGGCATTGACAGTAGGACTGTGTTGTTGCTGTCTGTACTTAAATGAGCTGAATGTATGAAGAGCTTAGGACGGTGCCCGGCATGTGGTAACTATAGGGTCACATTTTTGCAGAAAATTGCTCGGAGATAGGTTAAAACTACAAGCGAATAATTTGCAAATTGGTTTTCCAGTTTTCTATCCAGCTCTCAGTGTACAACTCTATGTAAGTGGGACTCTGTGAATTCCACTGCAGAGTGAATAGTCCTGTCAACAGGAAGTCATTTTTTATCCTTATAATTTCATGAGCCATTGAAATGGAGATTGCATACTTGAGAGAGAAAGTGGAACAACTGATAACAACACTATATCAAAGGCTCACTATGTACCAGGCACTGTGCTAAGCTCTATGCAGACCATTCATTTAATTCTCTTAATAACCTTAAAATGCAGTCTTAGAAAGATAAAGTAGTTTGTGTAAAGTCTCTCAGTTAGTGGGTAGACAACCTGAGATTCAACTCAGGTCTGTCTGACATCAAAACTGAGGCTCTGATGTTACATTACACCTTGTGTGGACTAATAGTTTGTCAAACGTTTAGTCCTGATCATGGGAAATCAATAATTATGAAGTATTTTAATCCATATGCAGTCAATTCTTGTTACTCACAATAGTTATCTTCTATAAAGTTACCGTGAACACTGAAACAGTGAATACTGAACCACTGCTCCTGGGTGAAGTACAGGGTTATGTTCCTGTGAGTCTCTGATCACATTTTTTTCAGTCAATCAATACATGACCTTGTCATATATGTGTTTCTCTTTAAAGACACCTATTTAATACATGCTGTTGATTAGCATTGAACTCACGACCAACAGAACTTTAACTCATGCCAGAGCGAAGTTTATCTAACACATGTATTTTCTTCAGAAAGCACATCACAGCCTTCTTGCACTTAGGAACACTAGACAGCACTACACGTGAGGTGAACAACAAAATCACCAACAAAAAAGCACAAAAATGCAAACACATGACTCTAAATAGACTGCAAAAAGGATATTTCTTTATAGTAAGGGAGCTGAAACCTTGTTCAAGCCCAGCTGGGAATGTGTGTGTTGGGCGGCTCAAATATTTTGCTGTTCTGTGCATGTCTGTGAAGGATGACAAAACTGCCAAGCATATTGATTTTAGGATTACAAATAAATTTTGCCAAGTAGGAAAACCTGTAATTGCAGAATCTACCAAAAAATGAGGATCGACTACTTCTTGACATAGTTATTAAGCTAGTCCAGGCAAAGAAATCTCACACTTCAGAAGAAAAATGAAACATTGCTCTTTCAGCCTAAATGTTTGAAGGCAAAAACCAGATAATGGCTGAATATGCGCCTTTAGTTTTTGCTCGTTTCACTTCTCTGAATCCAAAGATGCAGCTTTTGGTTTATTTCATTGCTCCACATGGAAGAGAAGTTTTACCAAGAGCATTCACCTTTGACATTTTCAAAATGTCTTTTTAATTAAGTTCTTAATGAAAACTTTGCCTCCCTAGAGAAGAATTCATTAAATGAACAATTGTTTAAATCCAATACTTAATTTTATTTTGAATTCTTTTATCATTTCTTCCAAGTGCCTCTGGATAGTTGCTCTGGCCATTTTAGTCAAGAGCAGAGTCATCAGCCATTTCAGCCCCGTCCAAACCCTGGGAAGAACATAGCTCCTTTGAAATCTCGTGGAGACCAGCAGACTCAATCTTTTCCAATAACAGAGACAGGAGAAATTAGCTGCAGGATATTTAGTTAACCACTTACCTAACACGCATAATCACTTTCAGAAAAATCTATGGAACATGGAAATTGAGAAGCTGAAAACCAGAAAAGGTATTTACTAAATTTTTTCTTTTCCATATTTTTTTCTTTATACTGAATGATTCGTAATCACTTGGCTGATAATGGTGATGTATCTATGATGAAGATGACATTTTTATAAAGACTTGCCTTTCTTCCAACTGACATGGTGGGAACATAATCTTATTTCTGCCTCAAGGCTAACAATAACTTCTGACCTGGCATTTCAGGTTTTCCATAATTTAGAACCAGTTTTCCTTCCACTCTTGTCTTCCACCACTGCCTTATTCAGAATCTCTGTGCCAGTCAAGTTGGTATTTGATATAGATACGGAATAAAGCATAAACCATGACCTTTAGGAGTTTAGGATTCAGTTATGAAGATGAGACGACTGCCCATAAAAGTGAAAGACGTAAGAGGGTTATGTATTTAAGATTGATTAATGTCACACAGACTGCAGAGTTTATGTGAGTTTGAAATTGGGGGGGGGGCAGGGGGAGAGACTGAGAGAGAGAGAGACAGACAGACAGACAGAGAGAGAGAGAGAGAGAGAGAGAGAGAGAGAGAGAGACATGGAATAGTCAGGGAAAGAACTTTATGCTCAAAATGGTTCTTGAAGAACCGGGTGGGGCCGGCCCCGTGGCTCACTCGGGAGAGTGCGGCGCTGGTAGCGCCAAGGCCTCGGGTTCGGATCCTATATAGGGATGGCCGGTGCACTCACTGGCTGAGCGTTGTGCGGACGACACCGTGCCGAGGGTTGTGACCCCCTTACCGGTCAAGAATGGGGTGGATTTGGGGAAGGAGCGGGATGGAGGGGAAGAGGAGAGGAGAGTACATCCAGGTGAGGGAAATCAAAAGCGTGTTTGTAAATGGGAATGAGATGGTGTTGGTGGAGCTGTAAACAAACTAAAATGAATGGCAGAAGCAGTTCATGCTGAAGAGGAGGAGGAAACATTCAGAGACAAGGAGGAACTGGATTGAGGGGGGCAAATTCACAATAAGTAAAAAAGCTGAAATTTGAAGTAGGAGATAGCCATTGAAGGCTTTTCAGAAAGCACGCCAACAAAGCAACTCTCACTAAACTGCCAATGACTGAAATATACGAGAGTACTTCGAAATGTTCATGGAAAGCCTTGTATTATCTGTTAATTCTATTTTTCCACTTTTGAAATACCCTCGTATATCTACTGAATTCTTTTCTTTTTACTTTGCATAACAGGGTTTCTGTTAAGTGTTTATCCAGTTTTCAACAAATCTTTATTAAATACCTAGTATAATCTAGACATTATTAAAAATTATACATTATTGTAAAAAAGCAATAGGGCTACCGGGGTGAATAAGATCAAAATGGTCTCTACACTCCTGGAACTTTTATTCTAGTAATATTCATTTTTCTTATGTCCCTCTCTTTTGACTTTATATCTCAGATGAGAGAGTTTTTAGTAAAAGTGATACCTTCACCTTTGTGTGTTTGTAAATATCTTTTTGTTTAACTTAGCCTTCCAAGAAGTTGGTACTTAAAGACAGTACTCTGACCTACGGGAAGCCTTCTCTGACCCCTCCACATTGGTCAGGACCCCTCAGCAGTACTCTTGATACCCTGTGCTTCTTATTTCTAGAGCGCTTCTAGAAATGACACACTTTTGTCATGTCTGCTCTCTTGGCATCTGCTGTCTACCTACTCCATCTAGGCCATAAGCACCCTGGGCAAAATCTTCAATACATGTTGAACATATTGACCACATGGTGGTCAATACATGTTGATTAAGTGAAATGAATGAATGGAGAGACAGATATGATTTTTTCCTTACCTGGGTATTTTTTTCTTTGGAGCAAGTTTTTGAGAGAGAAAGAATAGGTCTACTGGAAGAGGAAAAGATAAATTTCTTCTTTATATATGTGATAACATTTTTGAAATGTAACTGTGTTTAGCTTTTCTTGTCAGGTTAATTGGAATGTGGTAATGGAGCTGGATATCTTGCTTTAAAGTGATTTAAAAATGACAGATCCCATGCATGTTTTCATTTCCTTAACAGCTGCGATGCTAGCCTACCCCATAAATCACAGCCATTGGTTCTATCTTAATGCCATTGGTAGTCCTGTAATATAGATTGTTCAATAAATTATCAGGTAGTTATTAGTAAGAACAAGGCAAATTAGACAACTGTAGGCATCTTCTTGGAACCTTCTAGCTCTGAGGTTTGGATATTTTGAATGTCTTACTACTTACTACTTCATTTCATTGGAAGAGACTACTACTTCCAATTTATTGTCTAGAATTCTTCCTGGCAGTTGTGCAAAACAAATCTCGGAAATCCCCTCGAGAAAGTCATTCTTCCTAGAAAACTCTAGAGTCTTTTGAATTCACTCTGGATGCCGGTGACAGTGAATGAAAGTGTTTGTCTCGTTTGCAGATTTGCCTGCTGCTTTGCTCATTCAGTCCTTCTGTTATTCACTTTTTCTAATTGATTATTTATTTATCCAATTTTCAAAAACTGGCAGATATCCTAGATTTTAAAGCATCACTGTAGTCCGTGGCTACGGGAATGTCAGTCAAACTCTAGGTGGCGCTCCACGTCGAGCTTGGGCGATGACGGACGGAGCAGGGCTCGGGAGTTCTCAGGCTGGAGCGAGAACCACAGAACACCCAGGCTGATCCTGGTGGGATCCCCTGTGGGAGTGGAGGGTGGGGCGGAGCAGGATGTGTGCTTGGGTTTCATTTGGGAAAAACATACATCATATTGCACGGTAATTTACTTTTAGATTTCTGTTTGGAAAATGGCAGAAAAATGTCTAACTCGAACACCATCCTCCCCAACCCCCGGACTAGTTCAGGGCTCTTGTGTTTCTTCATGGCAATCGTGTCACAACTGTAACTGTTAAAGTATTGCTTTCATTATTTGTTTCATATCCTTGCTCCTGGGACTCAAGTTCCATGAGGCAGGGACCTGGCTGTACTGCTCACTGCTGGGTGCCTGGTGCCCAGCACAACGCTGCCAAGTCGTAGGCACTCCATAAATGTTTGTTTCGTTTGCCTATTTGCCTGCTGTTTCATTCATTTTGGGGCATTTGTTTATTCATTCTTCCATGTCTCCCCCATCTCCCCCCCACTCCGCTCCACCTTTGTTTTCCACCCCCCACTCCATCCCTCCCAACCCTCCCTCCCTGCCCGTTTCCCACCCCACCCCACACTCATTGATCATGAGTTTTAAAAGTTAAGAAGCATCCAAGTGCGGGAAACTAAATATACGAGGGCAATCTTTAAATAGTCAGACCCTCAAAATCCAGGGAAAGCATTAAAAGATAAGAAAGGGGCAGTTTTGTCAATGCAAAAGAGAAAGCACGACCTCCTCAGCAGCCGTTTCCCCATGCGCTGCGGCTTTCCCGAGCAGGTGCTGCACCTCCCGGGTTTTGGCAAGTGGAGGCAAGAGACCGGCAGAGCCCTTCCCTCTGAATGGTCTGGACTGGGGACAATTGGCTGGAATCACAAGTGGCTTCTTGGCTCACTCCAGCCGTACTTCAGCTTTCATAAACGGCCGGTTTCTGGAGCTGTGAGGTTCCAGCACATGGGGGATTTCCCTTTGTTAGATCCTGACCCACAGAGCTGTGTTCCCAAGCCAAAACTGTTGTGTCTGCCTCTTAAAGGCTTTTAAAGGAGGGATGGAAGGAAGGAAGGAAGGAGGGAGGGAGGAAGGGGGAAAGAAAGAAAGGGAGGGAAGGAGGAAGGAAGGAAAAAAGAAAGAACAAAAGAAAGGAAGACAAATTTTGGAAAATATCAATTGTTGTCCACAGACACCTAACTTGCCATTTGTTAAAACACATTTTAAAGTTGATGTGATATTGGCTGTCTCTCTCTGTTCTCCAGTGAAGTGATGTGAGAGGAAAGACAAGATTTTGAAAGAATGCATAGCCAAAATCCTTACATTATTACCAACCGCAGAAACAAAACATAGGGCTGGAAAGGAAATTCAAGTCATAAATGCCAAACCCCTCGTTGTGCAGATAAAGATAATGAGGCTCTGAGGTGAGTAACTTGCTCAAAGCCCCCCAGTTCAGGAATCAAAGCCAAAACTCACGTCTTCTGGCCTGTTCTGGGCCCTTTCCATTCCACAGGCTGCAGTTTTTCTGTTTCAGTTAAAATGAGTTTCAAACAGACCATCCACCATAAATATATTCCCTCAACTCTCACTCTCTGGTGTAAAATCTCACAGGGGACCCAACACCTAGTGGTAGAGAAAAAATATTGTATCCTTTAAGAAATGGTCAAAAGGAAAGGAGATTTGGAAGCTTTATATAAATGTCATATCACCCTGTGAGCAGGAACCCATCATTATTGTGTAGGTAATAAAGAAATAATTAAAGAAACAGATTCCAGTTAATACCATGTGTAGTGTATGCCTTTAATGAGCCCAAAATGTTTTCCAAACATTGTCACATACACTGCATGCATCTGTCCTATGTAACCTGAAAATGATTTACCCTTGTGAAATCCTATGCACAAACCTGCCAATGATATGAATGATTTTGTTTGTCTTCTGTCTCAAAATAATTGATCTTACATATATTAAGCTAATTAAAATAGCCAGGCCCTTTCTTTGCAGAAAATGCACAAGCCCTCTTTCAATTATGTTTCAGAGGCCCAAAAAACAGTTCTTATAGAAGAGTCTAGAATTTGCTTCAATCTATTAAGATAAAACCAAAGAATGTGTTTTTCATGAATTGATAAAAGAATTTATAAAGATATTTGGTATTTTTAGTCAGTCTCCAACTTACTAAAGGGTCATATTCCAAAAATTAGTGGATAAATGGGTTGTCTGGAATTTGAAGTGTATTTTCCCATAGAAACAATGTCGCCCATAGGAGTTAGTTCCCAGACTACTCTTTAAGTGCTATTTAACCCATAGTGTAGCAGACTACTGTGCATTTGTAAATTGTCATTCTAATTTTAATATTATTAATTGGCCCAAAAGTAATTAATTAATTTAGAGATTATTTTAAATGCTAAGATCTAGAAAAACCAGCTTCAATTATAGATACTTGAGATAATAGACCGAGACTTTTAAGTAATTTCTGTAATAGGCTTTGAAGACTAAAGACAGATGATTCTGCGTCTCCGTTATGTCTAATTTCATCTGGTCACTTATGACTAAAGGGGGAAACAGAGAGAGAAAAGCCCCCAGTCCCCATTCAACTTCCACCACCATCAGGGTAACAAGGCAAGAAAGGAGAAAGAAGAAAAAGAAGACAGAGTTTAAAATTAAATGCATGTATGTGTGCACAGAGATTACCTAAGAGCTGAAAAATGAGTAAAGAAAGGAATTGAGGGACATGCAAGAGCAGAGATGAGAAGATACAGTGGAGTGCAAGTTCTCCACGTTGCTCATAAAGTGGTAGTGTTGGCCTCCAGAGAGTTCAGAAAGAAGGAAAGTGCTAGAGGGTAGTCTGCTTGTGGATGTATGCACTGATGTTTAGCATATGCAATAAACAGGTGTTTTTCCCTCAGGGGCAAGAATTACCTGAATTAAGAAGAACTGGACCCTCAGTTTGAATTCACACCCGTCTGTTGAAGACCTACAGTTCCAAGAGCTGGGGCCACCTGCAGCAATTATCAAGCAATCACCCTTTACCTTGCAGAGATTATAATAGCTGGCATATATGACTTGTCTGAACTCAGTTAATCTTCACCACGATCCTATGGAGTAGGAATCATTATTACCCCATTCTACAGTTGAGGAAACAGACACAGAGAGGATAAAAAATTTGCCCAAAGTCAAATGGCTAGTAAGTGTTGAGGCCAATACTTGAACCCAGGTAGTCTGAGGACAGAATCTGTGCTCATAACTGCCGTGCTATACTCTGCTGTAACATTTCTCTTGTCAGCGTTCTTGTTTCTTGTCAGCAATCACTCCTACCCTGGTTCTGTCTGGGATTTGGAATGCATGCAGAGAAATGGCTATGCATGGACACTGGAAGTGGAAGAGGCATCCAAGGTCATGCCTTCAAGCTCCCTTCAGATTCTACAGCTACTGTGAAGAAAGTTGCATTCCCACAGAGAACATGTCAGACTGGAAGAAAATTATGACAACAGGTCTCCCAAAAGGCCTCTGAAACTTGGATCTTATCTCATTCCATAAGCCAAAGGCCAATTTCCTAAATCAGTACATCTCTATCAAGCATTGTTTTGACATCACTCCCCTTTGTATGACTGGACAGGCACTCCCATTGTGTCTTTAAATAATTTTTAAACACTCCTGAACTTTGGCTTGGAGACCCTCATTAGAAATGACTTTACCTCTCTGGACATACTAGCTCATATTTTTTATTTCAACCTGGCAAAAGTTATTATCCCTCATAAAACTTTACCCCTTCTCTTCTCTAAGCCATCACATAAACCATTCCTCCTGATTATACATGCACCATCTCAAGCCATATCCATTACTCTGTCAACTTTTCATGGAGGTTAATCTGCTGGTGAGAATTTAAGTGGACTCCTGGGGCAGAGTATTCTCACAGTGGACGGAGCTTGGACTCTGAAGTCAGCCAGTCCACGTTCAAACTGCAGTTCTCCCATTTTCTAGCTGTGTCATGTTGGGCAAGCTATTTAAATAGCTAGAAAATGAACACGATATTTGTAGTACTGGCATAACAGTCATTCTGAGGATTAAATGAGATCTTACATATAAAGAACTTAATTCAGAGTAAACTCTTCATAAAATTCAACAAATGTTAGCTCCCATTACTACAATTCTTTGGAGGCACAAAATAATCAGAGATGTGTACAAAGATGTTGCAAAGAGATGTTCAATTCACCATATTTTATGAGTAAAAGGTTAGAAACAATTTATGCCCAACCATGGTTGACTATGCAGCCAATAAATTGGGAAATATTCAGACTATATTGTTTTTTAAAAGTGAACCATAAAACCTGTATAGTATTATATTTTGGGGAAAATATATGATTACAAAAAAAAATCGGAAGAACCTACATCAAAACATTAAAAATCCCAACAGAGAAAATGTATCTGGAGCATGGATGGGCACTTGCATTGTGGGTGATTTTTTTTTCAATATTTTGCTTGTTTCTCTGTTTCCTAAATTTTGTACCTTTTGCAATTAGAAAAATTATATACTGTTGAAAAATACTGAATAAAGTTTAGCCTTCTCAGATGAACTCCTCCTGGCTCCAATTGATTCAGACATCCTGTTCATCCATTTACTTTATTGCCTTTCTCACTCTATGAATTTTTGTTCCCTGTGCACAGCTGCAGTTGGTTTCGAATATTTGACAGAGACTGTAGTTGGTGTTTAGATATATGGATGTGGGTTCTCTCTCCCTCATCAGACTGCATTTCCATGAGAGTATCTTCCCTATGTTTTCTCTGTAATTACGCACAGTGACTTGGAAGCTCCCTTTGTTCCAAATGCTAACTGATTGAGGTCATTGTAAATAATTCAGGGAGAAAAACAAACTTGCTTAAATTGTTTTATTATTAGCATTAATGTTTATTGGGAACTATGGCTCAAATGTTAGGAATGGGGGTAGCTTATTGACTGGCTGGGAATCAGGCCTTGTGCATGAGACAATGCTATGTGTTTATGAAGCTGTTTCATTTCCCCCTGGATCACAGAAATACCACATTTCCAAGACCCCTTGCACTGAGGAGGGGTTACATGACTGGTGCTGACCAACGAAACGGGAGCAGAAGTGATATGTGCCACTTCCAGGCACTAAATCATTTTGTGTGTTTCTTCTTGCTTTCTCTACTGTCTGCTGGAGGGATAGTGCCAGGGTGACCCTGAAGCCACAATATGGTGGAGCCACAAGATGGAAAGGACTTGGGTCCTTGAATTTCTGCTTAGGGGGGAACCACCCAAGATATTTCCCTGATCAGAAGCATCCAAAATGAACAGTATCAGTGAGAAGGATAAGAATTTTGTTACTGTACAGTGTTGATAACACCAAGGTCAAGGGTTTGGATCTCCATACTGGCCAGCCATCAAAAAAAAAAAAAAAAAAAAAGAATTTTATTACATAAAGACATGAGATTAGAGGGTTATTTGTTTCTGCAGTAACCCTATCCCAACTAATAACAGAAAATGATATAAATAGTAAAAGAATTCAAGATAACACATTCTAAGTGTCAAACAAATAGTAGAATATAATAAAAAACATTTATCTAATGCTTTACTTTCCCCAAAACCCTTTGCTTCCTTGCTTTACTTAATCCTCTTGGAAACCTTGATGAGTAGTAATATATCTATCCTTGTGTCACGATTTAAGAAACCAAACTACAGAGTTGTTAAATTCTCTGACCTAAGCTAGAACCAAGATTTTCTAACTCCAAATACTGTGCTCTTTCCTCTATTAGATACTGACTCTTTGCCTCTAGGTATAAATACTATAAGAATTCAGAGCAGTGACTAATGACTAAGTTACCTGTAGAAAAGATGATTTGCCTAAGTTGTCTAGGCAGTATTTCTGAAACATTGTGGTTCTATAAGCAGTTAATAAATGTCCCAAGAAATAGAGTTTCAAAGCCCAGTGAGTTTGGGAGACACTGGGTTAAGCAAATGTGACCAAGAGCTTTTCTATTTACTGCCAAGCTCTCAGAGCCTTTGACTTATGAATTGGAAGGTCATATGGACATGGTATACAGCATATTCCATACATATGATTATGAAACTCTTCTAAGGTGGAGCCTTCATGAGGAGTAGAGTATGCTGAAACATACCCTGTGAAAGGCTGTTGTAGGTAACAGCTCCAGTTCTCCACGGACCCTGGTTTCGATTTAATCTGTTCACTTCCTCTCAGAGTATATTTCTCAGCTGGTGTTGGGAACAACGAAATTCTCAAATAAGCACATTTAACCAAGATCAAAGGGGACTTCCAGGGGATACAAAAAATTGCATTTATTTTTGAGCTTATTCCAAATAAGAATAGGGCACATTCATTACAACTGGAAGATAGGAAATATAAATAAACAAGAGAAAAAGAGATGCAAACCGACCAACTTCTATTCAACCCAACTGGCATCATCAACCTGAGGCATCTACTATCACAGGGGGCTGCTGAGACAGGGTACAGCTGGATTTGAGGAAGGATTAGACAATTTTATGAGTGTGACTAGCTTTTACAGCTATGTGAGCTAGAACAAAAAAAGATACAAGGAAATGAAGTCTCATGTTCCAGGATGTAAATTGATCACATGTGGAGGGAGGGGCAAAAAGGAATTCCCACCTCGAAATCCAGCGTGGGATATTACACAATGGGCCAGGTGCAATAGGCTTGACTTTCTCTCTTTATTTTCCTTTTCCTTTTCTCTGATTCTGGCTAAACAGGAGGTGGGGATATTAGCCCTGACAAAGAGAGATTTGATCCCACAGGGAAACTCCTATTGAAAACCAAGATAACATAAATATTTTCAATTCTTCAAGTTGAACCCAGACTAAGTATTTTGTTTTGTGGGTGATCTCTCTGTTCTTTTATTAAGAAAAGATCATTTTATGGGAGCTGAGAATATTTGCATTCCTAGCATGAGAAGAATTTAAAATTCCCAACCAACATATTGTTCAAGCAAATAAAAAGAATTGGAGAGTTTCTGCAAGGTAAGGTAAGATCATCTTAATTAATTGAGACTCCTGAGCAAGGATGAATCCAATCTTAAAGTACTATTTCAAAATAGTCCTTTCATCTTAAGCAGAAAAATATAATGTGTTTTGGGGCTTGGTGATGTATTCTAGTATTCTGAGCTTGGTGATGATTGAAGGTCCTGGAAAAGGGGATGGCAGATTTTATTGTGCTGGGTGGGTTTTCATCCTGCATCTCTCCATGGGAAATTTTGTGAAATATTCAACTCTAGTGGTTCAGTGAAAAACATTTGGGCCCTAGGGAATCAATGAGAGCTAAGTTTTATAGAGTGAATCCCATCTGGGACCAGAGGAATTAAGAAACAGAGCTATGAGATACAAGCCATGAGAGGAATAGCAAAACCAGCCCATGGTACAAAAGGTTCGTGTTTCATCTTACAACCAGTCTTTCAGCTTATAAATGCATTAAGATTAGAGTACAGAATTAATCAGGTCAGGGATGGTGGGCTTTGATCATTGCAAGACTTTAGTCAACCCTATCCTCAAGACTGACTTATTTGGTTGTGTGACAGTCCTGTATCCCAATAAGAACAATACATATCATTTGCTTCAGGAAGGATTTTTCCTCTTGGTACCCAGGAATCTTCCTGAATGCATGGCAATGGCAGACACTGTTATCTCTACAGCTCCCTTCTCCTACTCCTTCTTTCCTAGCACAGTTCACTACCCATGATAAAAACTTAAAATCCCAGACAGGCATCCAGTTTTCCAGCTTTATCTTGCACCTAGAATTGGCTACATAACTTAGTTCTGGCCATTTCTTGCTTGGAGGATTCTAGAAATATTTTCCTTTTTGGATAAAAGGAGAGAGATATGGGAGGAATGGTGTTTGTTGTTGTTGTTTTCTCCCCTCCTACTATCTCTTCTGGCTCTCTTTGATGTCGTTGTGAAAGAACGTGATGTTTGGAAGAGTAGCAGTCATTTTGTGACCATGAGAAGACAAGTCTGAGGATCAAAAGCACCATGGTAGGTTGACAAGATGGAGGGGCAGAAAAATCTTGAGTTTATAATGATATCACTGAGTCATTATTACTACTCTGGGCCCATGAACCTCTTGGTTTCTTGTTGAAACCACTTTTAGACAGCTATTATATCAAGTGTTAAACATACACAGTGAAAAGGTGGCCGTGTGTTCTAGAACCCTGGAGAAGCACGTGGCCTGTGACTTCTACTTATCTTGAATCACTAGTATTCACAGATGTAGACTGGCATATTCCTCCTGGAAAAAGTGGAAAACCAGGACTTGCTTGCCCATGGTCTGAGAATTCACTGGCTAATGTTGACAGAGCCGAAGACCATAAACATTTTCATCATTATTGAGCAATCACTGAGGTAACACTTCAACGTGAGAAAAAGGAGGATTTTGCTTTATATTTAATACAATGTTTCTTTCCCTCTTTTTTCTCATTCCCCACAATCTTACCTTTTCTTTGTTTCTTGCTTTGGCTTTAGAGAACCTCTTTTACCTCTTTTGTTACTGATGTTACTTAATGCTTCAATATGGTAAAGCAATAAAAAGAAAGCTGGCTGATCGACTCAGAGCAGTGCCAAAAATGTACGTATGGAATGTGAGGACACGCTCTATTGAATAAGCAGAAATTTAGTTAATCTCCAAAGGAATCCAATCCTCTCCCCTCCCCCACTACCACTGTCCAAATTCACATCCTCTAGTAACTAAGTGCCTTCCCAGACTGGCCTACCTTCCACCCTGTGAATCCCAAACTACACATCCAAGACTACTGAGTGACTGAAAATGGCCTGGGAGAAATTCTGCTCTATGGGAACATATTTCTAAAATTTATTTATTTCAAAAATTCCTGTCCTGATTTCCTTTCTTGAGGAGTTTGATTTTCATTATACATGAGCAGGGAATTATAATGTGTGCCATATTTTGTGACTTAGTTAATCTGAAGCTATACACTTTTTTCTTTTACATCAATCAGATTTTTGATCAATAGGAATACTGTCCTGAGCTTAAAGCACAGAATCGGAGCTGATTAGTAACCAAGAAATTCAGATTTCAGTAACGACAGTAAAATATAGGAAATTCAGTTTTTTCTGGAGGACAAAAATTTAGCATTCATACCTGAAATGTGTAAGAGGAAATAAAAGTTTGCCGTAAAGACACTTTTTGCAATGCTATGAGGGTCTGCTTTGTGTGTGAGGGACGTGATATGATTTGTGTTGTGTGTTTTGGTTTTGTTGGTGGTTTTGGTTTTGGTTTTGTCTGGAGACTTTTTGCTTTTGTTTCTCAAATAAAGGAAAGGGAGGTTTTCTTGAAAATAAGCAAGAGTAACTCTGCCCAGCACAACATGCTTCTGGCAGACAAGTGTGTGCTGCTCAGTGACTGCTCTTTCATTTCAGGTGTTAATTTTCCAAAGGCACTTTTCTTCTGTTCTGCACTGGCATGACCAGACGTAGCCACCCCTCAAAGTCTTGAGAATGCTCCTTGGCTCCCATCAGAGGGAACAACCCTTGGTGGTTTAACAGGGAGGCCTCAGGTAGCTTGATGGCTGAGAAGTCTAACTCTGATTCATCATTCCTTGCCTATAAAGATTGCAAACCAATCGGGAAATATTCTGGGTCTCTGTTTCCTCTGCTTCAGAGTAGAAGTGGTAAAAAAAAAATAAAATTAAAATAAAGAAATAAATAAAAAATTTAAAAGTAAAATTAGAAAAGAATGAAACAGAATTGGTAAGAATGCCAACTTTTCTCACAACATTGTAGGAAGGAATGATTATTTAAAATGATTATAGAAAGATACTCAACATCATTCACCGTTAGTGAGTTGCAAATTAAAACAGCAAAAAAGATACCATTCCATACCTGTTAGAATGGCTGATATCCAAAACAATGGCAGCACCAAATGCCGGTGAGGGTGGGAAGTAACAGGAACTCTTATTCATCGCGGGTGGGAATGAAAAATGGTACAGCCACTTTGGAAGGCAGTCTGGCAGTTTCTTACAAAACTAAACATATGTTCATCATATTTTCCAGCAGTTATGCTCCTTGATATTTTCCCAAATGATATGAAAACTTATGTCCACACAAAAACCTGTGCAGAAAAGTTTATAGCAGCTTTAATTGCCAAAACTTGGACGCAACTAAGATGTCTTTCAATAAGTGAATGTATAAATAAACTGTGGTATATCCATACATTGGAATATTATTCAGCAGTAGAAAGAAATGAGCTATTAAGCCACAGAAAAATATAAAGGAAACTTAAAGGCTTATTACTAAGGGAAAGAAGCAACTATATGACATTCTAGAAAAGGCACCATTATGGGATTTGGGAAGAGGGAAGGAGGGATTAATAGATGGAGCATAAGGGATTTTTAAGGCACAGAAACTGTTCTGTATGATATTATGCAGGTGAATATATGTAATTTTACATCTGTCAAAACCCATAGAATATACAACACAAAGAGTGAACCATTTGTAAACTATGGACTTTGGTTAATAATGATGTGACAGTGTTAACTCATCAATTGTAACAAAACATCGTGTGGGACATTGATGGTGGGGGAGGCTAAGTGTGTGTGTCAAGGGAGGGTTATGTGGGAACCCTGTGCTTTCTGCTCAATTTTACTGTGAACCTAAAACTCTTCTAAAAAATAAAATCTATTAAAAATAAATAAAAATTTAAATCTAAAAAAAATTATTATAAAGCAGAAAGTGGGTATAATCACAAAATTACATAAATTAATAAATATAATTATTGAATCTATGCTTTGGGATTAAGTTCAGTTGTATATGACAGGAAAAATAACAAAAAAGTGGTGGCTTAGACAAGATAAAAGAATATTTCTCTCTCATGTAAAACAAGCCTAGAAGTAGGCAGTCCTGGGCTGGAAGGGTGACTCCACAGAAACTTTGTAGACCAAGACTTCTGGCTTTGCTGAGGTTCTCGTCCCAGCATTTGGCTACCATCCCATAGTCTTATACGGTTGCCAGAGCTCCAGACATTACTTATGTATTCCAAGCAGTAAAGAGTGGGGAAGGGGCGAATACTCTCTTGTCTCTTTCCTTTCATTGAGACTTATAGGAAGTTCCATATTATACTTCTGCTTCTATCTCATTGGTCAGGCACTTAGACAAAGGGCCACACATACCTGTCAAGGAATCTGGCAATTTTTTAGCTATCAAATTTATATCAAATCTTAAAAACACAGAGAGAGGCCCAGCTAAAAATCAGGGCTCTATTTCTAAATATAAAGGGAGAAAGGGATGTTGAAGTAGGCAGGTAGCAGTCTGAGACACTGAGCAACTGTTGCTATGTTTAAAATACAGTGCTAAGGGCAGAGGATGCAAAGACATTAGACTGATAGGAGAAATAAACATGTAAGCATATAGCCATTAGACATGGTGGCAATTTGTTAATGGCCTAAAGATTTCAGAAGAGGGCATGAGCATGCGCAGCTGGGGGTGATCAGAGAAGCCCTCCTAGAAGGAAGAATGTTTTACAAGGACCCAAAAGGGTGAAGAGAGTTTGAATAGCAAGAAATGATGTATTAGAGGGCAAGCTTGGTATAGGGAACGGCATGAGAGAGGGCAAATTGTTGTTTGATAATGAAGGCTATGCCTGTCTTTGGCACATTTTATAGTCTGCACAGGTACAAAAAGTGCCTAGGCAGGAAGAAATGAACGTCTATGGTTTGAGTATATCCCCTACTGACATCAGTTTCTCTCTCCACAATCTGTCCATCATCCCCATGGGATGGAAGAGGGGGAGAATTCCATTCAACAACACACACTCTGAGTATCCCAGGCAAAGAGACTTTTTTCTTCTGTATTTATGATGAAACACCCAAATATGTATCCAAGGGGGATTACCAGTCTGGGTTGGATCCAAGAGACTTTGGTTACCAGAACTATTTCTCATCATAAATCCCCAAACGAGTTGAGTTTTTTACTTCCTCTCCTAATCTGCCATGGAGAACAGCCGAGTTGCTTGAAGTCATCTACTTCTTGGCAGTGGCTACGATTCCAAGATGATGGAGCGATTCTTTTCCATATACATCATTATTATTTCTAGTATAAATATTTATCAAGCACTCACTGTGCAATAGGAAAGAGCTCCTGCTTGGTGGTCTTCCCAGCTGAACAAAACAAACATGAGGAGAGGCCTAGGGAAGAGGTGGGAAGAGAACCTCAGCTGGTGGGAAGCAATACGGATGGATTCCCCACTCCACTTCCTTTTATTCATGTTGGATATTATTTCAACTTGACTGCCATATTCAAGATATGTAAAGTGTGTTTTTATGTGTTTAACATACACTTTATAGGGCTTATCATGCACCATGCACTGTTCTAAGCTCTTTTCAAATATTAACCCATTTAATTCTCATGGAAATCTGTGATAGGTACTACTATCATCCCCATTTGCAGATGAGAAAACCAAGGCATAGAGTAATTTCCCCAAGGTCACCAAGTGTTAATGGCTCTAGAGCAACACTGTCTAATAGAACTTTCTCTGACATAAGAAGTGTTTTCTATCTGCACTGCCCAGTAGTGTAGCCACTGGCCACATGTAACTATTGAGTACTTAAAATGTGCCTTTTGTGACTGAAGAACTGAATTTTACTTTCACTTAATTTTAGTTGTTTAATGGTTAAGTAGCCACATGTGACTAGCAGCTACCATCAAAGGTACGGTTGATTGTTTCCTTTGCTGTGCAGAAGATTTTAGTTTGTCATAGTCCCATTCGTTTATTTTTTTCTTTTGTTGCTTGTGCTTTGGGCCTCATGTTCATAAAGTCTGTGCCCAGACCTAGTTCCTGAAGTGTTTCACCTATAATTTCCCTTAGTAATTTTACAGTTTCAGGTCTTATACTTAAGTCTTTCATCCATTTTGAGTTGATTTTAGTATATGGTGAGAGGTGCATGTCTAGTTTCATTCTTGTGCATATGGATGCTCAGTTTTCCCAGCACCACTTATTGAAGAGGCATTCTTTTCCCCAGTGTGTGTTTTTGTTCCTTTTGTCAAATATCAGATGGCTATAAGCCTGAGGGGTGATTTCTGGGCTTCTGCACAGCAAAGGAAACAATCAACAGAGTGAAACGACAACCTACAGAGAAGGAGAAAATTTTTGCTAACTATGCATCTGACAAGGGATTAATATCCATAATACACAAGGAATTCAAGCAATCACACAGTAAAAAAACAAATAAGCCAGTTTAAAAATGGGCAAAGAAACTGAATAGACATTTTTTAAAGGAAGACATACAAATGGCCAACAGGTACATGAAAAAATGCTTAACATCACTAGTCATCAGGGAAATGCAAATTAAAACCACATTGAGATATCATCTCACCCCAGTTGGACCAGTTATAATCAAAAAGATGATGAATAACAAATGCTGGCAAGGATGTGGAGAGAAGGGAATGCTCCTATGCTGTTGGTGGGACTGTAAATTAGTACGACCACTATGGAAAACAGTATGGAGGTTTCTCAAACAACTACAGATAGATCTTCTGTATGATCCAGCAATTCCACTTCTGGGTATATACCCAGAAGAATGGAAATCATCATGTTGAAGAGATACCTATACTCCCATGTTCATTGCAGCTCTGTTCACAATAGCCAAGACATGGAAGCAACCTAAATGTCCATCTATGGACAAGTGGATAAGGAAACTGTGGTATATGTACACCATGGGATACTAATCTGACATAAGAAAGAATGAAATTCTCCCATTTGCAACAACATGGATGAGCTTGGAGAAACTTATGTTGAGTGAAATAAGCAAAGCATAGAGGGATAAATACCACATGTACTCACTCATAAGTGGGAGCTAAGAGAGAAAGAAGGAAGGAAAGAAAGACCACAGTAATGTGTTGGACTTGCAGAGGGAGAGAACATGCCTAGGGATACAAAGTGGGGTGGGGGAAAGGGGATGGGGAGGGAGGTCGGGGATAATTGGGGAGATAACTGGGTGGGGGACAAGGGGTATAATCACAATTGATGGTAATGGGCATGCTGCCGGTATGGATCTGGCCATCACATCTTAGGCACGAGTGGTGACAATTTGCTTTGTACCCCATAAATAATTATAACCAATAAAAAAATGTTGTACTTTAAGATGTTTACTGTAATCCTCCATGATAACCACAAAGAAAATATGCATAGAGATCACCAAAAAAAAAAAAAAAAAAGACAAAGAAATCTAAGCACAACACTACATAAAAATCAACAACACAGACACACACACACACTAAAAGGTACTGTAGCTAAAGCCCATGTTCTGTACCATCGTGCTATGGTTTTCTTCTCTATTCTATTTTTGAAGGAGTGAGGACTGAGAACTTAGGGATTCTTTTGTTCTTTTGTAAAACAGAGTTCCTGTCTGGTGCATTTGCTGTTTAATTATGATAAACAACGTGAGATGTAAGTTTCTGGGCAAAAATGAGCAAATCACTCAGGTGGTGCCATTCTCTATTCCCTGGCTATTAAGGAGGACTATGGTAAAGATCTATCTCCAATGAAAGTTTTCTCACAATTAATAGCAGATGAGGAGGTCAAAGGGGAGAGACCAAGGACTGGTTAGGTCATGCATATTTGAGCACGGTAACATTTTTAAAGGCAAAAGGCAATATTAAAGCATCTGGTGCTGCTTGGAAAGGAGAAGAGCAGAACAATGTCCTGTGTGCTGTCCGACTCTTTACAAGACTGGCATTCCTCTTTTCTCTCTTTTCCGCCCATCCTTATGCATCTCTATTCTACTCAGCTTTCATAGCCAAACTCAACTGCCCCTTTCTCTTTGAGAATTGCCCTCCTGTCTCCATATGAAAGCAAACTCTCTATAGCATGACTGTATTTATCTTCTAATACTTAATAAATTCCACACTATGTCATAGTTTTGACTCCTATTGTATTCTCAACTCTTTTTTTTTTTTTTTTTTTTTTTTTTTTGTCTTTTTGTGACCGGTAAGGGGATCACAACCCTTGGCTTGGTGTCGCCCGCACCACACTCAGCCAGTGAGTGCACCGGCCATTCCTATATAGGATCCGAACCCGCGGCGGGAGCACCGCTGCTCTCCCAAGCACCGCACTCTCCCGAGTGCACCACGGGGCTGGCCCTGTATTCTCAACTCTTGAAAGTCTGATTTCTCTTTGTATTAATTCTCCATACCACTTCGCACAGTTCCTTGCTCACATCTCATAGATTATTTTAACTTCCATCTTTGTTTCCCTGCAGGACACTCTAGCATCCACTTCTATTACAGCATTGAGGACATCGTATTGAAAAATTCAATGTCAGCCCCTCTCCCCAAAAAGACTATAAGTGCTTTTACAGTAGCACCTGTTGCATAACAAATGCTCAATAAATAGTAAACAACTATTTGCTGAATGAGTGGTTGTTGTCAGAAATGTGCAGTATATTTCCCTGTCTTTTGTCTAAATCAAAATGGAGCCTTCTCCAATGAGAAGATTAAGCATTAGGTTATATCAAACTAACTTCACCATTTTATAATAGCACTGCTGTGGGAGGGACAAAGCATAATTGTCCCAGGGAAAGAGAACATTTTCTTGTTTAACTTCACCCAGAGAATACAGGTTATTCAAAGAGAGTTGGATTTTGGGGAAGTGCACAGAACCCAGAATAGAAAAGAGGTGTGAAAAATGGCAATTAGGCAAGATATTGCCATTTTCTACAAGTCTATATAAAGCTAAAACTTAAAAGAACACTTTTGGGAATTTTAAAAAGTATATATGAAGGGTGTTATGACATTAGGTTTAGTGCAGGGAGGAACAGAGAGGGGCTGAAATAGATCAAGATCACTTTAGCAGCCTTTGATTTGGTTTAATTGATTGAGCAGGAAAAAAAAGAGAAAAAAATGAGGAGATGGTGAAATTGACAAATGTGAAACACTGTAACAGAAATTACTGTAGCTTTGCTTTGAGTAGGACTGGAAAAGTTTGTTATACTAGGAAACAGTCATATAAATGGAAAGATGGTTTTTCATGTCTTTTATGGCTTGTTGTAAATGATTAATTAAATACTCTGAGTGTTTCATTAAAAGTATGCATTCCTTCCAAATTAAAGTGTGTAAAGACTTGTTATAAATAAATTCATTGGGTGAATGAAAGGAGCATTTACTTCTAAATGAATATTACTGGCAAATTTCATTCTTGACATTGATTAAAGAGACTAAATTTATTTTAATGGCAATACGAACAAATTACAAAGCTAATTGGTTTTCTATGTTAGTATTTTTGCATTATTTAGTGGATTTATAAGTGATCCAACAATTTTAAGAATTTCACTCCATAAAAAGAATTTGTAATAAAATGTGAAAATAAAAGAATGGAGAAAACATGGTTCCCACTTCCCTCATTTTCTACCATTACACCTCATAGAACAATTATAAGTGCCTACTATGTACAAAGCATTTTCCTGGATGCTGCAAACAATAGAAAGAAAAACAAGACTTGTTTCTGCCCTCCAGAAGCTCAAAATGTCATAGGAAAGACACATGCACAAAATGATTTTAATATAAGACAGACTCTGGTAAGTAAGTGCTAAAATAATAAAGGTACAAAGTGCTTGGGGAGTATAAGGAACGGAGGGATTAAATCTGATGGGGAGGGGATCAAGAAAGGCTTCTTGGAGGAGGAACGATTGAGCTTGTCCTTGAGAGATGGCTGAAGACTTAACAGAAGGCTCTGGGGGAGAGGAGGAGAGAAGGGGTTTGTGTGGTCTCTGCGTTGCTGGATTGTTCTATAGAGAGGTTTTGGTGTTTCTCTGGACAATTTTGAACTGTCACGTGGAAGAGATGTGTCACACAGAAAATACACAGATCAACTAGAAATTGGTCTGAAAATACAGCCATGTGACTTCAGAGAGAGAAACCATATCAGGCCTGTGGGCAACGAAAGTGACAGGTATAATTAGACATTGAGCAGATCAGCATTTTTTGATTAATAAGCTTGTTCTTCCTATACATTGACTCATGGGCCTAAAAGGAACCTCAGGAAGTTATTTAGGTCACTCCTGACTGTGATGTTTTTCTATATTGTTCCTTTAGCCTTGGCCCTGTAATATGAGCTCTTCAAAGGCTAAGACTACATCCTTCAAGTTCTGCGTGAAGACCAGTACAACTAATAAATATAGTAGTGGTATCAGTAGAAGCAGCCTTGTAATACCACTATTTTGTAGCTGTATTAGCAATATTGTGTGGGGATCGGGGCAAGGGTTTTGTGCATCTTTCAGGGCTGTCTTTTCAGTCTGCCCCTATCATGTGATTGCTCCTGGTGGGGGTGGAAGCTGATCATTGGACTTATTCACATTGGTTTCCTACTGCCTTGCATTAAGAGAGTTCATCCCTATCTAGCTACCAATTAGAAGTCTAAAGTCACAGAATGCTAGAGATGAAGGAGATAGTAGGAATAATCTAACCGAACACCTTTTTTCTTCATTTTAGGGTGGAGGAAGGAGAATCTCGGGAAGAAGTGGTTTACCTGAATGATTGGCTTACCTGAATTAGAACTAGAATGCGAATCTGAAGCCTTCCCAACTTTTCTGATCAGTGTTTCTTTCCCCTGCAGCATGCTGCTTTCTTTATTTGCATCAGTAGATTCAGTAGGATCACACAGAATACTGTATGTTAAGCCAGAGAAGTAAAACGCATTGGATCAAAACCTCCCACTTGGAAAAACATTAGAATCCTGGGAATTTCTTGAAATGCAAGAAAGCTCAGCCCCCAGTACTTGCAGTGTAAACACTGTGGCTAATTTGTTGAAGTGAGATGCCATTGATGATTCTCCCTGCCTTGAGAGATGACAGGGCTCCTTGGCGGAACAAAGCAGATTGCTGTAGCAGATTGCTGGGGGAAGGCTGACTGCAAAAAGTGATCAGGAAAAGACAAGACATGTTACTGAGACAGATCATTTTTCTTAAAGAGGAGTTAAAAAAAGGGGGGGGGGAATTCCTCCCATAAAGTTTGCCTTTCAGAGGGCAACCATTTCTACAGCTCTGCTCTTGACTACGAAATATTGGACATAACCTGGAGTGATGCTTGGTGAGGCTAATACATCAGTTTTACAGAAGCAGTTCTAAGAACAGTGAATATGGATAATATAGAGAGAAACCCAGACACTTGATCTGTGCTATTTGCTATATCAAAATTCGACAAGAATAACTTTCAAACATATTTACTTTCTAATCACTTCTTATTTTAAGAAATTTATTCTTATAAGCAAAATGATACCCTGCTTCTCCAATTACTTTTCTATCAAAGAAAAATGTCCACAAGCCTTTCTGTAGAATAAGCTGTCTTACCTGCAAGAGTTTTATCTTTTTGACATAGTGTGGTTTGGGGTTGCCCTACTTTTTATTTCCATTTGCTTTTTAAATTCTATTTATAAAAGCAAAATAATTCAATTACATAGAGTACTTTTTTAATTCTTTAAAAAATTCTTAATTGTTTTCGACTATCAATAGAGCACTTTTCTTCTACTGCTACGTAATAATTTTTATTCTGGTTCTGCACAGAAATGGTGAATCTGATGTCAGAGCAGAAAGCTACTTTAGCAACCATCTGCTTCAATGCTGGATGCAAGAATGTCCAGGGATTACTTGACTTTGGGTGTCTCACCCAGGGGAAGAGGGGGCATAGCTCAGGCTGGGACTCAATTCCTGTTCCTACTCCTGTGCTCTTTCACGGCAAGATTGTTTTGCCTTCATTAGAACAGCCCCTTAAGTCTTGTTTCCCTTAAAAAATAGTGCCTCACTTTTGGTGTTTTAGTGTGCTCACCTTCAAGGAAGTTTTAGAGAAACCATGAAATGTCTTCTAGTTCTGCTTTTAAGGGAAGGTGAAATTTCTATCCATTTAAAAATTCTAGCTAGGAGAGTCACTGTTGTTAAGTGAATTATGTTTATTTGTGACTATACTAGTCAGATTTTTTAGTGTACTAATGTACTAATTCTGGGTAGCAAACAACCCCCAAATCTCAGTGGCTTAAAATATACATTTACTTCTGGTTTGAAGGTCTGTGCGTTGGCCAGCCGGCTCAGCTTCGGCTTATGGGTGAGTTCAGATTTGCTCTGTCTCTCATTATGGGACCAGTGGCCGACTGGCACTTGCTCATCTCATGGCAGATGGGAAAAGCCCAAAAGCGCAAGCCAGCTCACACGTGCGCAATTAAAACCTCTGCTCAAAACATGTCTGCTTACATTCCATCGGCCAAAGCCAGTCACACGGCAAAGCCCAACATCAGGGATGAATGTCTTTCCTGCTCTACAAAGAGGTATTGCAAAGTTATGTCACGAGATGTGGATGCAAAATACTTTTACAGGGTGGGAGTGGAGAACTGAGACTAGTATTCCAATCTACCACTGTGACAATTTAAGACAGAAAGAAAATATTACATTTCTCTAGAATCAGAAGCTACACTATTGAGTTCTCCAAGATGCCTAGAATAAGACAAAGCATTCTTTAAAATTCAATTTTCTAAATGACTTTAGTTTTCCTGTATTATCTGGTATAGATTAGATTATCTAGATATTTAATAAATATTTGAGAGATAAATAAATACTGTGTCTACTAAGAAACAGCCTCTTTTGAAACATTAGTTCATGCACTTATTTAAGGAATATTTATTGAGTGTTACCATGTGCCAGACACTATTTATAAGTGTATGGGATACACTGGTGTACAGAAAAAAAATTGCTGCCTTTGTGGAGCTTATATTCTAGCAAAGAGAGGCAAACAATTGAAAATAAAGTATAAGTAAAATATATACTATGTTAGTATTTGATAAAAATGCTTTGAACAAAATTGCTTTGAACAAAATTCAGGCTAATGGCATTGAGAGGACTAAGGGTGGGGTGGGTACAGTCTGCAATTTTTCTATAGTGTGGTAAGGAATAGATCTTGTTGAAGAGGTGACATTTGACCAGGGCCCCAAATGAGATGGGGAATTTTTTCCCTCTGTTTTCTATGTAGCCATAGAGTTCCATGAAGGGGCATTAAGTGAGCAGGGCTTTGGACCAGCTTCCACCACCATACATCAACAACCAGAGCACTTGCAATTTTAGCTGTTAGATTTAGCCATATGATTTCTTTTGAGGAATATCTAACCACAAAAAATAAATGAATAAATGCTTTAAAACACTATGTGAGATTATAAATTCGTCAAAGTCAAAGATCTGGCTTAAGATCTTGATTAAGACCTTTGAAAAGTTTATAAACTAAATTAATTAAATTATTAAAGGTGGCTCAATTCTTAATAGTCAACTGCTCCAGGGCTTGGTCTATGACCTTCCTCTCTTCACTTATTACATTTTCCCCCAGGATATTTTATACAGTTCTGTGGCATTATATATCATCTATGTCCTAATGACTCCCAACTTTATACCAGTTCTAATTCCTTTGCTGGACTCCAGGTGGTTCCATTTGGATATCTGATGGACAATCTCAAACCTGACATGATTGAGACAAAACTCTTGATTTCGGCCCCCCGTCACCCCTTTACCACCTCGATTGTTCTCATCTCAGCAAATGGCACCATCACATACTTTTCCAGCACCTGCAGCTCCATGTCCAAAATACATTCTTGTACCCTCTCACTTCTCTCCATCTGCACTCTTGTCCAAGCCCCATTATCTCCTGTGACAACTACTGTTATGGCTTCCCAACTGATTTCTCTGCTCTATAATGCATTATCCACATTGCAATCAGTTATAATTTAAAAACATAAATAGCACCGTGTCATTTCCCCCTAACGTTTTAAATGGTAATGAGGATAATATTCAAACTCCTTACCATAGTCTACAGAACCCAACATGGTCTTATGCCTACATTTGTCCCTGACTTCTTGTACCTCTGTACCTCACACATGCCACTGTAATACACCATGCATGTCGCTGCCTCAGTGCCTTTACACTTGCTGTTTCATTTACCATATTTTGATATGATTGGTTCCCACAAATCATGTATGTATCAACTCAAATGTCTGCTCTTCAGAGAAGTCTTCCTTGACCACCTAGTTATCTCTGTTATGTCGCCCTTTATACTACTTATCATTATCCCCAATTATTTTGTGAATTGATTTGTTTACTTGATTATTGTACAACTTCCACCACTAGAATGTAAGTCCCATTACAATATATCTTGTTGATATATTCCAAGAACCTAGAACAGTGTCTGACATATAATAAGTGCTCAAAAAGTATTGACCAAATAAATGACGACTGGGGTCAGTGCCTTTTCAGAGACCAGGTGTTGGTAGGGGAGAATGGAGAGGCACTGCAACACCGAAGTGTTTGTGGAGGTTGTAGTGTGGGGATGGGAATTTGTGGCTTCTATGCAAGGTGAAAATGGAAAAGAAATGGGAGGTCGGAGAAACAAGTTTTTCCTGCTGTACAATTACAACTGAGTCTCCCAGGTTTTGGTTTGATTGACACCTCAGACCCATTCCATCTATCGCTATATCTGCTAGGTCCTTTGATTGCAGACAACAGAAATCCACATTGTAACACTTAAGAAAAAAGGAAAAGAAAGGTTAAGGACTGATCATAGAATGGAAGTGAAAACAAAAACACTAGGTCTTAGTTTAGGAAGTCTAGAGGCTTTAAGGATCAGGGGCCAGGAACAAACAGATACTTTCTTCGGGCCACAGAGATTGGCATAAAAGAATAGCAACAATTTTCATTTTTTGTCACTTTATTCAAGTTTGATTTCTGGGGTGACAATGTCTGATACTGCTTGAGTCCTGGGACCTAACCCTGGATCCTGGCCCCTATCAACATAAACCCCATAGACTGTTATCAGAATAACAGGTAATAGATCCTGGACAAATACAATAGCTGTCCACTCTATTCCATGGAAATATCACAAGGTGTTTCATTTTAGAGGGTTATAATCCAGTTTGCAAGGAAATAAAACTAGAGGTCACTTATCTCAATGATGGAAATGTATTATTACTGGGAAAATAAGGCATCCTTCCTCTTAACCAATGAGAAAACTAATAGAGATTGATTCCTAGACATGTACTTTCTCTCCTGAGGCCCATTTTAAGGACAGTGTCTCCTTCTGCAAACTGCCAGCTGGAACAGGACCTCTCATACCTTTGTAAAGGCATTGCTTATCTCTAACTGCAGAATTTCCTCTGTTCTTGCCAGACTGCCAGATTTAACAGTGATTTGGACAACAAATTTAAGTGGTAAATAAAATAACTCTAACCATAAGCATCAGGCAATTTACAACTAATTCCTCCAGTGCATATGACTATTTGTGTGTGTGTGTGTGTGTGTGTGTGTGTGTGTGTGTGTTAGAGGCTAGGGGAAAAGGATTGAAAAGAAAAGGAGAAGAAAACTTAGGGATAAAGGCTCAACAACGGAAAAGCAAAGAGAATATCCCTAGGGTGAAAACACATTCTTCCAAAGCTTATGGATTGTATGACAATTTGCCTAATTCAAGCTAGAAGGTTTTGAACTGTAAGTAAAGATTGATCACATAAATGAAGATTCATTTATATGCCAATAGATATTGTTATGTGCCTATGTATTTCTTCAACAAGCCTTGATTGTGTGCCTGCACTTGTGTAAGCACAAGTGAATGAGAAAGATGTGTTTCCTGCCCTCATGAAGGTGGCAATTACCCTATCATGGTGGCCATGAGGCAGGTGGAAACAACAGGCTTGGAAGGACTCTTCTTGTGAGGGGTGAGTTGGGGCTGTCAGAAAAAAGAACATGAGAGTTTCAAAAATAAACTGGGCTTTTTAAGGAGAAAGAATTCAATAGTCACTAGTTGAGGTGTGAGCATGAACCCCAGAAAATGAGGGTTCTGGGGTTCATGCTCACACCTCAATTAGCAGGAAGAAGAGGAGTCAGAGAGCTGGCGAGACACCATGCTAAGCACTCATCATGAATTGATTAAAGAAAACAGACATCTTCCCTGCCTTCCCTCAGTTTGCATTCTAGTGGGGCAACAGACCTTAAACAAGGTAATACATATATTTATTTAAAATTAGTAAGTCAATAAATAAGTATATGGTTTAAAATTATATTAAATGTTGTAAAGGAAACAAACAGGGTGCTCTACTAGGCAATCCCAGGAGGATCTACTTAGACATGGCATGGTCAGCAAGTCCACCTCTGTCTGACTTTTAAGCTGATACTGAAAGGATGGAAAGTCTTAAAATGAGATAAGGGAAGAGGCATTCCAGTTAAACACGGAAGATACATGATATTCTTTAATCCTCACCCTTTCCACAAAACCTTTAAAAATTGAGTATAAAAAGAATTAATGAGAGAGACTGAGAAGGACAAAGAGAATGGGAAACAAGAGAGAGAACTATGGTTGTGAAGAATGAACTTATTTTTGGAAGATAGAAAGTGAAAGAAAGAGTTAGCAAAACCAGGAATGCAGAGTTGCAAGTGCTGGCAAACAGGATACCAATGTAAAATGAGCCAGGGCCCACCACAGAACCCCCCAGAAAAGTCTCAGCAATTGAAGGTGCCTGGTCTGCGGAAGACAGGGCTGGAGGTCGGGGGAGGAATCAGGAGGATGGTTGGAAAGTCAGTATAGACAGCATCAGACCCTGACTCTCTCTTCCAACCCATCTGTCCTGGCAACTGTCCCCCTCCCCCTGCCAGGGTTCCAGAACATTATTATTCCTTGGAGAAGTTGAACTGGAATGGCTCCATACCCAGGATGCCAGGCCCAGAGGACGTGGAGGTGCAGGGAAACCGGAGTTTCAGCATGAGTCTGTTTATTGAAATATGATTTCTATTCCTCCCAGCCTCTCAACCCTATGGGTTTGGATTATAATCCTGCAGCATCCTCTGACTCTTTTAAACTGTGTGTCTTTATTTCCTTCATAAAAATTATACACATACACATATACATTTTTTTAAGGGAAGAGGAAAAGCACTTCCAGCAGAGAGAACAGCTGTGTGAGGGTCCCGATTGGTGCATTTAGGGAATGGAAAGGAGGACAGGGTGGTGGAAGAGCAGAGGCGAGAGGAGGGGATGGGGGAGTTGAGGTTGGACAGAGAGCAGGGCCGGATGCTGCAGGAGCTTGTGCACCATCAGAAAGGGTTTGGGTTTTCTTTGAAATGCAGCCATGAAAGGGTTTTAAGCCACGGGTAACATGATCTTATTTAGGTTTAAAGAGTTACTCTGGTTGTATAAAGAATAGGTTGTCACATATTTAGCCAGGCCTTCTCATGAAAAATTATGTATTCCAGTACTTTAGAGCGGAAAGGACCTTCAAGATCATTTAGTCCAACCCTTGCTTTTAAAAGATAAGCAAACTAAGACACAGAAAATTTATGATTTGCCCAAGGTCATAGAGCTAATAACTGTGTGAGGCTTTTAAACTAGGAGTTGGAGGGTGATAGATTATACTTTTAAGAAATCTTTCTACTCTATATTTCCTTTGGCCAGAAGTGATGTCTCCCTTTTCTGAACTTTCGTCTCACCTTCTTTTTATCTCCTTTGGTGCTTATTCATTTATTACCTTCATTACAGATCTTTGTGTCCACGTCTTGTCTTATCTTCTTTATAAGACTGTAAAAGCAATCCTCAGAGAGCAGGAAGTATGGTCTCTACCTAATGTGTCTCCATAGGGCTTTGTACATCGTAGGTGTTCTATCAATGTTTGTAAATGGATAGGTAGATGGATGAATGGGTGGGTGGATGAATGAATGAATGAATGAATGAATGAATTTTTTCTATATACAATACAGAGTGCTAACTGAGTAAAAATGTAAATGTAGTTTTTACTCACACTGATTTACCCTTCTGGGCTACCTCCTATGTTTTTATTCATTCTTTTTTATATGACCGTATTGGAAAATGGTCACTAGTTAATCAGATGAAATAAGGTGGCCTAGAAAAATGTCATATTTCTAAGTCATGCAATTTTTTCTCCCAAGGTTATCAGCAGGGAGAGCTTCTCCACCATGTTCCTCCCGCTGGCTGGGTTTGTACATTCTTTCTCAACATGTGGTCCTTTGGGAGCTTATTTCTTACCAGACCTTTTTTTTCCTTCAAGAGATGACTGAGACTGCCCATAAGAAATTAATCAAGTATCCAGGGTAAAAGAGTGATATCACGAAGAGGAAATATGTTTTACTTAAGGTTTAAAAAAAAACGCCGGCAGTACCTATGCCCTCTCCAGCAGGGAAATATACAAACATGTCAATGAAAACTAACGCTGCCAATAGTGGAGGAAGCCCTGAAGGAGATTCGGGAGCCCTGGATTATGTCCCTGCCTTCGATATTGACTTGTTGAATGGCTCTGGTAATTCATGAGATGTCTCTCTCTCTCTCTCCCCTCTCTCCTCTCTCTCTCTCTCCTCTCTCTCTCCTCTCTCTTTATCTCTCTCTCCTTTCTTCCTTGCTTTCCTCACTCATAGAAGAGACATAAACACATTTGCAACAATAGGTCATAGGTCCAGTTTCTGCTGCAACTAAATGACCCATCAATTCTGTCCATAAAATCAGTCAGACTGGTTTTGGGGGATAATTAGTACATTTTTGGAATCAGTGGTTTGGCATCCTACACAAACATACTCAGGCACATGTTGAAAATCTTTGTTGGAGATGAGGTTATACATCGTATTTTGGCTCTCAAAGTGAAGAGACCAGCTCCAAGCATGCAACTTGGATGATCTAAGATCTCCACTAAGGCAACAGGCACTCTGAAGACAAACATGACTCATTGTGTATGGGATCTCAATCAACTGTTCACCAACTTTGGTTTGAGGGTTGGGAAGGCCTGGAAAAGATTCTAGGGTAAAGCCTAATTCTGAAGGGTACAGATTGTTTCCTTTGTGAAGAGACACATGTCAATGTTGTGAAACAGTGGAAACTGGAAGGAAAAGAGAATGTTGTGTCAAATCTCATGGATTCATCCTGCTGCCCTAGCTACAGACAGCACTTGCTTTCTACTCTGGTGCTTCACGGTGACAATGAAACCACCGCACTTAGACCGTTCCAGCTGCTTCATCATATTAGTTATCTATTGCTATGAAATAAACCTTCCCCAAAGTTTGTGGCTTAAAGCCACAACATTTTATTATTTGTTCATGAGCCTGTAATCCGGGTGGAGCTCTGTGGGGCAATTCTTCTGCTGGTCTTGCCTGGAATTACTCATGCAGGTGACATAATCTGGAGTCTCAACTGGGCTGACTCCTAGACAATACAGAATGATTTCACTCACGTGCATGTCTCCTCAGCTGCGATAGCTGGAACAGCTGGGGCTGGCTGGGCCTCTCTCTCCCTCTCTTTCTTAGTGGTTTCTCCAGCAGAGTAGCTGAATATCATTACATGGGGACCCAGGGCTCTCAAGAGCAGAAGCTACGAGGCTTTCTTCAGACTTAGGCCTAGCACAGCCACAATGTCACTTGTGCTGCATTCTATTGATTAAAACAAATCACAGCCTAGTCCAGGTTCAAGGACAGGAGAGACAGATTTTATATCTTCATGTAAGGAATGGCAAAGAATTTTTGGCCATCTTTAATTCACCATAAAGCAAAATTACACAGTAGGTCTTGCGGAGTAAAGGGACATCTAGTCCCATCCTGCTCAGCCTTCTCCCTCAGCCACAGACGTCTCCTGTTTCCCACTTGGATGCTCCCCTATCACAGTGAAGCCATCACTACAGGGCTCTACGCCTGCTGCTTCTACTTCTCCGCCACACCAGCCAGCTTCTCTCCACTCATTTTCCCTTCACCTCATAGTTTCTCATTACTCATGGGCTCTGCTGTCCCATGGCATTGCTGCCATGTGGCTTCTGTCACGACAAAAGTTAGTGTGCAGAACAGAGTTAACATAGCAGGCCTGAGACTACTGCCATCCTTAGGAAGATCTGCTTGCAAGGTTGGTTCTTGGCTGGCACCTGGAAACTTGGATTTGGGGAGGTGTATTAAGCAGAGTTCTCCAGAGAAACAGACCAACAGGATGTGTATGTGTGTGTGTATACATATATACATATATATACACACATGCACGTGTATACTCACACACATATATATATGTATAAGAGATTTATTATAAGGAATTGGCTCACATGATTATAAGTCAGTGTTGGTGAGTCCAAAATATGCAGGGTGGGCTGGCAGGTGGTGACCCAGGAGCACCGATTTGACGTTCAAAGGCAGTCTGCTTAAGAATTCCCTCTTGCTCAGGGTGGCCGTTCTTTTTGTTCTATTCGGGCCTTCAGCTAATTTGGATGAGGCCCATCCGCATTACGGAGGGCAGTCTGCTTGCTCAGAATTCATTGATTTGAATGTTAATCTCATCCAACCCCCACCCCCTCCAAGTTCACACATAAAATTAACCATCACCAGAGGGTTCCCACTATTCCCAGAACATAAGAGTGGCTCATTGTGCCTAAACTGCTTGTATAAGCAGTGCGCTTTGTGCCGAACACCTGCTTTTATTATTCCCATAGGAATAAGAAAAGGAATCACCAGTCTGGAATTTTATTATATGCTAGGCAGAGAGTGCCTATGTGATCAGCCCCCAATAAAAACCCTAGGCACTGAGTCTCTAATGAGCTTCCCTGGTAGACAACATTTCATGCTTGTCCTAATTCACTGCTGGAGAAATTAAGCCCATCCTGTGTGACTCCACTGGGAGAGTACTCTTGGAATCTTGTGCCTTGTTTCTTCTGGATTTTGCCCCATGTACCTTTTCCCTTTGCTGATTTTGCTTTGTATCCCTTTGCTGTAATAAATCTTAGCCATGACTATGACTGTATGCCAAGTCCTGTAAGTCTTCTTAGCAAATCATTGAACCTGGGGTGGTCTTGGGAGTCCCCAACACAAACAGGAAATGGGAAAATTATGCCATGAGTACAGGTCTGTTCCCAAATATTAATACGATTGAAACAAAGATGGAAATTATTTCATATAGTTGAAGTCTTATATGAAGGCAGGGGACTACCTAAGTGAGTGTAGCACTACGCTGCACATCATCATGTATTCAAAGAGTATAGTAGGAGCATAAATGAGTGACCAAGACTTTCTAGAGGGGGTAGGATATTTGAGTAAGTAGGAAAAAAGAAAAAGGGAGATAGTGGAGCCCCATCTTTGAGAGCTGGGACTCTGGAGACTTGGCCACACCCCAAACTTGGCTCTACTAGATACTAGCAAGTTATTAATCAACATGACCTTAAATTTCCAAAATTATAAGGTAGCTTAATAATAATAATAATGGCTAATATTTATTAAATGCTTACCACATCCTAGGCACTTCATGTATTAACTCACATAACCCTCACAACAATCCTACCAGGTAACTATATTTCAGTCTCTAGTTTGCAAATTCAGAAACTGAGGCACAGAAAAAAAGGACTTTCTAGTACCCACCATATAGTAGCATTGGGAAGCTTAAATGAGTTAATGCATATAGTGCCCTTGGGAAGTGTCTAGAGCATCAGAAGCATTCAATAAATATTAACTACTATCTTTGAACAAGATAAAAAGGAGAAGAAGAAGTTGGGAGCAGGGACCACTGCATAAGCAAAGCACAGGAATGAACCACAGCAAAGTGCACTGCATGAGTAATGACTAGACTGCTGAGCAAGAGTACTGACACGGGGCTAGCAACCTCAGCCTACTGCATACGGGGAGGTATGCCGCATTGAAGAGGGGTAACCTGAGGATGGAGTTTACAGGATCTTGACCATCATTTGGGTACTTATTGTCTAAGATGGTGATTCTCAAATGACACATAGCAGAGTTCTAGAAACCGTAGTATTATTTGCAGGCAATACAAAATAACTGTATATACTAATATTAGCTGGTGATCAGGATAAAAGTTTAAGGAAAAAAGAGAGAGAGATTTTAAATAGAACATACTTCTAAGAAAACACTTCCTTTTTCTGTAAATGAGTGAAAGACCACTATTGTTTGATTGTGAATAGTTTAAGAATTACTGCATTAGACAATGGAGAAAAGATAGATGGTTGGGGAGAGAAATCTGGTTGAGGGCATAGAGTTTGAATGGAAGTTGGGGAAAGAGAATGATTAGGAAATTAGCATTAATTTGAGCACTAAAAAATGCAGATCTGACTCAAGCAGAGTTCATAGGTAATGAAAGGAAATAGATGAGCAGGTCAGTGAGGAAGGGAGAATGAAAGGTATTTTGTGTCACGTAACGATGTTGGTTCAAATCCTCACTTGACTCATTAGCAGCTTCTGACTTCTCTGAGGCTCGGTGTCCTCATCAGTGAAATGAAATTGATGTAAAATACCTTAGGGGTCTGCTATGAAGACTGGGCCAAATGAGAGAGGGAATGTAAATTGCCACTTGCTATATAAAGCCATTCTCATTATTAATAATGCTTATTCTGATAAGCATTATTACTTCTTGCTTGAATGTAGAATGAAGAAGAGAGAGGAGTCAAAGATGGTTACAAAGATTTGACCCCAGGAGCCTGGGGGAACAGATGGCCCTGTGGAGAGCAATAGAAAAGAGGGACAATGAATACAGTCATGAAGGAAGATGACTGGTTCCATTTTAGGCCCATTGAATGAGGCCCAATTTGGCGAGTTCACTCTACTGAAAAACTTCCAATGAGTACAGGAAAGTAAAATTATAATCTTAGAAAGAATAATATTTATATTATCATTTTTCTGTTTGTGACTTCTTGAATGACCTTTATTGTCCTGTTTTCTCAAACCATAGTGTATAGAAAGAATTTCAAAGAAGAATAGATTTAGAGCAAAACAGTGAAGGGAATCCTAGAGCCCAGGATAAATTGCACACAACTTGTGATACAAGGACTATGACTGGATTTTTATAAGTTCCATTATGATTATTCTGTGACAGTTCAGACTTGTAGTGATTATATAAATTAAAATGTACTGTGTACGGGTGGAAATAATTTTTCTTGTCTTTCTGCAAATGGTTAGATCATTCATGGGAATGCCATTTGGAATCAGGTAGTCTTGGTTTTGAAAACAGACCCTGTGTGTAAATTTGGACAAATTTCTTAACCTCTCTGAGCCTCAATTTTCTAAAATGTAAAAAGAGATAGAAATAAGACCTATTTTACAGGGTTCTTGTGATAATTAAAAGAGATTACATTTGGCACTCAAACATAACCGACAATCAATGTTTATTCTATTCCTCATCATAATGGCATTGACACTACTGGCTGCAGAAAAAAGTTACAAGTATAATTTGTGAGGTTTTCGAACTATACCCATATTCGGACTTTTGTCTTAATCAATGGAAGATGATGTCCAAAGAAATATCTTAGCCAAGTGTGAACTTGGTCACTAAGTTCAGAATAGAAATATTAATAAAAAAACACATAGCATTATGCATTAGTAAAGCACACGACAGGTTGTGCATGTGAGTTCATTATTTTCATCCTGATCTTTTATACGTCTCTTTTCAATAGGCGTTATGTTCGTATCTTCCAATAAAGAGTCATTTTGTCATTTAAAATATGGAGTTGGAAATTCATACATTTGATTGATATCTCATTAGGAAATACCAGACTTGACCAGGGACAACATAATGAAAACACTACTGGCTTAATGGCAGCCAAGTAACTTAGCATTTTGAGAACTGGCCTCATAAATGGAAACTCATGACATGTTGGTCTCCCTGCCCCTGCAGATTCCTACATTCCACAAGCACTACCGAGCACTAGAGCTTATCCCTAGTTCTACACCTGGGTTTACTTGTGTAATACCTGTCTTTCTCTATGGATGGAAGGAAGCATACCCGTCTATCTCACCACTATTTTCCTAGAGGCTAACGCAATGCTTGGCACCTCAAAGACACACAATAAATGTTTGTGGAAGGATGAAGGCAGGGAGGTCGGAGGGAGCGACCTAATACAGGACTTGGCAATGCAGTCAGCACTTAAAAAAAGCCTGTTTAATGAATGGAGTAAGTCACATTTCCTGTTTTTCTCTTAGTCATATACTTTGTAGGACAGAATGAATATATCTTAGGCCACAAAGAAAAGTCTCAAGGCAAATGCATAAATATTAATGAGAACTATATTAATATTATAATACTAGCTAAACTTTTATTGACTGCTTACTATGTGCCAAGTACTGTGCTAAGCATGTTACATGCATTAATTCATCTAACTATCACAATAATGCTGTGTGAGAATTTCCACCTGACAGATGAAGAAACTGAGGCTGAATGTGGCTTTATAAAGTTTTAGAAGACTGCTTTGTAAGGTAGTGGAAGTGGGATTCAGGTCAAAGCCTGTCTGACTCTTCACTGCTCTGTGCACACCTCTGCAAGGGTTTGGGAGTACCTTGCAGTGGTATCCAAGTTGCCACTCATAGCCTGAGGGCCAGGGTGGTGAGACCTCCTGTGGGCAGGCTAAAGGGGGGACACATCTACTTGAGCCTATGGATATAACCCTCCTGGACCCACGCCTGACAGGTGTTCTTCCAAGTGTATGGCCACAACACAGTTCAGAACCAAAGAGGTTTGTGGTAGAAATGAATGGTCAGGAGCAGGAAGGCAAGTTTGTCCTCATACAAGACCAGAACAAACACAAATCTGGAAAGACAAAGAGACTGGATCCAAGGATTAGAAAAGCAGAGGGAACAAATGCTGTGAAAAGGAGTCACAGTAGCTTGCTGCTGAGATTTCAGAGAGCTAAATCAGGGCATCTTGGGTCAGAAGATGATTGAGAAGATACATCAAGAATCTTTCACACGAGGCATGACTCTTTTTCACCCCAATACTATCACTATACCTGCATACCCTTTCACCCCTATTCCCATAAACCCTTTCACCTCCCCCACCCTCACCCCACCCCACACAGGCACACACACAGGCACATGAACACACACACACACACACACACACACACACACACACTACTGCTGCTAAAGTGTTCTTACATTCCCCCAGGTTACTGGATCCTGCTCTTCATGCAAACATTTTTGGAAAACAAGGTTAAAATGTCTGGATCTAGGACTGAACTGACAGTGCTTACGTTTCTGTCTCCTTCATCTTGAGAGCAAGAACACGTATTCCATTTCTTTTTTATCCCCCTCACAGCACCTATTACTAGATACCATATGCTCTGCACGTACTTGGCACTTAATAAATGCTTGCTGAATGGCTGAATTTTCCCATCTCCTCCACCCTTTCCTTCCCACCGCTGCAACATTACTTTAAAGATCTGTTGCAGAGCTGTGGGGCGAGGTTTAGGATCCGTTTTTGACAAATAACCCTTATGGGTGTTTAAAGTCAAAAGATCGAATATTTAAAGAAGAAATATGAGCTGCGACTTCATGGGTGTTCTGTGAAGAGATGCATAAAGCTGTACAAATAGATAGCCTTTCAGACAGGACATAACAGACTCAGCTTTGTGCATTTGCAAATATACAGAGGAGAAGAGCCCGAACGTCACATTGAACCCTACGTTTCCTTCTGAAATCAGTTTAAATAGAAGAGTGAAGGTAGTTAAATCTTCTATAGTTTTAAAAGGAGATCTTACAAATACTTTTGGTTTTAAAAGCTTATGTCACTGATTCATAACATCAGAGGTGACATTAAACCTAGCCCCCACCCTCTTACCACACCCCCCCAAGACAGGAAGACTGGGTTCCAAGGGAGGGGTGGGAGCAAATTGATTGCTGTAAAAAGAAGCTTTTAGATTCTTAGGCATGAGATCTTGGTACTGGGAAGTCTCAGAGGACTGAAGCAAGGGTCTAGAGTCAGCAGATGATTGGAGGAACACAGCAGGATGAGATTCACATGGTTGCTCTGGTGGATGACCTTATGATGACATGGAGCATGGAACAGTCCCGAGAGAATTAGAGTCCCAAGAGAGAAGTCAACATGATCTGAGCAGGCCTATGGCCCCATAGGGTCCATTTTCTCCAGAAGATGTCTACAGTTCCTTGTCTGCTTAAGTGAATACATCAGAAACAAGAGGACATCCTACCTCTGCTCCAGCACCAGCTCCAGCTCTAACCATCTTGTGTTCTCTTAAAGCAGCTGACATGGAGAAAAAGTGAATGTCCTGAGCTCGTGACTGTCACACATATTCTATGATATAGAGGTGATTTCAGCTAGTCGAATCAGCTTGATATGCATCATTTTTGTTTTAACTTAAGTATAACTGTTTTACATGTAGCTATGTTTGTCCAGTGGCTGAAGAGATTACCTGAAGCTAAGGGTTTGTAGGATGTTGGACTCAAATATACTTAAATATCTAGCAATAGAAATTAAATTGTCCTTAAGAACCCTTGGTTATCTTACTAATTTTTACATGGCTAAGATCAGAAGTGTGCTTTCTTTTCAGTTCATTCTTTGTTTCCATTTCCTGCAAATATAAATTTGATCAATAGCCCTGAGTTCTATAGAAATTATCCTTGTGTAAGGCAATTGACCAAATATTACAAATTTGGGTAGACACACAATACCTTGTTTTTCTTGATAGTGTTGGATAGTTTACAAACAACCTTTTCATTCTCATCACATGTAATTCTCAAAAATATTTGCAGAATGGGAATTATTATTATTATTATTTTACCTACGAGGAAATGGAAACTCAGAATTTTATTCAATTGTTCATTCATGAAAAACTATCCTTTGGGACCCAATTTTTTGCTGGGTACTAGAAATACAAAGATGAAAAATGTAGTCATGATCTACAGGAGCTCACCATCCATTATGTAGAACAAATAAGTAAACAAAACATTGATAGTGGCATGTGATGAGTACTACGTGAGGCAGACGTACTGGATACAATGATGGCAAAAGGAAAGAGTTACCGAATTTTTCTGGCTGTGAGTGAGTAGACTTCTCAAAGGAGGAGACCCTAGAAATGGGCTCTAATAACAAGAATTTGCCAGGAAGACAAAGCATAAGAGGAGCAGCAAGTGGCAAGGCACAGAAGCAGGGTGTTGTGTGATCAATTCAAAGAATAACAACCAGTTCAGTGGTACGTAGAGAAGGAAGGACATGAGATTGGAGAGGGTTTGCTTTAGGAATATGTTCAGCTCTGGTGAACAAGGAGGTTCTGGGTTGGCCTGGTGGGTTGAAATGAAGGATTTAGGAACTCAGAATCAGCCAACATGGCCTCCAATTCCAGATCCTTTCATGATCCAAAACGGCTACTTGAGATCTGTCACCATATCCACATTCTGAGCAGGAGGAAGGAGAAGAGGAAAAGAAAAAAGGAACAAAGACATAAGCCAGCTGTCTCTTAAGGGAGATTCATAGAAGCTACCACAGAACATTTCTTCTTACAGGTCGTTGGCCACAGCTAGTGACATGCCACACCTACTGCTAAAGACTTTTAATAGACTCTGTTATGGTGACCAGTGTGCTCAATTAAAAAATCTGTGGTGATACTAGTATAGAAATAAGAGAGAATGGAATTTGGAGGGCAACTGTGAGTATCTGCCACTGAGTGGTACCAGGGAGCCAATCAGGAAGGATCATGAATCATTGCTTTGAAGCTTAAACTTTGCCCTCTGGCCAATGGGGAGTCATTGAAGGGTTTTGATCAAGGACTTCAGATGACCTTATTTGTATATATCATTAAGATAAGTGATAAACTGAAGAAAGTAAGATCAGAGACCAGAGGGACCAATTTGGGGATTATGTGGTCCAAGTGAAAGACAACAGAAGCCTCGACTAAGCAATGGTAGAGAGAGGGGGATACAGGAATGAGGAGGGGAAACACTAAGGAAACTACTTGTCATGTTAGTTAAGTAGGAAGGAGCAGAATCCAAACCCCATCCTTCAGCATAAGTTCAATATGCCAGGAGATTCATATTTCTTTTGTTTAAAAATTTTTAATTGATAAATAAAAGTTGTGTATATTTCTGGCATGCAACATGATGTCTTGAGATATGGGTACATTGTGGAATGGCTAAATGGAGCTAATTAACATATTCATTACCTCGTACTTATTTTGTTATGGTGAGAACACTTAAACTCTACTCTCAGCAACTTTCAAGTTCACAATACATTGTTATTAACTATAGTCACCATGACTATATCAACAGATCTCTTGTACTTATTCCTCCTGTCTAACTGAAATTTTGTGTCTTTTGACCAACATCTCCCCAATCCCCACCCACCACCCAGACCTTGCTAACCACCATTCTACTCTCTACTTGTATGAGTTCAACTTTTTTTAGATTCCACATATACATAAGAGATCATGTAGTCTTTGTCTTTCTGTGCCTGGATTATTTCACTTAACATAATGTCCTCCAGGTTCATCTGTGTTGTGCAAATGACAGGATTTCCTTCTTTTTTAAGGTTGAATAGTATTCCACATTTTCTTTATTCATTCATCCATTGGTGGTGGACACTTAGGTTGTTTCCATATCTTGGCTATTGTGAAAAGTGCTGCAATGAACATGATGGCACAGATATCTCTTCAACGTACTGATTTTTTTTTTCCTTTGCATATGTACTCAGTAGTGGGATTGCTGGATCATATGGTAGCTCTATTTTTACTTTTCTGAGGCATTACTATATTGTTTTTCATAACGGCTGTACTAATTTACATTGCTACCAACAGTATGCAAGACTTCCCTTTTCTCCACCTCCCCATTAACACTTGCTATCTTTCATCTTCTTGATAATAGCCATTCCTAACAGATGTGCGCAGATGAGATTTATCTTTCTTAACCAACATTATAGCTAGCTGCATTTAGAACTCCCACAAGCACTTCGTATTTATGTTGTGCTGTAAAAATCAGATATTATAGTTCAGATCCAGGAACTGACAGGTTCAAAAGCAAGGAAATATTTGTGGCAGGATAATATTTTGAGACACTTCCCATTTTCTCTTTCTGCATTCAAACAGGTAGAAGACTCTGGGCTTCCTTACCTTAGGAAAGGTCTGAGACAGGACTCCCTGGGCTTTGCTTCTAAAAGCTTAAGCATGTGCAAAAGGAGAGGGTTTGAAGAAAGGGAGATTTTAGCAGGCTAGGAAGACATTTTTAGACACTGAAGGAGGAGGATGGGTTTCAGCTCTCTCCTGGTACCACCTGAAGGTATGGCAGGAGATGAGGGAAAATGGCCATGGGGTGCCCAGGGAAGCCGGTTTCAGCCCTGGTGCTCACCAAAGATTGTGCTACTCTCAGCGTGGCACTGAAGACTGAACTGATGGGACAATGTGAGCTGGAACAATCTACAACTCGAAGGATATCTCAGAAAACTTAGTACTACACAAGGCCGTGGTACAACCCCAGTTGGCCATTAAATTACCTTCCAGAAAGAGAGCTAGAGGCTGCAATTAGTTGATGTAAAGAAACAAAAAAGTGCACAGAAATACTGAAACAAAGTCTAAAATGTATGAGAAATAAAGAAAAGAAGAGAAATTCATATGCACAACTCAATTGCAAGTGGAATTCTGTTTGACAATAAGTTCTTCACACCCTTGGGGATGGGAAAGCAAGAAAAGCTGCAGAACATATTTTTGTGATGGTCTGTCTCTTTTCTTTAGTTCCGATTCTGAATAGAAACAAATTCAAACAAAGTACCATATTCATTATTCACTTGTAAATATCCCAAATAATTCAGGTCCCCCCCCATAGAAGACATTCTAGCATCACTTACCTGTATATTTTAGGACAAATGTATGTCATTTTTGGAAATGCCCAGATAATATTCTAGTTGTAATCTAGTCTTTTTCCTCACTAATGGAAATGCTCAAATCAGGATCTCTGTATACAGTATTTAGCCAAATATCCTCAAGTGTGTAAAATTCAAGGGATGTTGACATCACATAGAACAAGCATAGTTTGCAAAATCAGCACGATTCTTCTATTTAAAGCAATATCCTCTGGGTGTGATCTGAGCTCGTAAAACAAGTTCATTATACAGTATTTTCTTTCTGGAGACAACATGTCAAATCTTAAATATGGCTACATATCAGAAGTTTGAAAAAAAAAATCAGCCCTGCAAAGAAAGAAGTTATATTCAGTAGAGCTGGGAATAAATGGTAATGTTTTAGAAATTTGAAAAAAATCTTTTTTTTCTTGCCTATTTTGCCTACTTCAAACTCCTCTTACCCTATTTTCATTCTATTTAATTTTATCCCTGCCTGAAAATAGTTTTATTCTTTTATTCTATCTTTAAAATATTATAATCCAGAAAAATGACAAGGGGAATTCAACTAAAAAAATGGTAATCAAAGTCATTCATGGTTCATGTGCTCAGACTAAGCTGTTTTTATGGAGCAATTTTTTTTCTAGAAGTCCAATGTGTAAATTAAGTTGCACCAGGGCAAGTCAAATTATTCCCTGGCCATTTGTAGCATGTGATGTTTTATGTGACTTTTTACTCTCTTATTCAATAAAACAATATGTACTTGTACAGCAGCCAGATGAAGTGGTGATTCACGCTCATCTAAGAGATGCCAAGTATGGTACCTCCTTGAGGAAACACACTCACCATGTGTAATGAGAACTCTCTGGATTTCCTGAAGTGATTCAACATTAAATTGAATTCACCATTGAACTGAATATCCATAGATGTTAGCAATCTCAAGATCGGATGCACTAGAGTACCATTCCCCTTTGAGTAACTTCCACTAATTTATTATGAGTTAAGAGATGCCTCTTTGATAGGTTGAAATGGAACATTGTCACTCAAAGAGACTGATTAAAAAATGTGGCCTGTTTCTTATGAATGTCAAATAATCAAGGATTTGGCAGGAAAGGGCAGCTTTGTGATAGAGACCTCCCATTCATCTCTTCTCTTAAATTAAGCAGCTGTGAGCCCAGAGGAACACTAATCCAGGCTGGCCACTGAAGTGTATGCTAATGTAGGTCCTGGTCTGATTCAGAAAAGCAGCTTATAAAAATCCATAGTGTACTAGATGCCAGGCCGCCAGAAATTATTCCTTTTAAACTCAGGCAGAGAAGTATAGATTTGATGTGGTTGGCACTAGTGAGCCACTGTGGATTGTTGAGTGAGGAAGTAAGGATTTGATTGAAAATTCAAGTTCACTCCTAAACTGTATAAACACCAGTGCTTAGAGAAATTCAGCCACTATGCCCTTTGGAGACAGTAACTCAAAACACAGGTTCTTGGAATGTAAGAATCAAATTATAAGAACAGAAGTAGGGGTTGGGGAGAAAGAAGCAGCTTCCAGAGCTGTACCGGGCATGGTCACTGGAGGGCAAAGAGAGCTTCAAATACAGCTTGACCAAACCAATTAAAAAATAAAGCCATTTGGATACTTGTGAAAGGCAAACAAGTACCAGAGAATTTGAACTTGTTATCCACAGCATCTAGGTCCTTTAATCACAGAGTGTTTGGAATTTCAACCTAAATTATAAAAGTGTCACAGCAAGGTTCCACCTGAACTAAAAGTTGGTGAATAAACTAAATTTCCAAGAAGAAAGACTGGAATGTGCATCCAGAGGCCAGCCCTCAAGGAGACTGCAGTGCAAGAAAGTAGCCGGCCACTTCTGAACTACCTATTAATTCACCCTGAGAAAGTCATCTTTTCATCAACAAGTGACCTGTGTTTAAGGGCTGAAAATGGAGATACAGAAAACCTTTGTTTCTCTAGAATTTATGTGGGTTTGCCTTGTTTATGTGGGCTAGCTTTGCTTCCAGCAACTTGCCAGAAATGCAAAATCCCAGGGCCCACCCCAGGACCCCAGAATCAGAATCTGCATTTTAACAAGATCCCCAGGTGATTGCTGTACACGTTGAAGGATTTGCAGGTAGGTGCTTTGATAGGCTCAAATTGAAAGCCGCTCTCAAAATTCCAATTCTAAGACAATACCTAATTTACTCTAACTTTTATTCTTTATCTAGAGTAAAAAAGAAATATGAGTATTCTTTCTTTGTAACAATGAATATAATGCCTTGGATTTATAAGATTCCTCTTCTGTAATCATTTTAATAATGTACATGTAAGAATCCTCATGAGTGCTCTAGGACAGTGATTCTCAAAGTGTGGTCCTGGACCAGCAGCAGGTCCCTGGGAACTTGTTAGAAATGCCATATCAAGCTCCACCTCAGACTTACTGAATCAGAAACTCTGGGAGAGGAATGGTATAGTCTGTGTTTTAACAAGACTTCTAGGTCATTCTGATTTAGGCTCAAGTGTGAGAGCCTCTGCTGTAACTCGCCTCAGAAACTATTCAAAATCATTAGGGTCATTAGCTGTGACTTGAGCTCTGAAGTATAGAAAAAAACTCAATCAAATGAGAAATTCTGGTAATTTCCAAAATGATCAAAGCAGAGGTGTTAAAGCCTATCTTATAAGTACCTTCTAATGAATTGATTTATGTTGTTTATCCAGAGGGAGGTAAATTGGTATTTTTATTACTACTGGCCCCTTTTTCAAGATGATTGGTAGGCTATTTAATTTTGAATCACTGACTTCCTTGGGAAGGCCTGTGGAATGGCCCTTCACTAATCAATTGTTGTGGAAAGCAGATGGGACAGTTTGATTGGCCAACTTGAAAATGCATCCCAAAGGAATCATGTCCCACTTTCCCGTCATGTGGATTAGGAGAGATGTGATTCTTCCTCTAAATGTTTGTTGAGCAAGCAACAAGCGTCCCCTATAAGGAAGGTGATTTCTCTAAGATCGTGATCTGTGGGAACAATGTCTAAGCCTGTGGCTGAAAATAATCATCTCTGTGAAACTGACTCCCAGAAAAAAGAAAGAAAGAAGGAGAGAGAACTTGAAAGCATTGTCTGAATTCACAGAACCAGCCGTGTGTGAAGCCAAATTAATCCCAGGACTCTACAGTTACATAAACCAATAAATTCCCTTTTGGCTTGAGTTAGTTTGAGTTGGGTTTCTGTCTCTTAAGACCAAAGGACCCTTACCAGTACAATCTCTAAATAACGCACACCTTTGCGTGAATCACAGATGTGCTAATAAACACGTTCAGAGGGAGGACTAAACAAAGGAGCATGCTGGACTTGTTGTCAAGGAATCAGAAATAAGGTTTGGGCACTATCTATTGAAGAAAACTTGGGCAAGTCTTTGAGCTTCCCCTTATTTAAATGTAACAGAAGAGACTGGCCTAGATCTATTCAAGAAACAAGTATTTTAGAACTGGTAGAGACTATTGTAAACAGAGCTGCAATGAACATGGGAGTACAGGTAGCCCTTCGACATGATGATTTCCATTCCTCTGGGTATATATCCTGAAGTGGGATTGCTGGATTGTATGGAAGATCTATCTGTAGTTGTTGGAGAAACCTCTGTACTGTTTTCCATAGTGGTTGTACTAATTTACAGTCCTACCAACAGTGCAGGAGCGTTTCCTTCTCTCCACACCCTCACCAGCATTTGTTATTCTCTGTCTTTTCAATAGATGATTGGATAAGGAAACTATGGTTTATGTACACCATGGACTACTACTCCGCCATGAAAAAGAATGAACTTCTCCCATTTACAACAACATGGATGAATCTGGAGAAACTTATGTTGAGTGAAATAAGCAAAGCACAGAGGGATAAATACCAGATGTACTCACTCATAAGTGGGAGCTAAGAGAGAAAGAAGGAAGGAAAGAAAGACCACAGTGACATGTTGGACTTGCAGAGGGAGAGAACATACCCTGGGATACAAAGTGGAGTGGGGAGGAAAGGAGGAGGGGACAGAGGTTGGGGATAATTGGGTGGGGGTCACGGGGTACCAGTGCAATTTATGGTAATGGGCATGCTGCCAGTATGGATCTGGCCTTCACATGTTGGACACAAGGGGTGACCATCAGCTTTGCATCTCATGAATATTCATAAGCAAAAAAAAAAAAAGAACTGATAGAGGCCTCAGAGATTAATCTGTCCAAACTTTTACTTTAGAAATGAGAAAATCACCACACAGAGAGGTCATCACTTGATCAATATCACAGAGCCTATTGGTAGCTGTGCAGGGTCAAACCTACCTCCCTTGACTCCTATTACAGTCCTCAATACAACTTGATTGAACTTTCTTTTCTTTTTTTTTTTTGTCTTTTTGTGACCGGTAAGGGGATTGCAACCCTTGGCTTGGTGTTGCCCGCACTGCACTCAGCCAGTGAGCGCACTGGCCATTCCTATATAGGATCCGAACCTGCGGCGGGAGCGCCGCTGTGCTCCCAAGCGCTGCACTCTCCCGAGTGCACCACGGGGCCGGGGCCGGCCCCTTGATTGAACTTTCTGAAGGTGCATTTAGATTATCATTTTTATCTTTATACATTTTATTAGGATGGTTTTGGTTGTAAGTAATTCAAATTATTTTTAAATTAAGAGATTTATTGTTCACATACCAAGAAGTCCAGAGAAAGGCTGATTCCACTACTGGTGGATCCAAAGATAAACAGCATCAGTAAAAACCCAGGTCTTTGCATAATTCCACTCTGCCATTCTCAGCATGTCAATTTTGGTACCTAGGGTCATTTCTTTATGGCTACAAAATAATAACAGCAATTCACATAAGTCCTCACACAAGACTGAAAGCTTGTCAATTATAAATAATGTGGTATACCAAATGAAATCCTGGAAAAGAAAGAGGATATTAGGAAAAAAACTAAGGAATACTGAATAAAGTATAAACTTTAGTTGATAATAATGCACAAATTTTGGTTATCTAATTGGGATGAATGTACCATACTAATGTAAGATGTTAACCATAGGGGAAACTGGGTATGGGTTATATGGCAACTATTCGTGCTACCCTTGCTATTTTTCTGTAAATGTAAAATTACTTTAAAATTAGAAGTATATTTTAAAAACTGGCCTTTGCTTGAGACTAGAAATAAGCAATTTGCTCCTTTCCCCTTTGAAAAATATCTTTGATTAGAAGTTGCGGCAGTGAAATGTGCTGTTGAATGTCTGTGCCCATGACTTGACTAAACTCATTTTAGATGGAAGTATTTCCTGTTTCACTAGTCATATAGTCATTGACCCTTTGCAACATTCAGTGAAATTGACCTATTAAGATGCTATCTCATACTGTATGCTCCAGTAGCTTACAGAGTATAACTTCTAATGCTACAAATGGTAATTGCATGTTGTCACTTCCCAACTCAAAGTCACATGCACATGAACTGAAAATATTCTTGTTGTTGCCCTACAGGGCCTTGCAGATGAGAGATGAATTGTAGACAGCCAAGTTACTATCTGGGCCAGTCACAGCACAAAAGAAGCGACTATAGGGCCGAGCCCGTGGCGCACTCGGTAGAGTGCTGTGCTGGGAGCGCGGCGACGCTCCCGCCGCGGGTTCAGATCCTATATAGGAATGACCGGTGCACTCACTGGCTGAGTGCCGGTCACGAAAAAAAAAAAAAAAAAGAAGCGACTATAAGAACCACCCTCCATTTCTCACCACCACAACTCTGTGTGTGTGTGTGTGTGTGTGTGTGTGTAATGCCAAGATTGCCACTGCAGAAACTCTTCCATGTGTATGCCAAGGAGAATGATCAGTGAGAATCCCCCACTGCAGCAAAAAAGGAATACAGCACTGAAAATCCTGACACCATTTTAAACTGCAAGATAGTATATTTTGAAATATGTCGATGTTTAAATTTCTAATTAATATACAGACATCACAAAATCCATTAGCTCTCTAATTAGGAAATGCCTCAAAAAGAATGTAGATATGGTTGCATTATTTGGAGAATGATCAACTAGTTTCTTTTCTCCTTTTTTCTTCCTAAGGATTTCAAGATGACTTAGATAAAGTATAGCAATACTTTGAAGATGGAAGTCTGAATTTTTTTGTTTAAATGAAGACTATCGTGGAAAGGAAGTTATATGAGGAATTTTGTCAGGCTAATTAACTGTAAACCCTGAGCTAATTAACTGTAAACCCTAAGCTCTTTCTGAATCAGGGGCCATTAGTCTCAAGACATCTGGCCCTTTGAGTGGGGTGTGTAGGAAAGCAGCAATATCTGAGAGAGCAAGAGATGCCAAAGACATATCTTTAAAATCAAATAAGGGGGATTTCCGATCATGATGGTGGAATAGACAGTACCCATTGTCAACCTCTCCCACAATCAACCAATTACAACTACTAAAAAGCAAAGACTGCCAAGCTGGGGCTGCTAGAGCTCAGGGGAAGAGGAGGAGAGACCTGCAGAGTTCACGAAGGCAGGAGAAGCCACAATGAGAGAAAGAAAGAATCACTCCCACCATTTTGAGCCCCAGCTGCTTTAAGGCTGGAGCTGCTGAGTGCGCGGAGCACAAGCTGGCAAAAGCTATAGCTGTGCCCTTCATATGAAGTTGCTTGGAGGCTGCAGGGGAGAAGAGGGTATTGGCCCCCAGGCCAGCAAGACCACTAACAGGATTCCCATGAATCCACATAGGAATGAGGGGCCACAGACAACTGAAAAAAGGAGCCACTCAAAGGCCAGTGAGTCACGGCGAGGGAACGGCACATGGCCCATCCCATGGGAAGTGTTTGGAGTGAGGGCGGTGGGGGAGACGGGTGCACCAGGGGAACACTGTGACACAGCAACGACAACTGATCTGCCCCCCAATCAGCAGTAACTCAGTGGAAACTGGTCAGGAATATAGAACTGCAGGGGGTGCATTTTGCTGAAAAGACTCAGGCCCACACCAGAGTTTCCACACAGCCCAGGTGTACTGGACCTCACAAGACCTGGAAGTACTCACAAGGTCAACAGTTAAAACCTGAGCTGCACAAAGTCTTTCCAGGGAATCAATAGCAAAGCAACAATTTAGCTCAACCACAGGGCTCAAGTACTGGTTCCCACAGGAAGTTCCCCCATTGTAGAAGTAAGCAAATGACAATGAATGGAAAAAAGTTCCAGTGCAGAGTTTAAGTGGTAAGAATAGGAAATAATCCAACACAGATCTGAAAGGAAAAACAAAAAACCCATAGATCAGAGACAAAGTTCTGGTATTAACCAGTAAAAGTCTAACACCACCAAAGAACACCTATAAACCCTAGAAGGACTCGCAGTCCACCGGACTCCCAAGCTGGGGTTGGGAGATGGCTGAGGCCCTCGCCCCCCATGTGTGCATCCAGCCCAGCCATGACTGAGCTGCCACCAGAAGTGCCTTGGGCTCCCATGTTGGAATGAAGGGGGTGCCATGGGCCTTGACCAAGGCCCCCCCTCCTCCTTCCTCCTCCTCCCACCTATTCCCCTCCTCTTTCCATCTCTCCCTCCCCCCAACTGCTTCACAGCAACATCTTAGAATGTAAATAATAATAATAATAATAATGATAATAATAAATAAAAATAATTAATTAAAATAAAAAAATTCAATATGGGAAAAAAATTTTAATGAATTCTGAATATGTTTTTTTCTTCATATTGACACCATGAGGGAGGCAGGAGAATGTCCTTTGGCCAAGGACTCTAACTGAAAATATAACTAATTGTACCTCAAACATTAGACTTGATTCTCTAGTAAAAAAAAAATACATATATGTGTGTGTGTGTGTGTGTGTGTGTGTGTGTGTGTGTGTGTGTGTGTGTGTGTGTGTGTATCCCATCATACAATAAAATTCTAACACATCAAATCACCATTTTAGGAGTTACCAATTCACATTAGGGAAGGATACTTGACTGAAAACCTTTTTTTAGTGACTAATTAAATAACTAATCAGGTTGCTAAATGTTACAAGACCCTGTCTATGAGGATTTAATCATATACAAAGGTGATAATCCTTTAAAAGTCATAAATTCTGCATAATTTCTGAAGACCATCAATTCTATTTTTTAAAAAAAGGTAGTACAGCTGTAAAGGTTGAGGCCCAGGAAATAACTCAACTAAAATAGCCTGAACAGGGCAGATGATAAGAAAGGGTTGAACTCGACACAGATGCACTTAGCACAGGAAAGTACTGATTTAAGTACTACCTGGAGCTTATGTATGGAATCCAGAGAACCAAGGAAGAATGGAATGCCTAGTCGCCTAGTCCAAGACTGAATCATGACTGATACGGTCTTAAAGAATTCTTTTGCCAGCAGTATACACTATTTAATTATTTTCTGGGGAGATTCTAACTCTCCCAAAAGGCAATCTGGCATTCCTAGTGGGTCTGTGGGTTAACCTGGGGGTAGAAGAAGCAGAAATGTGACATGTCATGGATGGGATCTACCTGAAGCAGGACATTTTGTCCTCAAAATTTATTGTTCGTTTTTTGGACCTGCAGTAGCAGTTAGTGAACATAGGTTTATCAAAAAATTAGAAGATAAATATAATAGAGCAGTTGCAGACTATTCAAAGGAACTTCTCCCAATTTTTCTGGTCAATTAACAAAGAAACAGATGAGTCTTTTATTCACTTTTTAATGGTTATTATTGAAATAAATAATCAACCCAAATTAAAATCAACAACAGCTAAAACAATATTCAGCAAAATTTAAATTTACAAAATTTGTCCCATAGATATTGAATTTATTGAGGTAACTGCCACACACACACACACACACGCACTCACTTTAGCAAAAACTGGAATCTATAAGATCACTGGGATCAAAAAAACTGATTGGTGAATCAAATTTTGTAAATATTTGCCCAGAGATAAAAAAAAAATTGATCCTAATGAAAATTTAAATAATTTAAATAATTTTTTTTTAAAGAAATGGTTAAATTGATCAAGAAATTAATCAAGATTTAAGGAAAATTGCTTCAGAAATTTTTTTTGACAAAAATGCTTTAATGTTGTTACCGTTTCCATTTAAAGGCTTATTTTCATAACTTCAGCCTCCAAAACATCTTCAGGGTCAAAGCAGTGAGTATCAAACAGATTGTGAAACCCCTCAGTCTGTTAGGTGGAAGTCAGTCTATGCCGCTTTACCTCTCGGCTTTTGCATGTATTGTTCTCTCTGCCTGGAATTCTCTTCTCTGTCTCATATTCTAGGAGAACTCGAGACATCTTGCAAGAGTCAACTTACAAACATCACCTTCAGACTAGCCCTCCTAACCTCGGGGCAGAGTTAGGTAATTTTACCCTCCATATTCTCTTAAGGATCCTTTATGAATATTCTGTCATATTGCTCTAAGTTCTCAGTTAATGGCTGTCACGTGCACTAGATCCTGAATTTCTCTAGGGCATGTTAGTCTGCTTGTTACTAAATCCCTGGCACATAACAGACACATATGAAATAGTTGCTGAATAATTGAGTGAATGTATGAGTGAGGTCTCCATGCTATTCACTTTTTCATTCCTCTTGTTCTTTATTTACGAATAAAATCATCAAATCTGCACTGCAACTTTAGGGATGTATTTTTCTTAAAGTTCTTTGTTATAAATTCAGATCAGTACTTATGTGTATTTTGTGATGTCTCTCTCTCAGCAACATCTCCCTCCTTTCCATCTCCCCCTTATCTACAATCAAGAAAAACAGTGCATGTATAGGAATCTATTTGAGACAGATGGTCAGCTTAGAATCTCTTCTCTGTGGGTGTTGGTGGGGGCGTCCCTAGAGTGTGGGCACACTTTCTGGGAGGTCCAGAGGTTAGGTCAGCCAGGGGCTTTTTCTTTCCATCCATCCTCAATTTGACTCTAGGTTCAGCTGAATATAGTTAAAGGATTAATTGCCATCATTTTGTTCCCTAAATTAAGAGTCATTGTGGTAAGAACCAAGCATAGCAATATGGGCCAACCACAAAGAAATAAATTACTTTGTAAGTTTCAAAAGATTTTCACCAAATTACTGCCCTGTGCAAATGATGTTGGGGGAAAAAGTTTGTTTGAGAAACATTTTCTTTTGTGACTGTAATAAGGTATGTGTACCCCTGCTGAGATATGAGTCACAGCCCCTGTGATAGGAAACTGTGGCTAGTTTTTGTGGGTTTGGGGTTTTGTATTAAATTTTCAGTGCCTCATGTTTCCTATGACTGATGACTGGATCATCACCTGACTCACAGGCTCTTTTGCTATGGATCACCAAAGCGTAGCTTTTAAAATTCAGTAATGTGGCACCCAGCTGCTCGGAGTTTTAATATGGAGGGAGAAACACCGGAAATATGTAATCAGTGCTTTGAAATGGACTTTTCTGAGGTCACCTTTTCCCAGCCTTTTGCAGAATTATAATTAAACTGGTCTAGACTAGTTTGTAACTCTTATTTTAAAAGACCCATAATACTCCCCTTTTGGTCTAAGTAAAGTAGGTATACAATAAACATTTGTTTTTTTTCCAAATTAAAAACATGCCACGCCACTGACCTTGACTTTGGCATCCCTGCAAGTGAATATTTATTTATTCATTTATTCAGCAAATATTTATTGAATATCTACCTTGCTCTCCATTTACTGAGGTAGTGGGACTTATTAAAATGTGAGGGATCTTCAAACAGTCCATGGAAAGATTCATGTTATCCTGTAATTCAAGTTTTCCGTGAACTTTTTAACGTGCCCTCATAGTTCAGTATGGCTGACTCTCAGATATGGGCATTCGTAGGAAAGGGAAAATAAGAGCTAGATCTTAAAGAGCCAATGTGCCAAGCCAAGGAGTTTGGACTTTAACCTGAGACCCAGGAGGAACACTGAAGGGTTTTCAGCAGAGGGGTAAAATGAGACAACTCATAAGTACTAGGGAGAGATTAGACGATGGCAAAGCAAGACGTAGATGGGGGACCTGCGAGCAGCCTATCATCATAATTCAAGGGGGAAATGGTGTAAAGCCTGAGTGAAAAGGAGATCAGTGCGAGGGAAGATAGAATTGATAGGACTTGGTGGTTAATTCTGGACTCTGGTTGACAGTCCCAGTGATCAGACTCAGTGTTGGAGCCCAACTCTCCTCTCCACCTCAAGGGCAAGACCCTTGATTCTCTTCTTTTCTCTGGGTGTGCACACTCCTTTGGCAATTTCAATGAATCTCAAGATGATACTCAATTTCTATATCTCCAGCACATCCTTCTCTGAACCCTAGCCTTGAATATCCAGCAGCCTATGCAACATTTCCACTTGGATATCTACTAAAAATCTTTAATTTAATATGCTCCAATTTGAATGTGAGACCTTCCCCCAAATCTCTTTTACCTACAGTCTTCCTCTTTTTCTTTTCAAATTCTATTCATTTTTAAAAATTTTTAATTGTACATATTTGTGGGGTACAGTGTGTCATTTCAATACATACATATATTGTACAACGATTCTCTTTGGGTAGACGGTATATCTATCACCTATACATTTACATTTTCTTTGTAGTGATTATGCTCACGACCCCCTTTCCTAGCTATTTAGAAGTATATAATATTATCAGCTCTAGTCACTCTAGAACACCAGAACTTATTCTTCCTATCTACCTGGAACTTTGTACCCATTAATCAACCTCTTCCCCTCGCCCTGTCCTCTTTCCCCTCTCAGCCTCCAGTAACCATTATTCTACTCTTCAATGAACATGGGAATGCAGGTATCTCTTCAATATATTGATTTCATTTCCTTTGGGTACATATCCAGTAGTGAGATGGCTGGGTCATAAGGTAGTTCTATTTTTAATTTTTTGAAGAATCTCCATACTGTCTTCAGTAAAGGCTGTCTTAATTTACATTCCCACCAACGATGTAGGAGAGGTCCCTTTTCTCTGCATCCTCACCAGCATTTACTATTTTCTATCTTTTTGATAATAGTTATTCTAACTGGAGTGAGATGATATCGCACTAGAGTTTTAATTTGCATTTCCCTGATGATTAGTCATGTTGAGCATTTTTTCATGTGCCTGTTGGCTATTTGTATGTCTTCTTTTGAGAAATGTCTGTTCAGGTCTTTTGCCCATTTTTTTTTTTTTTTTAGCAGTAATTCCACTTCCAGTTGCTCACATCCAAAACTTTGATCTAATTGTTGAGCCCTCATTTTTTATATACTTCACATTCAGTCCATCAGCACATCCCCTTGGCTTTAATTTTAAAATCTACAAAGAATCTGACCACTTCCTGCCATTTCCATGCCACCACCCTAATCTAAACCACCATTGTCTTACTCCTGGATTAGTATGATAGTCTCCCAGCTCTCCTGCTTTCTCCCCTGCCCCTGCAGTCCATTCTCTACATGGCAGCCAGATGACGCAAACCCTCTGCCAACTTTTTATTTGAAACTTTTCAAGCATACAGAAAATTTGGAAAAACAGTACAATATAAAATGTCTTTTACAGCACTTTTTTTTTCCTGATCCAGGATCCAATTAAATGCAATTTGATTGCATTTGATCTTTTTAGTCTCTCTTAATCTAGAATAACCCCCCTGCTTTTTAAGTGACATTTACTTTCTCAAATAGAATGTCTCACACGTTCTTGATTTGTCAGACAGTTTCCTCAAGGATGATGTCGTGTACTTCATCCTGCAGCACATCAAGAGGTTGTCCTAATGCTAGTGATGCTGTCTGATGGCTGGGTTAATGAGTTGACCCACCAGAGTTCTTCATTGTGAAGATAAATTTTTCTCTTTGTAATTAGTAGGAAGTCTTTGGCATCTTCCAAATATCTTATCCACATAAGCTTTTTACCCAATGGTTTTACAATCTATGAATAACCTTTCCTACATTATTTATTATACCAGAAGTTGCAAAATGGTGATTTCAAAAAATACTCCCACTCCTTCAACTTTTTACTAGAAGTTGAAGTTTTTAGTAGAAATGCCTTTCTAGGTGTTTTAGTAAACAATTGCCTTCCTTCTTTTACCCTTTCTCTCCCTCCTTCACCCTTTCCTGCCTTTCTCTCCTCCTGACTTTCACAGTCGACTTATTTCAGTGTTATCACATAACAGACCGATTTACTTAAAACGTGGATCAGATCACGTTCTATTCCTCTCCTGAAACTTCACCGATGACTTCCCATCTCAGTCAGAGTAAAAGCCGAAGTTCTCACAGTGACCCGTGAGGCCCCGCAGGATCTCGTTCCCGGTTCCTCTCTGGCTTCACTGCCTTCTGCTCACAGCTCCACATGTGCTCCTGCCTCAGGGTCTGCCCCACCACACCCTCTTCCTGGAATGCTCCACCTGCAGATATTCACTTGGTTTCATTCATAGCCATTTTTTAATCTTTTCTCAAAGTCACCTGACCAGCTTTTTAAAAAAATTTCTTTAAAGTTGATACTTCCCATCCTCCTTACTATACTTTATTTTCTATATCAATATCACTACATCCTTATGTTATTTATGACGTTTATGGCTTGCCCCCAACTAGAATGCAAACTCCATGAGGTAGGGAATTTTGTCTGTTTCTTGCCCTGCTGCATCTCAGTGGCTGGAATAGTACCGCCTTAGGAAATGTTTGCTGAGTGGACAGATGCGTTGATTGAATAAGGGGTTGGAGGAGAAGGAGGTAGATGCCTGTTTTTCAGGCTTAATTATCTGGAATGACAGTGTTCTACTCCCTGAGATAGGGAACATCGAATGAGAAGTGTATTTGGGAGCAAACTTTGAACATGTCGCATTTTAGGTGCCTATGAGGTAGCCGTGTGGAACGGACCAGTAGGAAGTCAGCTAGACCTAGATATAGTAAATAGACTTGGGCATAAAGTAGTTTCCAAACACCTGATGCAGTAACCTCTTGATTCATTTTAAATTAATTGAACATTACTGAATTGACTTAATGTGAATGAAAAAGCTAAGAGTCCTTTGCTTTCCAATCTGGCTTGCCAACCAAGCGTGGGAAGAGAGCTATTAACACTTTCCTGAGTCTGCTAGGTTTTGAACTGCTCGACTCAAAGACAGCAGTAAACACCTGGTAATAGTTCTAACGGTTTGTCAACAAAGCCCGACCTGTTAGTCTTCTAGGGTGATAACTGTTTCTAGTAGTCTAAAAACTTGGTTAAAGACACCTGCATCCTGTATAGAGCAATTAGTACTTTAAAGTGTGGTTTTGCTGTTGATCTACTAAGTGTGGAAACCTTCACAATTTCTTTAGCTAAAGAAAAAGAAAAGCAACGTCAGAAACTCTTTCTTTCATTAGATACTAATCTTTTCCCTTCCTTCCTGCATCTTGACTCTTCCAAGCCTTGGGAAAGTGCTCAGTAGATAATGAGCTCCCAGAATGCAAGAAGGGTTGTCTTGTGTGGCATCACCAGTGTGCCTCACATAGGTGTACAGTGAATTTTATTCAGTTGTATATTAACGTTTACCTTCTTGGTTTCAGAACCACCATCCACATCTCTGCTCTTCCCCCAAAACTTCCTTCTCTCAACATCTGGAGCCACTAAGTCAGTTCTTGTAGTTAAAACTAAAGGTAACTATGAGAGAGAGAGAGAGAGACCTTGATGGCATCTTAACCAGCACGAAAATTGTCCATTGCAACTTTGGATGTAAGGGAAATTGAAACTCATTTCAATATAATAAGACTGGACACACACCAATGAATAGGAATACGAGTCTTTCTGGATGCTCATGTAGAATTTCCATATGAGCTTATAAATCCTGCCCACATGATGGGTCATTCCATTTAAGCTCCTAGAAGTCTTTTATTTTCCTTTTGAATGATGGTGCATGAAGTAGATGCTGTCATTCATGTCTTAAAGAAAAAGAGATCAAAGCAAAATTAAGGGCATATATTACAGCAATTTCAGAAGATTTTGTCATTATTTATGACAATGAAAATACTGATGGTGCACTGATCTATGGTACATCGAGATAGCCATGTTAGTAAGTTAAGGACACTATAAATCAGAGAAGCTTCCCCTTCCCCTTTAGATACAGAAAAATAATTAGAGTCTTCACTGGTCAACTGTAAGGTCAAAAGTAAACATATATTTAACTTGTCTGTTGTTTTTATGGCTTTACTTGTTTATTTCCTTTTTTTCGCCTTGAATAGCAAGTGGGGACATAGTTGAATTAGGAAGGCAACTGACATTAAGAGCACTTTATACAGTGAGAGCAAGGTGATTAGATCAGGATAGCATCAACCACAAAGCATAGAGCCACTGAAATTCATTTCAGTGAAACTGGAGATTAACAGTGGTTTAAACCCCAGTACTGGAACATATCTCTTGCTATTCTGACTTTTCTCATGGATTACATTTTCAGGGTCATCTATGCTTTTTTAAAAAAAATTCTGTGCAGGATAGATTTTATAAGTAGCAACTACAAACAGAAGATGTATAGCTACACGAATGCCATCCTTTCCACTGAAGGCATATACCTTGTTAATTTGAGTGTTAATTTCAGCAATAATAAATGCTCATAATGAATTGTCATGAAGTCACAAAGCAGTAGAGGATAAATATGATAAAATATTTCTTAATAATTTAATAAAAGCAAGTATTTCTAAAAAAATAAATGTTAAAGATCAAGCATCTTAAAATTGAGAATATCTAGCTATGAATTTTATTTGGATAAGCAAGATTAGAAGAATATAAAATAGCTAAATAACTCCTATGAATTTGGGTGCTTACTATTATATATATCATATTTAATTACTTTCCATTCATTAGCCCATTCATCCATTTTAGAATTCCACAGATGCCCCAAGCACTTAAACCTTAAGTCATTGACACAGAGGTGGCGACTCCTGAAAGCATCCCATCTGCTTCCAATAAGAAACTTGATATTCTTTAGTATTTATGGGTAGTGGGAGGAGGTTGCTTAAAGTGAGGTTTCAGAAATGGCTGGAAAATCCTTGTAGGTGAAACTTGTGTTACTTTGACTGTGGTTGTACATTTATATCTAGAATCTGAACAAGAAGCACAGAGCAGTTTCTTTGTCCAAAGGTAGCCAATTATAGGTTTCTGATGAATCCAGACTGTATACATATATGAGGGTATTTCAAAAAGTTTATGAAAATATAGAATTAAAAGATAATACAAATCTTTCCGTGAACTTTTTGAAGTACCCTCACATACAAATTTTGGAAGGATGGAGGGAGTGTGGGGGAAGGAAAACATCTGATGCGGGATTGAAAACATCTTAATTTTATATTCATTTACACTCATTCAACAGTTCAAGGGAAAGGTGTCCTTATTTAACTGAGAATGGGTCAGGAGAACAATAATAAGAGTTATAGATCCTGGTGACTACCCAGTTTGACTCTTTTCTCCCAACCTCTTCCCAGAATTTGAAATGGTTCCACCTGGTCTTAGTAAAGAATTGGCCCAGAGGTTGTCACGTATGAAGATGCAACAGCCACCATGTAAACAAGAAGAAAAGGCCAAAGAATCACAGACCCTGCCTTTGCATTGTAGAGGTACTAAACCGAGGCCAGTAGTCACCTCTCTTTAAACTACTTGTTTAAGCCACCAAACAAACATGTAATAAAATGCACTTCTAACTGAAAACACCCAGCCTCAGCTTAATCTGAAATTTCCAAACCCATGTCAGATTTGGATTAACTTCTTTAGGTCTTGGAAAGTAGGCCTAAGTCTCACAAGATGGATTTGACTGAAAATCAGGCAGGACAAAGTGTACAATGGGTTGAAAAAGGAAGGAATGGTCTGCCTCTCTTTCTCTGCTGTACTTTTCTTACTGCTGGTGTGCTCCACTCCAGTCCCAACACAAATCCATCAACCTAGTAAGCCTCCTCCAAAATCTTGACTCCAAAAAATCCATTCCTGAATCCCACCTCCTACCCTTGCAGCACACTTATTCTGATGCCTCCCACTGCAATAATTTTCTACTTCATTGATCCCAGCTCTTTTCCCCCGTTCTTCTATCCTGCAACTGTTACACTATTCATGACCTCCACATCTTCACTTCCCTTTTTTACTCAGCTTAGATCCTGTTGTGCATCATTGCAAACACCCTCAGCTTCTTTTTCTATCCCTCATCATACTCTCCTGGTTAAAACAAAGCAAAGCAAAACAAAACAAAGAAGAACAACAACCACAAAAAAATCACCCTCCCTTAAACCTAACTCTTTTTCATCTCTGTTTATGGACCCACATGCTGGGCAAGATCTCATCAAGAGGGCCCATTTTGAAAGCATGCCCCCAAATCCCAAAAGTCTCTTATCACTGCCTGCCAGTTCTAACTTATTCCTTTTGTAACTTGCTTTCTCATTCTTTAATTTAACATCTAATACTTTCTCCTGTTGCCTCAAACTTCCCCCTTGTTTCCCCTGCCTAAGGCATTGGTTGTGTCTCATATTTTACTGAGAAAAAGGAACTCCCTGGCATTCCAACCTATGCATTGACACATTTATCTTCTCCTTTATGCATATCGCCTGCTTTTAGAGGAGAAGAATCATCTCTACACCTAAAAAGGGTAAGAACCTTCTTCATTTGTGCTCAGATACTGTCTTCTTTCATCTTCTCAGGGACACTTCTTTGCCAGTTATCTCAGCTTCTGTGCATCACCAATCTTTTTTTCTCTACCAAATCGTTCCCTCAAGGCTACATCAGCATCATCCTTTAACAATCCTCCATTCAACTATTCAACCATTGACCCATTTCTCTGCTCCTTCTCAGAGCAAAATTTTTCCAAAGACTAAAAAACATGCTGTCTGTACTTTATCACCTCTCATTCACTCTTCCACGCATTCAGTTCTGCCTTCTGTCCCCACCACGCTGCTGAAACTGCTCTGGTTACACTCACCACATGGCTTCCATGTTGCTGAATCCATGCTCCTAGAATGCTCAGAAGCACTGAACACAATTGACCACTCCCTCCCTTGCAAAACACTTTCAACTCTCGCCATCAATCATTCCACACACTCTTGGGCTTTTTTCTCTCTCACTGGTCACAGCTTATCAGTTTCCTTAGCTGGAGTCTTATTTGTTACTTGGCCTCAAATGTTGGGGAGCCTTAGGCTTTGATATTCAGTCCTCTTCTCTATTTATACTCCTTCCTAAGGAATCACATTTATTCTTGTGGCTTTGAATACCATTTTGATGCTATTGATACTCAAATATTTATCTCAAGCCAGGACCCTACCTTGTATGCCAGATATTTATATCCAACTTCCTATGGAACATCTCCACTCCACTTGAATATCTAATAAGGAATCTCTCATTACCCGCTCCCACCTCTATATACTCCAAACCTCTTGTTCTTCTGACTCCTCTAGTTCAATAAAGGGTACCATCTCCACCCACATGATTAAACCAAACATGTAAGAGTCATCTTGAATTCCTCTTTTTCTCTTAACCCCCTTCCACAAGGTCCTCTGGGAGCTACTCCCCAAATTATGTCAAATCCACCTATTTCTCTTCATCCTTCACTCATACCTTTTTAGTCTAAGCCACACTCTTCTCTCACCTGGAATACTGCTATAACTGCTGGACTGCTACTCTCACCCCCTCCCATGGCATTCTAAACCCCGCAGAGCATCCAGAGAGATTCTCTTAATATATACATTGGATCTTTAGAATAAAATTCAAATTACTTCCCTTGGCTCACAGGTCCTGCATGGTCATGATCTCCCTGCTCTTGCAGCCTCTTCCCTACCATTCTCCCCAGTCCTCACTGCACTCTAGGGACAAAGCCCCTTTCCTAACCCGAGGCTTAAGCGTTTGTTCTTCTTTCTGCCTAGAATGTGCTTCCCCAGCCCCCCGCCATGTGGCTGACCCATTCTTATTTTTTAGTTTCCATTCCAATTCACCTCCTCAGAGAGAGGCTTTCCCAGCCATACTACCTAAACTGGCCTTTCCCAGTGATTCTCTATCTCATCAACTTTTTGTTGTTTACAAAGCACTTCTCACAGTCTATAACTATTTCACTTGTTTACTTACTTATGGCTCATCTCCTGCATTGGATTACAACCTCTGTACCCCAAGTTCACTTCTGTATCCTTGAAGACCAGCACAATAAGAACACAATAAATTATGTCTACAAATGAATACAATTCTATGAAGATAGGTTGGTTTCATTTTTATTACCTAGAATTCCAGAACACTATAAACAAAGGGACCTTAGAATCATCTAACCCAATTATTTTATCGACGCTGAAGAAACTGAGGCTCAGAAAGACTAAGGAGCCCCTCTGAGTTCACAGACTATTTTAGGACAGAGCTGAGTTTGGAATCCAGTTGTTTTGACTCCCAGGTGTCTCAACTCACTTCTTTTGTCCTTTGATGACTTCCTCCATCCTTCAGTTGCAAGCTAAGGAAACTGACCCTGGCTAGCTTAATCAATAAAGGATTTATTAGAAGGGTTTGAGGATGTGTCCAGAATTAAGAAAGAACAGAAACTAGTGTGGCTCTGGGTATTTAGCTAACAGGAGCTAGTGGACCCTCTGTAAGAGTGCCAAAGTCAGGATGTATTAACTCTGATCCTTTTCCTTCATGGTGGCTCTTCACTCAATAGTCACATTCCCAGGGGAAAAAAATATCAGACTTAGTTTGGGTCTCATTCCCAGTCCTTGGCTAGTCAAGTACTGGTCCTGCAATACTGCATGTTACGGTGGCTGAGTGATTTCCCAAATGGAAATTGATGTCACTTACCATAAGAGGAGCTAGATGCTGGGCAGACAAAAACAGCAGATGTCTGTGGTACATCATAACACACAGCTGGGAGGAGCTGTGCTTGATGCCAAAATATTGGCCTTGTGACAAGCCCAGTCCCCAGGTTGGTATCCTGTGTTTCCTGAAGTTATTTGGCAATGGCTCCTTTTTCGGTGGGTTATGCAAATTTTCCCGTGTGAGAATTCTCCCAAGAATGCCCAGAAGGCAGAGAGTAGGGCCTTCCGCGAAGTGAACGCTGCCAGCCGGTGCTGTAGCACGTTGTGTCTTGCTTGTTCCTGTTTGCCCAAGGGTCAGGTTGCTATGAGTGTGGGATTTTCTCTCTCTCTCTCTCTCTCTCTCTCTCTTTTCAAATGAAGAAGCCTGAGAAATAGATTCTCAGCTGCTGAGGAGAAGATGTGTACATTATTCACGTTTTCTACTTGTTACTGATGTTCCACAGCTAAGTTAAAGAGACTGCAACACATATAAGCATTAACTCACCATGTATATATTACGCCCCTAACCAGGGATTAAGATTACATGGAAAATAAATAGAAATGGAACAATCGCCTCCATCATATTTTCCTTATTTTTGACACCATTGTTTTTCCCTTTCTACCCCTTCCTATGTTCACCATACCTAACAACTGTCAACACGATATCTTGGTCACCTGGTATACAGGTCTGCTTCTTTAGGATTTTTTATTTTTATTTTTTGGTAGAAGAAAGAAAAAGAGAGGAAAACAGAGTGCCGAGGTTTTCCAAAGTGGAAATAAAAAGTTCAAAAGAAGAACTGAAGTGACTTCTTCTTCCTTCACTAAACAAATCACTAGACACACCAAAATGTACAATTGAATCTGAGAAATTGAGGTTCTTGGGCAATCCACCTTCCTCCACTATGAATAGAGGACATTAGTCGTCTTTCTACCTGTCTTTTGAGAAGGTTTACTCACTCTAGGCTAGAAGATGAGGTGTTAACTCCAAGGCTGTTGTAAATCTCATTGTTTCAGGGGACAGTACTACAATCTAGTAGAAAGATTAACTGGAAATCAAGATTTGTGGAACTACACTCGGAGACCAAAATGAATCAAAAACATGTGTGGCCATACAGTATTATGAGATGCAATACGAAAAATCAGAGTCAAAGTTGTTTAATTTGAAATGACTTTGCATAAAGTAGAGTATAGTCTTATTTACCTAGAGTATCTGGCACTTGGCAAAATACAACCCCCAAAAGTCTGACTAATAGGTAAAGATGTCTCTGTTCTGCTCCTTATATGGGAGACAATCATATGAGAGGAAGACCCGCATTACATAAACTAAACTGACCCACCACCCCCAGCACACTTTTGGCCCAAACACAGTTGCAAGGTGTTAAACAAGAGCCCTAATAAAGAAGCTGTAATGGTCACCTAGGTAATCCTCAGGATTAACCTGAGGATAGCCTTTTCTGGTATCACCAAAAAAAATATGAAAGGTGAGGCCTCGATAGATAGGGCACCCCCTACATCTGAACCTGTGGTCTGTGTGACAGAATTCTTAGTAAAGTCACCTTTATTCTCATTAAGATGGCATGTGTACAATGGGAAGCAATAGAGTGTTTCTTTCAAGAAATTGTAAAATGAACAATTTGAGGTTGGAGATTTTTGAGGCTTCATTGTCTGAAACTAAATATGATCTCAGTAGCAGAGCCAAATGTGTCTAATGCCCTGGATCATGCTATAAAATGAATAACAATAAAAGCTAATATTTACTGAACACTTATGTGCTAGGGACTGTGTAAGTGCTTTTACCTGGATTATCTCATGTATCTTGACAATACAACAGCACTACAAGCAGGTATTATCATTATCCCAGTTCTTGAGGAAACCAAGAAACAAAGGCTTAGAAAGACTAAGAAACCTGCCCAAAGTCACACAACTAGTAAGTGTGAGAGCCACAATTTGAACCCTGGTAAATTGACTCCAGAGCCCTAACTTTTTACCATTACACGATATTGTCACGCCCATAGAGTCCCAGTGCTTTGAACTTAAAAGCAAGCTCTTTGCAGGGTTTTCTGTTGCTGTTGTTGTTGTTTAAAAAGGGCCTAAAAAGGAGTCTCTGTTTTAATTGTCTCTTATTTATCCCATTGATAGGGAGAGATTCCTGCCCTAGGATTATGGGAATGGCCAAACTCATACCCAGCACTGGACAGGTGAAATGAACAGCAGTTGATTACTCACATATACTGACAGCCTGGGGGAGAAGGACACTGAACACCATGCAGGAAAACATGGGGGTTGCACCTGGGAACAGAGTGAACAAGCAGGGGTTGGGGGAGCCAGGCTTTGTAGTATCAAGAGGGTGGGGTGCCCCCTGGTTCCCACAGCAGGATATGATTGGCTAGTTTGAATAACTCTGCAGGCTGTTAGGGGCCTGAAACCTGCTACTCAGGAATAAGCAGGAATTGCACCTGATACCTCTGATAAGGAGGGATTTCTGGCTAGGGAACCTTATTTTCAGGGGTGGAATAGAGAGGGGAATTTGCAATTAGGCCATTTGAGACCCTCCTGATTTTACCAAACGTTAAGACAGTTCATAACACAAACAAATGAGAAATACAAGAAAAGTGAATGAACAAAGATAGTTGGCTAGAAAAGAGCAGTGTGTATTTGGATAGCTAAGGCTATGTGAAAAGGAAAAAAAGTTACATGAGACTGGAAAGCTTGTAGCCAGATTTCCAAGGGCCTTGAGAATCCATTAAAGAGTTCTGAACAATAGAAGAACATGACCCAATATTTATTTTAGGAAAAACCTTTCTATAATGAGGATGAAGTGGAAGGGAGGAGAGAGTAGAGACAGGCAAGTCGGATTACTGTTTGTTGAAATCATAACAGTGAGAAATCACATGCATCTGAACTGAAAAAATGGTCCCAGTGGAAAGATAAGTAAAAGAGAAAGTCAAGAGAAATTATAGTGGCACAGACCACAGGACAAATCAACTAACTGGCCGTGGGGAGTAGAGAGTAAACGAAGTTAAGAATTGCTCTGAGATAGCCTGTCTTTGTTTAAAATTTTGTTACTTTGTTCATCACAGACTTTTTGCATTAATTTTGATTTTTAAAAATAAATATTGCATTAAAATATTTATCTTGATTACTGAGTGTATTAGTTTCCTGTGGCTACTGTAAAAAATTACTGCAAATTTAGTGGCTTAAAAGAACAGAAATGTTTTCTCTCTCACAGTTCTGGATGCCAGAAGTCTGAAGTCAAGGTATTGGCAGGGCCCCGCTCTCTCTGGAGGCTTTCGGGGAGAATGCATTCCTTGCCTCTTCCAGCTTTGGTGGCTGCCAGCAGTCTTTGGTTTGTGATTATTTCACTTCAATCTCTGCCTCCTTGGCCACACTACCTTCTCTTCTTCTGTCTATGTAAAATCTCTCTGCCCCTCTTATAAGACACTTGTGATTGCATTTAGGGGCCTGCCCAGATAATCTCAGATAATCGCCTCATCTCAAGATCCTTAATTGTATCTGCAAAGTGTTTGCCATAGAAGGTAACATTGACAGGTTCCAGGAATTAGGATGTGGATACTTGGGGACTATGTGTGCTAATTTTTAGCCTACCACACTCACTGAGTTTTTTGATATCACTTTAAATTTTGCATCTAAGGCAGGTGCCTTACCTTATTACGCACCCTAGTCCCAGCCCTGGACCATCTGAACCTCGAAAAGTGGAAGAATGGTGGTTTTACTTATCGAAATCGGAAATTCGAGAGAAGGAGTTGATCTGGAACCAAAAATGTTGCTTAAATATTTAAAATATACCTACTATTGTGTAACACATTATAGTATGCAATTAAAGTATAAGACTTGATTTTTACGTTCTTTGAACTTGGCCTTGTCTTCTTGGCGCCAAATGAAAGCCCACCCTGAGAACAGGTTGAGATGCTTTGTGTCTTCACCTAGAGATGAGAAGATAATACTGTCTAGCATCCATTTCCCCTTCTTTTGGAAACAGTGCTGGAAGTTGCTTTGGGAACCATGTTTCATCTTCTCGCAGCCTGTGCGATTAGATAGGCTTTATTTCCGATTCCAGGACTGGAGCTTGTGATCCAGGCCTGGCCAGTCAATGGAACTCTTCTCCCTGGCTACAGCTATTGGTTCACAAATATGCAACTGCCTCAAATTGATCCAATAAGAATAAATTCTGAGACCTTGGTGGGAACTATCAGGAAGAAGCACTGAGGTTTCCTTTCAATTTTTATCTGGGAATATGTGTCCCTGGAGCCTAAAGTAAACAGAGGGAGTGGCAAAACTAAGAATCAAAGATCTCAATGACAACACTGTCACTTAAAGCTATAGCTGATAGTAAAAGGAAATTGTCATTTTAATTATTTGGCTGCCCAGTGAAAATGGTGTAGTACATGGTGCGGGTAAATATTCTGAGCTGAGGTTGTATGCAAAGGACATCTTTGTTTTATTTTTGGAGCGTGTGAATTATTTCATCCTTTGACCGGACTGTTGCTACTGCCATGGAATTTGTTCAGTGCCACAAAGTCTCATGGTGGGAAACCAATGTTTCCCTTCAAGGAGATAGGACTATGTGACCAATCTCCAGGAAATACATTGATTAAAGGATGAAAAAGAATTGGAAGAAGGAACAGGAAGGTCACTAGGTGACCTTGGGCAAACCTACAGAAGCAGCAACTTGAGTAAGTCAAAGGCAAGAACCATGCGGTATTTAGGGCAGGGACTGGGGCCAGAGAAAGCTGGCCAGGAACGCAGGGAAGTGAAAAGGTATAGAGTACATACTAGATTGCACTCCCTAGAGTTGCTCCTTCCTTGAGTTTTCATGGGCTTTCTTTCCAAAAATGGGACTTAGTATCTGGTGGAAACAGTCGTATCGGCATAAAACTGTGGTATGCCAAAAGAATGAAGAGTAAAGGTTTCATTATATTCCCACTTTAATCATCACTTCACAACTTTACATTTCAGTGTCTGACTTCAGGACAGGCCCTTTTAGTGTCACACTAAGAATGTTTAAAAGAAAATAGGAAAGTCCACCAGTAAAACAGTTTCTTCTTCGAAAAAAAAAATAATAATAAATAAATAAATAAATAGTAGCCACCAGCCCAGGAGAGTCTACACTGTAAGCAGCAATTTACACCTAGCCTAAATTTTTCAAGCACTTCACTAAATCTTTCCCCTTTACTAGTAACAAAATGACTTATATGTTGGGAGGTTCCTTTTTCATACATTAATAAAGTAACATTTGGCAATATATTTAACATCAATTATATCAATGGTTTGAAGTAATAGACAAAGTAAAACCCAGTGAAAATTGTTTTTAAAAACATAAATAAGTAAACGAAGAGCCTATGAAGATATTAACAACTTTCCGTGATCTTAAATTGTCAAGCATTATTCCAAGCTCTTTGGGGACCATAGCCACGGAAGCCCATAGAGTTGGTGACCTGTATTTGGCAGGATTCTCCATGTCCGTTGTACAGTGTAAGGCTGAATAAGAGAGAGAAAAAATCTGTCAGAAACAGAAGCAAATAATCTTGATTTCACTTATAAGCTTCACTTATAGGACTTAGGGAGGTATAAGGGACAGCCATCACAGTGAATAAATATGAGGTGACTTTTTGGAAGAAGTACAGATTCTTTTTTATTTAAGGGAGTCAACTCAGTTTAGCTTGAGAAAAGATTTATGTACATTGGGGGTAAAAACATTAAAGGATCAAATATGTGATCAAATTTCAGGAAGAAACTGAAGATTCCAAATATGACAGTACAGTATGTGTGTTCATACATGCAAACATATTCTAAACATTCTGATGAATAAAAAATGTTGTTTATACCTTTTAGATCAGTTCCAAAATTCACTTAGGAAAATTCTTAGAAGCTCTTAGAGATGAAAACTCTAATAAATAAAGCCTAATTTTCATGAATACCTGTACTCAATGGCTATTTGACCTAAATTACACAACACATTTTGAGCTTTGTGACTCTTCGAGTGCATATAATTTTTAATTGACTTTTCTTTGGCAATATCAGTATGTTTGTATTATATTCATGGGACTCCCTCTGGTGTATAATTTAACACATGAAAATTCTTGTTTTAGTCTTTACCAAGAGTTTCTTGCAACTTGATGGATAAAGTGTCTAATTATGGAGTACTGTAGAAGGTTTTGGATCAAATCATATGTTTTAATTGAAAATGAGGTCATGTTGAGTTGTGTGATATAACTAAATAATCAGTTAACTATTTTTTCCAAGTCAAACACAGAGTAATTAGGTTTAGTAAGATGGCTTCCTCCCTAAGATCCATAACTCAGACATGGTGGTTCGGGAACAATATAGGTAGAAATTGTGTGTGTTTTTCTTGGACATTTAAATAAATAGTATTTTCTAACTAACTTTATTTTACTTATCTTTTTTAAATTTCAACTTCTCAATATACACTGTAGTTGATTTTCGTGTCCCTTTATCCATTCCTCTTTTCCCCCTCCCTCTTCCCCCACCACTACATCATATCTGTTCACTTGTCTTAACATAACTAACTTTATTTTAGATAAAATTGAACTTTACTTTCATATTTACTTTATGTGACATTGCCTGGGAGGACATTTGCCAAATAATCATCCAAAATTACGTGGTCCAAAAATTTATCACTCAAGTAATGGAAGTCACATTATTATAGATAAACAATGAATTGAGGAGTTTTGGATAGTAATTTAAACAGTGATGTCTTTAATCATTCATTAGAATATTTTGGTAGTAGATTTCCAGATATTTCATGGAAGTATTGATTTCAAATATATTGTCATATTACTCCCCCCAAATCACTGAAATGCTCTTGTTCAAATACTCTCCCAGTTCCAAATACTTGTGTTTTTTGTGTACCTGGCAGACCAAGTGTTTGGACTGGATGTTCAAGCAATATGTCATTCATGCTGTATCTACGTCCATTTGTTTGAATTTTGTTAAAACAATAAACTTGGATCAGTCAAAAGCTTTAAATCCAAATAATGCTAATTTTTAACTTTTTAAAGTGTACACTTAGGCACAAATTCTTAGAATATAAGAATAAGATGATTACATTGATGAATTAGTATGCTGTTATTTTTCTTCCTGAGATTAAAACTGTAGCTCCTATCAAGATACTGAATTTTGCTCTATATTTCACATTTTGTGGTTGACTATGAAAAATCTTTTCATAATTTAGCTTTAGTTTACTAGGTAATTTTTCCATTTCACACTTATTGCTCAGAAGGCATAAATGTATTGTGCCTACGGGCAACCAAAGGAAAAATAAACAAATGGGATTATATCAAACTAAAAAGCTTCTACACAGCAAAAGAAACAATTAACAGAGTTAAAAGACAACCAACAGAGTGGGAGAAAATATTTGCAAAATATACATCTGACAAAGGATTAATATCCAGAATATATAAGGAACTCAAACAACTTTACAAGAAGAAAACAAGCAACCCAATTAAAAAATGGGCAAAAGAGCTAAGCAGGCATTTCTCTAAGGAAGATATACAAATGGCCAACAGACATATGAAAAAATGCTCAACATCACTCAGCATCCGGGAAATGCAAATCAAAACCACATTGAGATACCATCTAACCCCAGTTAGGATGGCTAAAATCCAAAAGACTCTGAACGATAAATGCTGGCGAGGTTGCGGAGAAAAAGGAACTCTCATACATTGTTGGTGGGACTGCAAAATGGTGCAGCCTCTATTGAAAATGGTATGGAGGTTCCTCAAACAATTGCAAATAGATCTACCATACGACCCAGCCATCCCACTGTTGGGTATATACCCAGAGGAATGGAAATCATCAAGTCGAAGGTATACCTGTTCCCCAATGTTCATCGCAGCACTCTTTACAATAGCCAAGAGTTGGAACCAGCCCAAATGCCCATCATCGGATGAGTGAATACGGAAAATGTGGTACATCTACACAATGGAATACTACTCAGCTATAAAAACGAATGAAATACTGCCATTTGCAACAACATGGATGGACCTTGAGAGAAGTATATTAAGTGAAACAAGTCAGGCACAGAAAGAGAAATACCACATGTTCTCACTTATTGGTGGGAGCTAAAAATTAATATATAAATTCACACACACACACACACACACACACACACACACACACACAAAAAACCGGGGGTGGGGAAGAAGATATAACAACCACAATTACTTGAAGTTGATACGACAAGCAAACAGAAAGGACATTGTTGGGGGGGAGGGGGAGGGAGAAGGGAGGGAGGTTTTGGTGATGGGGAGCAATAATCAGCCACAATGTATATCGACAAAATAAAATTTAAAAAAAAAAATGTATTGTGCCTAAAAAGGCATACAGGCATAAAAGGGTATTGTTGAGTGTACCATTATAGAATTCCGTATTCATCTTAGGTTTACTACTGATATAACTTCAAAAATGTGATATTGTCAAAATTGTGCTGACTATGAAACTAAAATGCCTTTTTGGGCATCCATGAACAGCTGTATTGAATAGCCTGACATCTGTGAAATCAAAAGTGTATTTTGAATTCAACTTTCAAACCACAGAATTCAAGTAAGCAAAAACTGACCATGTGTTAAAAACACTTGAAACTCTTCCTCTTGTAACTGTTTATCTACATTTTAAAAACTCTGTTTACATTGTAGTAACAGCTGTGTTTAAAAGGGACATGACAGAGCAGACTAATTTATAATGCAAAACTCTATTCTAAAAAAAAACTTATGTTTGAAAAAACACTTCAAAAGAGGGCAAAAATGATTAAAATAGACACAACCATTTGTTTAAACTATGACTTTCTCAAGAAAAAACAGCCTAATGTAAACTGGCCTATGCATGTTCCAAGCAGCTGTTCTGTGTAATGCCTCTACAAAACCTTTTTCTTTGGGGGGTGGGCAGAAAGAAAATGAGAAAATGACCATAACAAAAGGTCACTGCCATTTAAGAAACAATACAAATCTAAGAATGAAATATTAAACATATTTGAAGTGTGCCAAGTTAGCTAAATTAGGGACTGAGGAACCAGAGCCAGCAGCGATCACTGCAGTAAGCGATGTCACAATTGAAGAGTGAAAAGGTCATTCTTACCAGCATTCATTTGTTGGGTTTCTATAGAAAAAAAACACAAAATTTTTCAATATGAAAAAAAGTACAAATCAATAAGTTGTACCGTATATCAGCTAACTTTCCTCTTACTCCCTTTTAAAAAAATTATCATTGTTTGGGCAAATTGTAGACAGGATACTAAGGCCTCTTTTCCACCATTCCAGTTGGCTACTCAGTGTTTGATGCTGTTGACCACTCTCTCTTTTATAAAACCCTTTCTTTCTTTGGCTCCTGTGTTATCATTCTATCATCTTACCTCTTGACCACCTCTAAGGTTCTAGATAAAGCACCTTTTCCTCTGCTTGTTTCCTAAATACTCCCTTAAGTCTTATCTTCAGCTACTTTCTCTACTCAGATGCAGCAAAATGGTCTTATATGACTCAAAGAAGCAAGGAAGCAGAGATTCCCATGACTCAGCATGGTCTTCAAGGCAGTGGGCCATGTGCTCATGTTGTCAGGAATTAGCTCAGAGAGCCACACCTGAAGGGACCTATGTGACCAGTAACCAAGGACCAGACAGGAACAGGAATGCTTCATCAGATGCCAGCAGGGAAAGCTGACAACACCGGAACCCTGCCTCCCCATCCATACATGTCAACTCTGAAAATGTAGACACAGCCTCAAAGAAAAGGGATGGCATCTCAAATAGATTAAGATCAAGTTTCTATTGTCCAACATAACAAAGACCCCAAATAGAAATTAAGCTCAGTTAAAGAAAAACAACAGCTGCATTTCACACATTCGAGCCTGGAATGATGTTCCCAGCTATCTTAGAACACTACCTGGAACATACTTGAAGTTCAAAAAATGTTGTTTCTTTATTTCTAGGGAGGATTACAAAACTTTCATGTAGGATTATCTGTTGGGTTAAATGGAATTGACTTTCATTCATTCATTCATTCACCTACTCATGTAAAAAGATACTTAAAACACTTATCGTATGCCAGGCAATATTCTAGTTGCAGAAAACAAAATAACAAACAAATGAAGTTTCAGCACTTTACAGACAGAAACAGAAGAAAGAAAGAAAAAGAGAGAAAGAGAAGGGAAGGAAGGGAGGGAGGGAGTGAGGAAGGAAGGAAGGAAGGAAGGAAGGAAGGAAGGAAGGAAGGAAGGAAGGAAGGAAGGAAGGAAGGAGAAATGACAAACATAAGAGAATAAACCAAAGCAGAATATTAGAGAGTAATGAGGGGAGGGGAGTCCACTATCTTGGCCAGAGTGGTCAGGATGAAATTAATGCAGAGCTCTGCATGGTGTTAGGGGATGCACCTCAGAGATCTGTGTAAAGAACATGCTAGGCTGTAGAGCCAGCACAAGGGCACAAGCCCTTGAGAAGTCTTCCAAACCAGTCTTTTCTAAACCCATGACTCAAGTTAGCATACGAGGGAAGAAGTCTATAATCTTAATGTGAATACTAACCATTCCTTTTGTTTCATTTGTATAACAGCTAAAATATATTTTTGAAAAGGAAACAAAGATGAAAGTAATGATTTACTGTCGGTGAAGTGCCCTAAATGCATGTATTAAAGTAGGAAAGAATCATTTATATGATCTCTATTTGTGTCTATGTTTGCATATACTATATTTGCATCACCTATATCTATATTTACTTTGGGATATGCTATATACTCTGGATATATCCATACCTACATCTATCTATCAATTGATTGATTGCTATACACTACATCCTATATCACTATACAGCTGGATATGCAACATACTTGTTTTGCTACTAAAGCACCAAATCTGATTAACTTATTTCTGAAAGATGCAAACTGTCCTCCTGGGAAACTCCTGATAAGGAGAACAGATAATTATATACATATAACATGTATATCTATATGTATATCTGGCTATGCTTATAATTGTACTATGTATACATGAGTGTTAAGCTTAATCACTCCCGGCTTATACCCTTACATGACTGGATCAAACATCTTCAGCAAAAAGATGACTCTGCTCAGAAAGCGCAACTGGAATTATTTTTGTTACTATCATGTAAAGAGGTGTCAGAAAGAATTCCCCAAAAGATAAGTTATTAATTCTAAATAGCATATGATCTTACTTTATTTGGAAAAATGTAAAAATGTTCCCATTGCTTTGCAAAGTTTTCTTAAAGTTTCCCCTTGGGAAGGGCTACCCCATCCCTTAAGCAGAAATTGAGTACGGGTTGCCCAATGTCAATACCAGAGAAGCTGACATATCCTAGTGGAATCAAAGGGTAAGATAAAAGAACCAGAGTACAGAGGTAGCTTGACCGGCAAGCCAGCACCAGTGTAATAACACAGACACACACATATAAGATAGCTTTTACAAGTTTTTTCTCTTTCAGGAGTAAAATAAATAAAATTTATATTTGTAAGTGTATCTCTCTGCCTAAATTTTACTTCTATGAGCTATAAGAAATTGGAAGTTTGCAGCAACTAATTATTTCCACTTTATTTAATAATAGCAGGAAAAAGAATTATTAAAAATGAAAACTTCTCAAGGGAGGTGTCAGTCCCACGAATCAATCTTTTCTATGGCATATAACATTACCCCAGTAAATGTTCAATTGCATAAAAGATACTAAAATAATTTTACATTTTTTACTATTTTCCAATTCTATACTTTCTCAGATACAGTAGAATTTATTCTTTACAACAGCATTTGTACTTAGTATATAAAGGGGAGCGGGTTAGTATGTTTTGAAAGGGCAGGGGTCACATAATTTTTGGAAAAAGTTGAACTAGTTTTCTCACTGCAGGACTTCTCAGAAACTTTAATATTCTAATGCACATGGTGACTCTGAGAGATGAGTATCAAATGAGGCATTTCCCAAACATCTTTGTCCACTGAGCTCTCTTTTCCCACAGCATCCTGCTGGTCTAATATCTGTGTAACACCTACGGGAAATATCTCCTTAGAATAGTGTCATTCTTCACAAGTCTACATGGAAAAATATCTAGCTTCTCTGTTAACGGTTTTAAAACTATTTAAAAACAAAGTTATGGAAAAAGATTATAAGAAAATGCACCTACATTTATTCATTCATTTATTCTACAAATACCTATTGAGTAACTACTATGTGCCAGGCACTTTTATAGGCATCAGCATTGTAGCAGTGAACAAAACAGGCGAAGTTCCTACTGTCAGGGAGGTTACTTTCTAGTGAGAAATAAACAATAAACATACACATGCACACATATGTATACATGAGTGACTGTGAGTGATTAGAGGGCTAATATTGAAACTTTTGTTCTTTTTATTTTTGAATTTTGTCTAATATATTTATATTGCATCTATAAATTCAATGCAATTGCAATCAACATCTGTATTAGTCCATTTCTGCTGCTTATATACCCGAAACTGGGTAATTTATAAAGACACAACATTAATTTCTTACCGTTCATAGGCTGGGAAGTCTACGGTCTAGGAAACACATCTAGTGAGGGCCTTTACCTGGTGGTGACTCTATAGCAATGCAGGGTATCACATGGTGAGAGTGGTCAAGCTAGAGGAGCTAGATTTCTCAGTTGCTCTCCTTTTAAAGTCATCAGAACCAGGACCATTAACCCATGAATGGATCACTCCACTCACGAGGACACAGTCCTCACAATCTAATCACCTCTTTAAGGCCCCATGTTTCAATTACCATAATAGAATTTCTCACCCTTTTAAGACTGTGGCAGTGGGGATTAAATTTTTAATACATGAAACTTTGGGGGATACATTCAACCCATATCAACATCTGACAGGATTTTTGTGAAACCTGACAAACTGATTCTAAATTTTACCTAGAAGAACAAAGAGCCAAGGAGTCACAATGATTTCTAAAAGTAAGAAACTTTCCCTAAAATAATAAATTACAAAGTTGTTAGCACAGGGATAGATAAATAAACAAATGGGACGAAATAAGGAGTTCAGAAGCAAACACATGCCTACATGGAAACTTGGGGATTGTAAAAACAGCGCTGAAGATCAAGGCAAAGTAATGGATTATTCAGTCAGTATTTCTGGGACAACTGGTTTTTCAAATGGAAAAATGAATTGAATCTCTGCCTCACACCTTTCTTATAAAAAAATTTTGAGATGGAATAAAGAACTAAACATGAAAAATCAAAAACACTAAAACCTTCAGAAAAATATATAGAATATCATTATGTCCTCACTTCGGAAAAATACTTTAGGATATAAACCCAAATCATGAGGAAAAAAAGATGAAGAGTGACCATATTAAAACTTAAAACGTCTGTGATCAAAATATATCATTAAAATAAAAAGATAGTACAGATTGGGAGATGTTATCAATGCATATGACTAACAAAATACTAATATCCAGAGTATATGGAGCACTTCCAAGCCAATGAAAAATATTCAAGCAAATTAGCAGAAAAATGAGCAAAGAAGATGAACAGATTATTTCGAAAATAAAAAATGGGAATGGTTAATAAACATATGAAGAGATGTTCAACCTTATTAGTAATTAGAAAAATGTAATTTTAAACCAAAGGGACATGTCATTTTATACCTATGATTCTAGAAAGATTTTTTGAAGTCTTACAATACCAGGCAGACTAGTGAGGATGTGAAGCTATGGAAACTCTTATCTTGGTTGAAGATACTCATGCCTAATAACCCAGAAATTTCATTCCTGGGTATAAACTCTAGAAAAATCCTAGCACATGTGCACAGGTGACATGTATGAAACTATGAAGAGCAGCAGTGTTTATCATGGCGGAATTGACCTAAATGACCTAACAGACATTTAATAGAGTGGATATATATATTTGGGATTAGTTACCCAAAGGAATATTCCTTAATAGTGAAAATGAATAAAGTAGAGCTACGTGTTATCAACACAGATAAATCTCAAAAATTTGACATTCATAGAAAAAAGCAAGTGCCAGAGAAATGCAAATGGGTGATAACTGTAGTTTAAGATATACAAAATAATACTAAATATGATTTCGGAAAGCACACGTATGTATTCAAAGTATAAAATCTGAAAATAATATGATATAGAAAAAGGGAATGCTGATGGAAAAGGGTACATAGTGATCTTCAACTCTTTGTAATGCTTCTTTTTTTATTTATTCAGCATATTAAATCATATTGAAGATATATATATATATATATTACTATATGTATAAAACTATGTGCTCCAGGCAACAATGAAAATGGACTGCACATCGATCTCTTCCTACAATATCAATGCATCTGAAGCTCTTACACAAATCTTTAAAACATTTGGATTTTCACAGACTAGATTTCATTCTGTAAAACACAACAGTCACACACACGCCCTCTCCCTTCTATAACAGAGTTAATCTACAAGGTAACTGCAGCTCCGTTGAGGAACCTATTAGGAAGAGGTTGACTGTATGGTAGAAATTGCTAAGGATTTAAAAATCCTGGTGTGATGAGTTCCATGCTAGTCCCACCTTTCCCTGAGGGCGTGATCTCAGGAAAATAATTTGACCAACGTGAGCCTATTTCTGGTCTCTAAAATGGCGGTAATGGGGGTAATTCATCCACACTGAATTATTGTGAGTATTAAATGAGGATATATGGGAAAGTGCTTTGTAAATCGTAAAGTCATTTTGCCAAAAATAGCAACTCATTTCTATACCGGTTGAATGCAAAGGATACCTACCACATAGCATTTGCTTTAAGGGAATATATGCTGTGGTGGGGGAGGCAAGATTAACAGTGAAAACAACAGCAAGCAGAAAAATAAAAAACAACCCCCACACACAAAAATGCAACTTGAATTATGCAGTTGAGAATATCAGGACTGTAGGAGGCAATCAGTTAGGGTTAGGGAGCAGGGTGATAAATTACTTTTGCTGGGCCTTGAGACATGGTGTTTCGATCAGTGGAGGGTGTGGAGAGGGTATTCTATTTGCAAAATAGCAGCGATAGGCTTAATTTTTCTAACCTGGTTAGGATTTTTTTTTAACCTTCTTTCCAATCATGGTTCTTATTAAGAAGTCTTTCTTGGTCCTGTGGGTTAACCTTTAAACTGATGTGAAAAGAGAACTTAGGAGACAGTGGGAATTGATCCTTACATTGCGATAACAATGTGTCACTAGTTATTGTCCAGGTGTGCAGATCTGGCCCTTAGCAGCTATTTTATTAGGTTCACAGCATCTTGTCATAGTTCTTTGCCCACAGCTATTTGATCACCATGAAGTATCACTGTGGGAAATCTCAACCTTCCTTTGTAAACACCCCCAGAATCTAAACTTAGTGATTCTAAATTTAATCCCACAAATGAATGGACAAAGGTTTTACCATAGTCTTCTTGAACAACACACACTGGAAACTTGAGTGAGCATGGCCACTTAGTCATTGAGACAGGTATCTGCATCTTGACTTACATTTTAACTACTTTATTTGCTATTTTTAAAACAATTCTCATTAATTCTTTGTTGTAATCTACACGCAGTGTTAGACTGAAATAACAACTTCTGCCCAATTTTATAGACAATCTGTGTTCCTCATTGGATCCTGTTCAGGAGAATGTGTAACGAGAATTTATAATACAATGATGTGTTGCTAAAGCATTTTGAGACTTCAATAACACAAAAAATGTTATGCTGAGATTTTTGTTCATAATGAAATGTCCTGTCATCACACGCCTTTCACTAAGCAGTGTTGTGATATTTGTTTCTACATAAGCAGTCATTACTTTGTTGAGGATAAGACAATATTGAAATTTAAGACATCTGATGTTCAAATAAAGCCAATCTTATTAATAAGTTTAGAAACAAAGAAGCCTCACATTTATGCTACTGCGTTCTTTTTGTTATGGGAGGGGAGACGGGAGGAGTTAGTGTGCATGAAGAAGGGATTGTTTTTTGTGGAGACCAGCCTAGTATTTCAGGGAAATAAGAAAGTAATAACAGATGTAAAGTCAAGGTGAGAAATGGCGCACACTTCTCCCTCCTTCCTGCCTCCCACTTCAAGTTACATTCCATCTGGAATACTTTAGACCATTCCCGGACATTTTAGTTACTGAAAATAAACCTGGAAATTTTGGTCTGCTTGCCCTCTGGTTGGGACACAGAATTAAGCCTTTCTTAGTAAGCTCCCGTGATTTACTTATATAGTAAAAACTAATCATAATTCAAGCACCTCATAGTACATTATAGGTCAAAATATATCAGCCAACTGAACTTTATACTTAATAAATGATGCCGTCTACTCCACCTCACTTCTACCACCCACCCAGCTTATTTTCCTTCCTCATGCCTTATCCAGTCCTTCAAAGCTGAGCCCAGCCTGACCCTACTTTCCAGTAACCCGAGAGTTACTTAAACAGCCTTAGGTTCTCTTTCACTGGAACTCAACACACGGCTCTCCTGTTCAAGGGGCCCAGTGGTAGACTCTGTCCCATCACATTCCTCCTAAAATTCCTGCTGTCAGGCTTCTCTGGGACTTGAGACAATGGCCCTTGGTTGTCCATATTGTTCCCCAACACTAGTCATTTAATCCTGCCCCCTGTCCCCCAGCCCCGCACTGTGTCCCCATTCAGGCCATACCCCTGAGATACTCCCTTCCACTGGTCTGAAATTTCAGCCTGTTGCCCCGCTTACTTCCTCAGATCTCCTTGAGACCTGGAGCATTATCCTAAACTCCAGCCTGGTTTCAGAGCCACTGCGCTATACTTTACCCTTGAACGTCCTCGCAGGAGCTTCAGCAGTCTCGTGCCTGGGGCTCAGCCTGGCTATGGGGGATGTGAACCAGTAGAGACATTTTCCTGCTTCCCTACCTGGCTCCGCAAGACTCCTGGCTACTCCCCAGCCTTTAGAGCCTCATCTTGAACTGTGCTTCCTAACTCCCCTCTCTTTCCACCCATCTCACACATCCTCTGGGCTCACAGCCTCCAGGATTACAACTGAGCCTGAGGTGGCCCTCGGACATCAGTTTCCACAGATGACCAACCTCCTGATGGGTGAGTGTGGTGCCAAGCTCTGACTCCATCTTTCCCTACCCTTCATTGTGACATGTGTGAGCGCACTTCCTTCAACATGTACCCAGCAGAAATGAGCAGCAGCAGCAGTTATGTGTGGGTGCTATCCTAGTTGACAGGCAAAACCCAGGCCGCAAGAGGCCTGTAAACTTCATCCCTTTCTAGTGATGCCACATCCAGAGATACAACATGTAAAGCATCGCTCTTACTGGATCACAACCTATGTGTTATGCATACAGAATAACAAACAGCAGGGTCTTACTGAATGCGACTTCTAGCCAAGTGTTACCTTAAGAAATATTTTAGTTATTCTGTAGTTTTTTTGCCATTAAAATTAGAATTTTCACATAGGATTGCCTGTATAATGCAATGTGGAAACAAAGGAGAAAGTATGTGTTCAGAGGCTAGATGAGAATGGCCTTCTTATACTGTCAGGATTATAGATCTGGACCATAGGCTCTCAACAGAGGTGGTACCTCCCCCTAGAGGCCTTTCTGGAAATTTGTGGGCGTATCTTTTGTTTTCACTAAGGGCTGCTCCTTGCGTTTGATGCTAGACGTTCTACAGTGCAAGGGAGAAGCACACAGTGAAGAAACTGTCCTGTGCAGCTTTTAAATACCCCAGCAAATCATCACCTAAATGAGAAATTTGCTTGTAATTGTCTGAGCCTGAAACCAGACAAAAATACTACTTTATAAAAGTAGTATTTAAAAATACTACTTTAAAAATATTACTTTATATACAGACACAAAGTACTTTTGAACAGTTTTAATATACACTGAATTTTCAGGAAAGCAACTGACCAAAAAGCAATGGAAGGATATACTTTGTTTTGTTTACATTAGTAAGAGTCATTTAACAGACACACAGATCAGTGGAATAGAATAGAGAATCCAGAAATCAACCCATATACCTACAGCATCAGATCTTAAGGCACCAAGCCTACACACCGAGGAAGAGACTGCCTCTTCAGCAAATGGTGCTGGGAAAACTGGATATTCTTATGTAGGAGAATGAAACTAGACCCATACCTCTAACCATATACCAAAATCAACTCAAAATGGATTAAATAAGTAAATATACATCCTGAAACAATAAAACTCCTTAAAGAAAACATAGGGGAAATACTCCAGAAAGTAGGAGTGGGTACAGACTTCATGAATATGACCCCAAAAGCACAGGCAACTAAAGGAAAAATAAACAAATGGATTATATCAAACTAAAAAGCTTCAGCACAGCAAAAGAAACAATCAACAGAGTAAAAAGACAACCAACAAAGTGGGAGAAAATATTTGCAAAATATACATCTGACAAAGAATTAATATCCAGAATATACAAGGAATTCAAACAGCTTTACAGCAAAAAAACCAAATAACCCAATTTTAAAAAGGGCAAAAGAGCTGAATAGGCATTTCTCAAAGGAGAATATATGAATGGCCAAAAGACACATGAAAAAGTGCTCAAGATCAGGCGGCATTTGGGAAGTGCAAATCAAAACCACTTTGAGATACTGCCTCACTCCAGTCAGGATGGCTAATATCTAAAAGACTGAGAATGATAAATGCTAGTGAGGTTGCAGAGAAAAAGGAACTCTCATACTCTGTTGGTGGGACTGCAAAATGGTGCAGCCTTTATGGAAAATGGTATGGAGGTTCCTCAAACAATTACTGATAGATCTACCATATGACCCAGCTATTCCACTGCTGGGAATACACCTAGAGGAATGGAAATCATCATGCAGAAGGGATACCTGTATCCAATGTTTATTGCAGCACTATTCTCAATAGCCAAGAGTTGGAACCATCCCAAATGTCCATCATCAGATGAGTGGATAAGGAAACTGTGGTACATCTACACAGTGGAATACTACTCCTATAAAAAAGAATAAAATACTACCATTCACAACAACACGGATGGACTTAGAGAAAATTATATTAAGTGAAACAAGTCAGGCACAGAAAGAGAAATACCATATGTTCTCACTTATTTGTGGGAGTTAAAAATAAATAAATAAATAAACACACAAACAAATAAAGGGTGTTGGGGGAAGAAGACACAACAGTCACAACAATTCCTTGAACTTGTTAAGAGAAGTGAACAGATATGATGTTGGGGGTGAGGGGAGAGAGGTGGGGGGAAGTGGAATGGGTAAACGGGTCACGAAAATCAACTACAATGTATATTGAGAAGTTAAAATTAAATAAATAAATAAATAAATAATGCCACTAATGGCCATACTGATCACTATCTTGATTTGCTCATACAACAAACCTGTTTCAGTCTGCATCTGTAGATGTAACAGAAAATCATAATAAAAGAGATCTGAGTTCTTTTAATGGACTTAGTATCAGATATCATTATATTAGTAGAGACACATAAAACAGAGATCAAATTGAGGATGATTAATAAAGGCTGACATAATATTTCATATTCAAAAATTCTGAGGCAAAATAATAAGGAACCTATGGTGTAAAAATTACATTTTGAAAATCTTTGATGATTTTGAAGGTTGACTGCTGTTTTTGTCTTACTCTGACAGGTCCCTGGAGGTGTGCCACACAACTCCTCTACAACCTCTTGAAATGGATATTCTACATTCTATTTCCCATCACCTAGGAAAAGATACAGTCTCCAAGAGCTTTTAAAATAGGAGAGACCCGAAGGCATAGCAGTAAAAGAAAAAATAAACAAATGGGACTATATCAAACTAAAAAGCTTCTGCAAAGCAAAGGAAACAATCAACAGAGTGAAACAACAACCTACAGAGTAGGAGAAAATTTTTGCTAACTATTCATCCGACAAGGGATTAATATTCAGAATATACAAGGAACTCAAGCAATTATACAGTAAAAAACCAAATAACCCAATTAAAAAATGGGCAAAGGAGCTGAATAGACATTTTTCAAAGGAAGACATACAGATGGCCAACAGGTACATGAAAAAATGCTCAACATCACTAGTCATCAGGGAAACGAAAATTAAGACTACATTGAGATACCACCTCACCCCAGTTAGACTGGTTATAATCAAAAAGATGGTGAGGGTGTGGAGAGAAGGGAACAATCCTACACTGTTGGTGGGACTGTAAATTAATACAATCACTATGGAAAACAGTATGGAGATTTCTCAAACAACTACAGATAGATCTTCCGTACGATCCAGCAATCCCTCTTCTAGGTATATACCCAGAGGAATATACCCAGAGGAAATCATCATGTCAAAGGGATACCTGCACTCCCATGTTCATCACAACTCTGTTTACAGTAGCCAAGACATGGAACCAACCTAAATGTCCATCAGTGGATGATTGGATAAGGAAACTGGTACATATATGCCATGGAATACTACTCTGCCATAAAAAAGAAAGAAATACTCCCATTTGCAACACATGGATGAGCCTGGAGAAACTTATGTTGAGTGAAATAAGCAAAGCACAGAGGTATAAATACCACATGCACTCACTCATATGTGGGAGCTAACAGAGAAAGAAGGAAAGAAAGACCACAGTAGTGTATTGGACTTGCAGAGGGAGAGAACATTCCTTGGGCTACAAAGTGGAGTGAGGGGGGAGGAGGGAGAGGGAGGTTGGGGATAATCGGGTGGGAGACAAGGAGTACAAATGCAATTTGTGGTCATGGTCATGCTGCCTGTATGAATCTGGCCCTCACATCATGGGCACAAGGGATGACAATCAGCTTTGTATCTCATGAATATTCATAACCAATAAAAAAAATAAAATAAAATAGCAGAGACTGAACACATGTATTACAAGATAAGAGACAGAATTTTCTTTAATGTTTTGTCATTATCCTAATCTGTGTCATAACTTTGGAAATTATTTTGACATTCTGCTTATATATAGGACCCAGCTCATTTGTAAGAATATTGGTATTTTACACTTTGTCTCTGTATTTCTTCTTGACCATTTCCCATTCTTAAGTTAAGATTAGTTCCCTCTTTTGTATTAACATATACAAATAGCCTGTTTTGACTGTCCTAGTTTTATTCTAGTATCCAAATATCTTGTACAGAATGGCTTCTGACTTTCTTAACTCCAGCTTGATTCATTATAATTAAGTACAAAAGTATAACCACTTTATTATGCCTTTCAATGTTTTGATGCCCATGCATTTACATATTAAGACACATTTTTTATTGTAAATTATTTTCTCTTGGTTGGCCTTTATATAGCAGGTGTTGTATTGCAGGTAGATAAGTTGTACTATCTATGGTTTTTATTTTAGGAAAATAAAGGGGACTGTTATAAAAAGGGAGCATTGAATTTGATAGGGTTTTTTCATCTGCCCTAGATTCAGTACACTTGCAAATTTTATCCTTGAAAGAGCTTCCTGCAAGACAAGAGTGAAAGTCAGAATATTTTACAGCCAGTCTAATGTGAGCACCAGCTAATCTAAATGATTCCAGCCATAAACAACAAGCATAGCAGTTATCAGTATCCACCAGCGGAATATTAACCTGCTCTAAAGCATCCCAGTTCACGGTGGTGACTCAGTTCCAACAGGGCACTATTATGTCCTGTCTCTCCGCCCAGGGCAATAGTGCTTTTGTTTGAGGTATTTTTTATGTGTTATGCCATTTAACCCTTTTAAAAAAGTACTGTACAGAGATATTCCTATCTCCATTTTTACAGATGAAGATAGTGAGAAATTAAGAAATGTGTTTAAAGTCACACAGCTAACAAGTAGCAGAGCTGGGATTATAACACAGATCCTCTGACTCCTAAAACCAGTACTTTCCCCCCATATCATATTCATTTATTCAACTACTACCAAATGAGCACAGCAGAAAAGCACAGATGGTGACTGGTTCTGAGCAGCACTAGAAACAAATGATATAATAATGTTATTAATAACCAGCTGATAACATTTGGACCTTGCTGATGTGGATCTTATTGCAATCTACCAAACATAAAAAGACAATTGCTTACAGTTTCACATATTCATGTGACCTTCTAATTCATCATCAACATGTGTTATGGTAATTAAGAGGAAAGAAACTACCCCCATACTACCCTGCAGGTAGTGATTAAATTCAGTCTCTGAGCTCCTTGAGGACAGGAACTCTATCTCCTTAGCTCCTGTGTTGAGCACAGTGCCTGCAAAGTACGTGTTTAGTAAATGTCTATTGTTATCATTGGCTAATGACATAGTATTCTGAATCAAGCCAAATGAGAAAAGGCATATAGTTATCTCGTTTCCTGTCTCCCTTGAACTTGATATTTCATAGGCCCATCCTCATGAACTCCTGACCAAAATAGAAAAAGTAGGAGGGTGCATTCACTCACACTCGCAAGAGTTGACTCCTTGGGCTTTGAAGTACACTCAGCTGAAGGATTATTTGGGAAGTAACTGTAAGGATAAATTTAGTAGCAAGGTGGCTATGGGGTAGAAAGGCAAAGAGAGTAATTATAAACTTAATAAGGAAGTAAAAGAGAGAGTGTTCTCTATGTATGAGATTCCAAGCTCCATAAATTCTGCAGCTTTTTATATGTAGAGAACATGATTTCTTATACTAATTTAGTTAGAAGCTGGTGTGTCCTTCTGTCGCCTCTTCCAGGGTGATGGAAATGCAAAGGATTACTCAAAGCCCATTTCTTCTGAGCAGTGAGAAGCCCCGAAGGGGTTAATTTCCAGGAATCCTTAAGACAGAGGCATTCTTCCTTGGAAAATAACCCCAAACTAGGGTCTTCTCTCAGTATTTATTCTCCAGGCCAGAAAGTTACAGAAAAGGAACATAGGTGGCTACAAAAAGAACAGTAAGATTATTGTCATGGCAACAATCATTAGGTTTAGGTGCACCAAGGACATCTGCCCTTAGAGCCAGCAACTTTGCTGTGTTACAATTCTTTATCTACAACAGAGACTTTAGCCTAGGGAAAGTTTCCTGTCTTTTGCAAGCTTAACATTTCTATGTGTAATTCTAAAAAGTTAGGCCCTGTGAAATACATTTACTTTATAAATGTTAGTATACTCCACATCCTTGGATAGAAAGAAAAAATAAATTCCTAACATTAGAGGTTTGCTGAAGATTGGTGATGAGGAATTTAAGTTTGATTCAAGATAAGAAGGTATGAATGTAAGCCCCATGAGGACAGGAGCCATGTTTGTTTCATTTAACACTGTCTCTCTGGTAGCTAGTCCATTGTCTGGCACTAAGTGGGTACTAATTAATATGTGTCGTATGAATTAATGAGATCATATAAGAAGAAAGTCTGATAAGTAATGAAGGTATACTTCAGGACTTGGAATGGTATTCAATCTTGAAGAAAGGGCTTCACAGAGAAATAATTCAGAGGGAGTAGTCCTGAAAGAATGAGGTTATTGTGATGTCTTTTCCAAGTCACTATGCAGAGAGGCCCATGGACAGTTGGAGGGCTCTTGGGCAATCGATTTTAAGAGTTCCAAACAACTGATTCATATAACAGTTCCCACGAAAGGTAGGAAAATTTTATCTCCATCCCTGAATCCCTGGTGGAGAACCCTGTGATGTACTCAAGATCTTATTTCTACTCATAGGGAAGATACTCCTAGAATACTGAGCCTTCTCTACTCCATTGACTTACTCTGGACAGGATGCAGGCCAAGGGAATCAGGGTGTCCTGCCAGGAGGTGGAGAGAGCCTAGAAGAAGATTATAGAATAAGAGGCTCAGTTTTAGGCATAGAGGGTTGCCTTGATGACAGGAAGGGAGGGGAATGAGTAAAAGAAATGAACTTGAGAGGTTATCACATGCAGGAAAATAGGGGACATGTGATCCAAGCTTACTTCTACCATTGATTACTTTTGGGAAATTAAGCAATAAGCCTCGCTCAGTGTTTTCATCTGGAAATAGGAAGACTTCAGTAGATTATAAATTTCTAGTTTAAAGTCCTGTGTTTCTAAGAGGTACTAAAATGTAAGTACCTCTCTGAAGTGAACTAACTTCTGTTAAAGGTTAGGAAGGAAAAAAAGTACCCATTAACAAGTGGGAAAGGTGCTGGAACAGTAGAACAGTACTCAGGAGACATGGAATTTGGTCTCTCTTCTGCTGCTAAGAACAGACAATAAGCATATTGTCCATTTGGAACATCAGATTCTACTTCACTGAAATTAGCAGGTGGATAGGATACGCTCTTTTACTTCTGTATTCCACAATTTGGAAGGTAGGTAGGGATGGTGGAGGGGAGGAAAGGAATTTTCATAAAGGTGTCATAGCTAAAGATTGGAGTACCAGGGAGAGGGTCTATAGACCAAAGAAGCTTGGTAATGAGTAGTGTGCATCATCAGTATCACCTTTCTGCAACTTTTCTCTCCTGAATTATTTTCTTACCAGTTGTACCCTTAATGGTCCTATGCAATTTCAGATGTTTACATTGCAACCATCCCAGAGATTTTTAAAAATTTTAAAGGATAAATATTTTAACATAGATTGTCTTTTTTTCTTCTTAATGCAATAAAACATATGTTTATTTCAGGTTTATTATGCAAAGATTTTAACCTTTCTTATCTACTCCCTTTTTAATGCATTAATACTTGTTTTTTTTTTATCACTTAACTAATAAATTTAAAAAATGACAACTGTCTGAGGTGATGGATATGCTGATTACCCTGGGGGGGGGGGGGAGAAGAACGGGTAAAGGGTCACGAAAATCAACTACAATGTACACTGAGAAGTTAAAATATATAAATAAATAAATAAATTTAACTTGAGACTCAGTTAAAGCAGAACAAAATAAACCTATCAAAGCAGTTAAGACTTTGGCAATTTGTATACTTTAGTACCAACTTCATTTTTGTTTGGCTGTTTAATTTGAAGTACCTGGTGTTTTCATGCCTGCCATGGTTTCATGTAATTTCTCAGATGAGTGGGGAAAAACCAAGTTTGGAAAGAACAACTTGTTTTTTAAAAAAGCAATGAGCCCAAACTAAAAATTTTAAATGCTGTGTAATAAAAATGAAGGGTTAAATAAAAATTATGTCAAAAATATACTAACTTTTTAAATGTATGCTATTTGATTTGTGTTATACAAGCTACAAATTGCAAGCCAAAAAATAGTTGAGCAAAAATATCCTTCCAAATATGACTGATTTAAAAGGGACAGAGTGTCTCAATTTAATGTGCTGCATTACGACACAACTTCTTATGCAGCCCAGTTTCCCATATATATAAGGCAAATTTCTAAGGAAAAAATAAGTCAATTTTATGAATGATTTACCAAGCCAGTAAAAAGAAAGGTGATTGTATTAGCTTCTTGTGGCTGTTGTGACAAATTAGCACAAACCAGTTGCTTAAAACAACAAAAAATTTATTTTCTTACGGTTCTAGAAGCCAAAAGTCCAAAATGGTTTCACTGGGTCGAAACCAAACTGTCAGCAGGGCTGCATGCCTCTGGAGGCTCTGGGGAAGAATCCGTCTTCTTGCCTTTTCCAGCTGCTGGAGTCACTCTCCTTGCTGTTCTTGGCTCATGGCCCTTTCCTCCATTTTCAGAGTCAACAACATGGCATCTTGTGTCATTGCACTTTCTTCTCTCCCTAGTCAAGTCTCCCTCTTATAAGAATACTTGGGATTGCATTTAGGGCCCACCCAGACAATACAGCATAACTTCCCCACGTCAAGAACATTAACTTAATCATGTTGGTAAAGTCCCTTTTATCATACCAGGTAACTCTCACAGGTTCTAGAAATGAGGACCTGGCTAATTCGTAGGGGAGCAGGGAGTCATTATTCAACTTATGACATTGATAAACACGTGACTTGTACAGGAGGCTGGTGGTTTGAAGTTCTAATTCCAAACTGGGGAAAAACAGAGGCAATTATGCTAATGATCGAGACCACCAACTTTCTAAAATGTGAATGCATGAGAGACAAATAAATGAAGCAAAAAGCAGCTGTAGTTACCTACTATGATGATCTTAAGTCACTACCAGCACATATACTTCCCCAACTGGAAAATAAAAAAATAGGCACCAGGTCTAACAGAAATATTTGCAAGAAGCTTGTAGTCACACGTTATAATAGCTAATATAACTTAAGATGCATCCATTTCTTCCACCTTTGGTTCTCTAAGATGAGAAATTTCAATAAGATTACTATTTGAGTGACCTCTTACAATCCACTGTTATATTTTCCTCTGTGATGGAGGGGGAAGGAAGAAGGTATAGTATTCAATTGAACAATATGATAATTTTATTTATTTCTCACTCATTCCCATTTTAAAACATTTTTATTAAGTGTGGATGATAAACTGTAGTTAAAACTCTTTGTTTTTCATTTTAGGTCTTATTATATAAACCAAACTGATGATGTACTCAGTTAAATAAATGGTTGGAAGAAAACAAATTTTGTGGAACATTCAAAAATTTCTTGGTGTTTGCAAACACCTCATAGGTATGATTAAAAATAAACACTGATTAAAAAAAAAAAAACAACAAAAAGAACCCCACTGATGTATAGTCTATAAACCCAGTATAAGTGTCATAGATCCAATGAACCATTTTGATTCATACTCACGGATGCTGAGAGACTCAACTTTTCTCACCTAGTGTTATACATCTCCAGGGGAAAAATGAAATGGTCATTATTATATGATGGAAATCATGATTGGGGCCCTCATTATCTAAACTCCCCAGCTTAATACCAGTAGTGTGCAAGAGAGATTGATTTTAGAGCAAAAATCTCTAAGTTCCCTCCTGCTTTTATGTTTGTTGACAAAGAACAAGAGAAAAGAAACAAAGATGAATACACATTTCTCCTTTGTACTCATCTCATTTGCCTTTGTTTTGGCTTGGAATGCCTGCTCTTGGAGACAGATACAAGCTCATGTGTCACATTCTTGCCACCATCTTTATATTTGTAGTTGAGATTGTCGTTGACAGAGTGACACATCTGTGAACCACACCAGTTCCCAGAACCATAATTCTAAATACCATCCCAGTAGTCTCCCAATTGCAAGGGACCTCTTATAAGGTGAGAAATCTTCTCTCCTGAGGTTTGTTTATTTTTGCAGTCAGCAAAGGTAAGGAAGTCCTTTGTGAACCATTTGCTAGGCATTTAAATGTATAGTGTTGCTGACAGAGTGCTGAAAATTCATCAGATGGTGTACTTAGCATTTTCATTCTCTAAGGGTGGTAGACTGGGGCGTCCCCTCTCTTCTTCCCCTTCCAGTCATTCTGACCAAGCAGAGGATCCCTGAGATGACTCAGCCCATCCCCTGTCGTCCCCTCCTGTCACCAGGCCACTCGCTTACAAGGGTTCCCTTACCACGGGTTTGTTTGGAGGGCTCACTTCCAAAACAAAGATTAAAATGTCTTTTTTCTTTAATAGTCTCACTGAACACTGTTGCTTGTTAATGTTCAGACACTAATAGCACTGGAAAGAGTCATTGCTTGTGTCAACTCATCAAGTAGTCTAAACAAGCCTGCTGGAGACTGGCCAGCTCTGGCCAGTCATTGACCACAGACACGATCTGGAAGGCTGTTACACTTGTGGAAGTGAGAGGTAGCTCTGCTTCCTGTCTAGCCCACTTCCCAGGGATTGTCCCCAGAACCACTGGACTTCAAGGCCAGTGGGGATAAAGTTTATGTTCAGCTATAGACTTAAGATATGCCTTATTTCTCAGCACCAAAATTGAGATGTACGTAAAAGCTTCAGAAAAGCCTGAAACAAGAGCATTATCTGAAGTGATGCTTGGCAGCTGGAAGTTTATAATTTTGTTATTGTGGTTAGAAGGTGCTGATAGTTTTCGTCCTACTTGTCTTTTTGATGAGTGGGTGGATTTGTGAGAGTTTCCTTCTTTGGATGTTCGTGGTGCTTTTTCAGATGGATCTCTGGTCTTCTTTGGATTAGCCACTTTATCACAGCCACATGTTTTCTCTCTACAAAAAGAGTTTTATGAGAGAGACAGAGAGAAAGAAAGAAACGACAATCACAGTAATATGTTGAATTTTTAGAAAGAGAGAAAAGAACCGTGGTTACTAGAGGTGGAAAAGGGGAGAGGAAAAAGAGAGGGAGAAGGGCTAACGAGGAATTGGTTAATGGACACAAAGAATGATTGCGTATTGTAATGCCGAATAAGGTAACTATCCTGATCTAACCACCACACATTGTACACAATTATTAAAAATCAACGTTGTTAACCACATGTAAATGTACTAAATTATCTTTAAAAATAATTTTTAAAAAAAGAGCTTTGTGATCATTTCATGTCCCTCAATAAGATGAATAGAGAAAAAAATCTTCAAATACGGCCTTTTTTTTGCAATAGCAAAAAACAAACTAAAAAAATGTAAAAGATTACATTGGGAAATTTTGCTGAGGTGTGTTTGCTTTCTAACTGTGATATTCCTCAGGAGGAAAAAATGTGGCTGTATCTGTTATGTCGCGTCTGTTACCCAATTCTTTTCTAATTATTTATTTGAAAACTTTTTATAACTACACACTGTGTACCAGGAACCAACTAGACGCCAGGTCTTCAAGGGTGAAACAACATGGTCTTGCCCCCAAGGAGCACATATACTTGTAAAATAATTGCTATGATGGGCGGATGTAGAAAGCATAAAATAGAGCACTTGGGAGAGCTGGGAAGACTTGATTAAGGAGATCCTGTTTGAAGTGCTACTTGAAGGACTATGGGGATTTGTCAGGTGAAAAAATCAGAAGAATGGAAGGAGGGGAGAGGATGCTGCAGCTGGAGCTGCAGAGGCACTAGAACAGGGGTGGGCATGATTGCGCAGGGAGATCCAGGTCCTCTTCTCTCCTGTCATCACAGAAAGGGTGGGGGCTTGGAGGGAAATGAGGTTGGACTGACCAGCAGGAACCAGGTCATTCACTGCACTGTAAGCCATGTTTCAATTTTATTCTTCAAGTAATGGTAGGTAATTGAAAAGCTCCAAACAGAGAAATGACAATCAGATTTGCAGATGAATAAAAAATCACTTTGGAAAACAGAATGCACGTACAATAGGATCCACTCATTACCTGGCATTTGGTCATTGTAGCTGATCAGGGCACAGAGAAAAAGATATCTCCCCATCTTTCTTTCTATATCATGATCCATAACAGATTTAAGAAGGTTTTCAAATCTTCTAGGCTTATGCAAGCCATTGAGTACTTTGTTGAGGCTTCCTAACATTTTATCTTTCTCTAGATCTCATTAATTTTTTTTCTCTTGCTGCTTTTCCCCCAGCATCCTACAAAGATTTGGTAGCTTTAAGCTCAGTGATCTGAAGGCTTTTCAAAACATATTCAAAAATGGAGCAAAGCTATGATAATTAAAACAATGTGATACTGATACGAGATTGGAAAGAGATCAATGGAAGACGCAGTTGATTCAGAATTAGACTGTTGTAGTATAAAAGCATAACATATAAGAAATGAATCACCAGAAATCAATCTTTCAATGAAAAAATTTAACTTTTCTGGAAAGGCTTTTATGTGTTAAAATCTGTAAAAAAATGTTTATACCCTTGACCTTGTGATTTCACTGATAGAAACATATTTTAAGGAAAAAAGTTGGAGAATTAGACAAAGATTTATCTGCAGAAAGATGTTCATTGCAGCATTATTTATTACATCACTCAGTCTAAGGAGAGGTAATTTATAAAATCAATGATGCCAGTAGTCACTCTCTTCCAAATAAATGAATATTTACTGAGTTCCTACTATGAGCCAGTGATTTATTTAATTTATCTCATGTAATTTTCCAATGAAATAAGCAGATTAGAAAACTGGGGCTCAGACGGTTTTGGTAATTTGCTCAAGACCACACAATTTTGGTGTTAACCCAGGTCTGACATCAAAGTATTATTCTTCCAACTACACCTCACTACTTCTATTTATAACTATGTGTCAATTGTTTGCTTAAAAAATATGTATAAGCTCCATATCTCTGTTCTGTTTTTCCATAGAAAACCAGAGAGAGCTCTGCTTTTGGATTCTGTGGTGTGAGTGGGGGAGCTAATGCCTACAGTGTAAAGAGTCAATGAATTCATATGCAATTTAAATCATTTGTTTCCTAAGAAAAAATAGTGAGCCATAAAAATGCAATGTTCCTTCTGGGAATCTCCTCTCTCTTACTCTTGGAGCAAATCCAGGGGAGACAAGCACTTAAGACACTGAGTACATCCCAGATAGTATCCATAGTAAACATGGCTAGTTCATTTCCATTTAGTGACTACAGTTACTTAAAGGGCTACGACTGCTAGTGGATAGCCAGTTTTTCTGATTTAAGAAAGTATACAGTATTGTCAGTGCATTGAACATAGAGAGAGAACACTGTCTAGTGGCAGAAGCAGAGGACTACAGTTGTTTCTCGACTGTCATTGGCTTGACTCAGTCCCTACAAGAGGCACTGGTTAGCTTCAGTTTTTGCAAAAATAGAAAGTGGAAGTAAAAACAAATCGTCAGCCTCATAGTTTCAAAGGTTCATCAGCACACAGTCGCAAACTGGCAAGGAACACATTGCAGGAACAACAAATGGTGGTGATCAGCTAAAAGGTCATAAAATAAATAACATTTGTGTGCTTCCTGCTTATATTTTCCCAGTTTGAAGATTTTTGGTACAATGGTTTTAATTATTATTATTACCATGCAATATGCTACTCTCTTCTCTTTAGCTATAACCATTGGCTAGTTTCGGCTGTTTCTAAATTATAGGGAAGCAATAGAAAAGGCTTCTAAAGAAAGTCACAGAGAAATCTCTCCTTTCTCGCTTTCTCCCTCTTTATCCACTCCTTCTCTCTTTTTCTTTCCCTCCACACAAATTGCAACTGTGTTTGTATTTCATCAAATCTAAGACAACACCTACTATAGACTCACCCACAGGTATAATTAAGGGGAAAAAAAGTACTGCCAGTTTAAATGACACAAACCTTTTTTCTTAAAACTTGGAATCTTTATTTTGTACTTATTGAAACAACTCATTTGATCTTACTTAGACATAGATGTTTCTTTATCATATGTCATTCTTGTGCGTACATAAAAAGGAAAATATGAGCAAAATAAATAGTTATTCCTAAAACTGCTTTATACAGAATTTAACTCTTCTTATTCACTTTTTTTTTTCAGAATTACCCCTCCCCCCACAAGAAATTGTTCTCTGTGCTGTCAAAAATGTTATTTTTGCAGCACGACAGTGCTCCACTATTATCTCTGGGAGTTTCTTTCAAGTTCCAGCCACCCATTTCTGCAAATGTTGGTAATTGCTTGATCTCAATAGATCTCAAAGGAAGGTTTCCAGACAACAACCAGAATTCATATTTCTTCCTCAGATTGTCTTTTAACTATTTGTTGACTAAAATGTTGAGCAATGATCCAGTCATGCTTCCAGAATGTCAACCAAATTCAAGGTCATGTGAGTAGAAGCAATGACAACTATGTTAGGACTTCCACCTGGCCAGCAACAATTATAAGATATTATTGACTGTGTGATTTCAGAGATGTTAAAATGTAAGTGAATAAAGTAGAGAGGAAGTGCATCCTAAAATTGATGGTATAGTCTTTATTCAGTTTCACTGCATACAGGGAATAGTGAGGATAGGGGTAAAGGGTTAGAGATTAGCGTTGGGGAGTTGTCTTCTGATCATGGTTTACTCCAAGTCTGAGTGTTAGTGTCTTCTCAAGACTGCTCACAAAGTGCCCTGCAAAGGGCTCAGCGAGTGTCTGTAGGCTGACCTCAATGTCTTTAAGGGAACTGCCCAATCATTTAAAGGTCCTCAGGAGCTGTCTCATGTAACAAGAGCCTGGGTTTAAATCAGCACCCAGTTTTCATTTTATTTCAAGCCATTTCCAGTATATAATGATTAATTCTTACAGAAATGGATCCACCTTAAGAGGAATCGAGTTGCTTTGTTTTTCTCCCCACTCTAAAGTTTGAACACTCCAGACGGTATTAGGAGTCTCCTGCTGACCCTAGCAGGGAATATGAGCCACTTGCGGAAAATAGGTAAGTGAGAAACTGCCCTTACCTTAATGTTGAAGTGAGGCTAATTTGTATGTTAATTTCATTGAGGTTATGTTGTAGGCATCGGTTAGTTAATTATTCATACAGTAGTGTGGAATGAAACCCAAAAGTCAAGAAATGGCAGGATGTTTTATGGTTCAAAAAAACCTCCCCAAATTAGACAGATTTGTGTAGGATGGAGGGAGGGGAAGGACAGACAAAGAGGAAAGAAGAGAAAGACTGGAAAATGAAAAGTCCTCTCCAAACAGATAAGATTTTAGAACGAGAATATTTTCATGACTTTCAAGCACTCATTATATTTGGAATTAGATTAAGACTGTTTTATTTTAAAGGAACAAAACAAAACAAAACAAAAACCCTTAGGACAATTGCAAATAGATAGGAAAGAATTTAATAGAATTATCAGGAATTTGTTTGTATTTCTGGGATACTTAACACTCCCTTCACATTTAAACATTTTCCCCTGCTGTCTTATTATACAGTAATTCTTAAATGATACAAGCTAATCTCTAGCCCTGCCCTTATTCAAATTCTCACAAATCCTGTCTTAATGAAGCACACAGCAGTGGGATAGGTGGAGAAGGGAAGGTGCACGTTGTAAAAGTGCCACTGGTGTTGGCCGGGCCACTTAGCCTGAGAGGGTAAAAGCAAAGGATATGTGACACAATGACAATGGAACAAAGGTCTCTGGCTGATTGGAGGGACCAGCATTTGTACCATTTGTACCAGCTTCCTCAACTTCCTTTCCATCCACAGCAAGACCTCAGGTGACTCCTGAATTGTCCTTAGTGCAATTATTGTAGCTGACTTAGTTCCTTCTGTCCCTATCTCTGTCTCACAGTGTGGGAGCTGTCTTTTCTTCAAGCTTCCTCTGCATACATGCACGCATGTGCACACGCACACACGTGTACACAGACGCAGTGGCTGATGTTCAGCGAGCCGTTCTGAGCCCAAGTCCTTTCATTCTTCCCCTGAGCCAGGCTGGTGTTTCCTTCTCTGTCCACTTGCCTCTTCGGTGACAGTGCTGAGACTTCTCATGCCTCCATAGGAGAAATTCTGTTTCCTACAGTCAGTTCCCCCAGTTACCTCTCCAAATTCAGTCTCTCCCTCTCTATGGGACTCACAACATTTTTAGAGGTTTTAAAATCACATTATCTTCATCTTTCAAAGACACAGCATAGGCAGGACAGGAATGGAGAGAGTTAAGGAACAGGTAGCTCTTCCTTGTTTACTGTGCTCACATTACCTGTGTGGGCACATGATCCTGGCCTTTACAATCAGTAACAGAATTCTGGCCCTCTTGATTTCTCTATCCGTGAAATGGCAGACTATGCATCCTGCTGGTTGAAGGGTTATATGAAGAATGTCTATCCAGCACACTTAGTTTCTGTTCAGAGCTATCTGCATAAAGTATTATTTCAGGATGGAACAAGCTACTGTGCCAGATACGTATGTGAAACATGTTCAGAACATGAATGCTTTCATCCTTGTTTTGGAAATCCTGAAGCCTCACTCTCGATTAAGTAATGTAGCTACTGGTTTACACTTCTGTATAAGGCAAAAGCATGCCCATTACGAAAACTTAATTAACTTGAGCTGCTGGAAGTTTAGTGTTTTCTGTTTGTGTAAGGTTCATGAGAAGTTGGGAGAGGCACACATTTCTGGTTTATGCAGATTCTCATCCTAAATTTAAACTGAAATACAGCTGATGCTGAGTTTCACTTGGCTTCCAACTGAAACCGTAATTCATCTTAGGTTCATTCGAAATTTGCCCTTATCTAGTTCTGGGCTTGTGGCGGGTTCACTCCGAGGTTCATGAGTCTCAGCAAACCTCTCAGTGAACTTGACCTGAATTTGAGGTTTTAATTCAGAAGTTTGGAGTTTTCATTCAGGAGCTTTGCAGGATCCCCTGCTATCTCTGGCCACAATCTGAAATCCCATCAGACTCACGTCAGAACATATGGAATAAAGACAAAGACCTGTATGGCTCTTACTCACTTGCCACACATTCATTTCAATGTTTCCAGAACCTCAGCAGGCCTCACTAGCCTTATACAGAGAACTTTTTTTTTTTTTCTTTTTCTTAGGAAAAAAAAAAGAAAAGACATTAGGTATTAGTCTCAGTGGCTGCTAGAAAATGAACTGGTCAAAAAGACTATCAATTTCTTGACACTTCATTACATATGTTGAGGGATTATTTCCAAAGTGTTTGCTTTTCCTACTCTCAACAGATGTTTGCTGCTTTTGAATCTAATAACCACCCCCTACTGTAAAGTGTATTAAAGTTTTGAACTATTATTTGTAATTATTTTGGTAACTTTTCAAGAACATTTAATTATATAATTTTAATTATAAAATCCACCACAAAAAAATTTAAGCCCCTGAAAATATGTTTCCTTACCTGTGTGGATATTTGTAATGAATGAAACAATATAAAGTTGTATACAGGTATTTTTAAGGTCTGTGGTTTAAACAACTGATTTTCCCTGTGCTCGTGTGAGAATCTGTTTCCACTACAAGTTCTCATTTATACTTAAAAAATTTTTTATGGTGAACTATATTTTTTGCTGCTTCCAGTGTGGATAATAATAGATCATAAGATAACATGGAGCAAATCAACACAAGGAAATTTCATAAAGAAAATTTTAAAGATGGGAAGAAATTCCTGTTTCCCTTGGTGAGTAATGCAAATGAAGGATTTTTCTCAGTTTTAGTCCTTTGACAGACATCTGGCTGCAAAATATTGGGATTTTCCAGAAAATAGTACTTTACAGTTGATTTCCAAGTTATTTCTCACATCCTCAGGAAACAGACTGGCTTTGCAGCATAGCCTTATTTATTCAAACATAACAGAAATCAAAGTAGTTTGAACTGGTAAAATATCTGAATTGAAGACTATTTATTAAGAAATGCATCTGGATTCCTTTTAAGGCTATATGATCATTGAAACATGGCTAACAAGGTTTCTAAGCCAAATCCTTTGAAGGAAACTCTTTCATGAATTGAAGAGCCAGTTGAGAATAAATTATAATCAGTAAGTCCATTGTTTCTAATCAGCGAGTCTTGAAAACTGATTGTTCCTGTAAGATTTAAGATTCTCCTCAAGTCTAGTTTTTCACTATGAATTTTCTTGGGCATTCTGTGTTTCTAGAGAATGCCTCAATCTAGTTTGGGAATCAGTGAGGTTTGTGAGAAACTGGGGGCACTGCCATAGCCGAGGCTGCTGCCTCCCTGCCAGTTCAATTATCACTGCTGGCTACAGTTTCTATTTTCTCTTCCATTGCCACCATATTATAGGCGAGTAAATGCAATTCCTCCTAAACCTCCATTTTCTCTGATCCTCAGTGTGCTCATTCCCACCAACCCCAGATCACCATCAAACTTAAAACCTCCTTGATTCATCTTTCTTCCTCCTCCCCAGGGTTCAATCAGGGACCAAGAAAAATTCCACGCATGATTTTGCAGCATTCTCTCCAACTTATCTCTATGCCTCTCCATTTCCTCGGCTAGAATGCTGGCTCAGCAACTGGTCTTTGGACACTCGGCCTAGCCACAGCCTCTCAGGCTCCCTCCTCACTTCTAACCACTCTCCTATCAATCCATCCCTCAGAACGCTGAGAGATTAATCATGTCACATCACGCCTCTGTTCAAAAACCTCCCATAACACCTACTGCCTGTTGAGCTGAGTGCAGAGCTCCTGGCCCAGCCTTTGAAATCCTTTGCATTTGATCCCAGCTCTTTTCAATGGGAGCTCAGGCTCACCCTCTGGGTAAACCTTTCACTTGGGCAAATCAGATGATTTGCTATTCCCCAAACACACTGTAGTCCTTAAAAACTTTTAAAGCATTCTCATACCATTCCATCAGACTGGAATGCCTTCCCCCCATTTTCTTCTCAAATTCCTATCAATCCTTCAGAGTCCAAAACAAATATCCCAGTCTCCTTAGTGGGTGTGTTTGTATAAATTGCTTACAGGCATATCATACAGGGAAGCACTAGCTATATTTATAAATAGGGGATCATTGAGTGTCTTTATATGTGTATATCATATATGCACGTATAGTTGTACTCACAAAACACTTTATAATTAACGAAGAACTTTTGCTTATATCATCTCATTTAATTCTTGTACCAAACCCACAAGATGTACAATATCTACAGTTGACAAATGAAGGCGCTAAATCTGGGGAAGTTGCACCAATTGCCCCAAGTCGCCCAACTACAATTTGACAGAAGCAAAATTCACACCCAGGTCTTGTAATAACAACTCCAGGGCACTTTCAACCATATCACAATGACTTCCATTCTAATGGGACAGTGAAGTAATTTCTGTAGCAGATGGGAAAAAAGGCCAGGCCACGGAGGGTCAGGGGAGGCTTCTGAGAAGAGCAGTGGCTTGATCAAAGAGCTGCTGCGGGAAGATTGATCTGGTGGTGCTGCACAGAGGGGACAGGAGCGGGAAAGCCCTGCTGGAAACCATCTCGAGCTCTTCTGAACTCCTGTGGCTCTTTGTTTATACTCTCTGTGCAGCATTTATCCGCTGCTGCAAACTTGCTGTTTATTTATTTACTCGCTTCCTACTAATGCTGTTTCTGTTTTAGAACAGATAGGATTTAAGGTGGCTTTAAATTGTCTTATATTTTATAACTATATTAATACAACTAGATCTTATCTCTTTCACTTGATTTAAGCCTTGAGCATGAAGTGTATATATTTTACATGTTCACACTAACCATATGCTTGACACAGGGCCATCCTGATTGTGATGTTCAAAATACAATGAACGAATGAATGAATGAAAGGGACTTTGAGAGATTTTTGCTAAAGTAGGAATGGAAAGGGGACATGGTCAATTAAATAAATTATAGTATTCTACACTTCAAAATAATGTGAAGTCATTAATAGAAGGAAGCATATCTAAATGATTTTAAAAGGTGAGAAGACTGTGATATACTGCTTAGTATGTCACAGAATACACACATATATATGAAAAAAATCGTGTACATGTATATACATGTGTGTGTAATGCATGATTTTGTAAATCCACCAGTCTGGATTTACAATTGACACTGGTTGCCTCTGGGAAAAGTACTGAGAATGGAAAAAGAGTAATGTAGACTTTTATTTTAAAGATTGTATCCAGAATTTATATAATTCTGTATAGTTTTGTACACACTGTAAAACTCATTTTACAATGAGTTTGTACGACTTCAGTGTGTCCAGAGAACTTGGTGATGTACATCATATATAACTAAGAGCTAACAGTATAGTTTCATGTTGTCTTGTTGCCCTAGCCAGGGTTTAAAAAGTGTCATTTAGTCTCTCCCATGTGCTAAATGTCTTTATTCAAATTAATCCTAGAGACTTTTTCCAGCTTGTGACCAAGATCCACCATTCAGTCCAACTTTCTTGTCTATATTGCCTGCTCCCCACGTGGCCACAAAAGATGCCCGTACACATGATCTCCTGGATTCCTTTTTGTCTTTCTTCTTCCAAGATTTTCAGCAGCCACCCTGGCCCTTCCTGGCTTGATTTTCCTTCTTCTGCCTGGTACCATCTACCTGGATGCAGCTTCACTGCCTCCAACAGCCTCCACTGACAAGGTCTCACAATGCTTACTGACATTTTCAGTGCAGCTCCTTGAGACTTTAGTTACATGTGTGTTTCTTTCAGTAGAAAGAACTATGGTGCCAGGTTTGATTAGAACTGTGGTGCCAGGTCTGGTTAGAACTGTGGCGCCAGGCCTGGTTAGAACTATGGTGCCAGGTCTGATTAGAACTATGGTGCCAGGCCTGCTTAATTTTTCTCTCCACCTCCCTGCCACTGCCACCCCCAGATCAACAACCATTATTTTTCAGAAGGAAATTATTTTACTTATAGATTTAATCATGCTCTTTGTCAATGAGAAAATATAGGCTCAGATGGTTACAACTTCTTGAACTATAAATACCCAAATGGTAATTAGAACTAGAGCTTCCTTCATTAGCCATCAGTCTTTTTTTCCCTTTGCATTTGAATGCTTTTTCTTTTGAAAAGTCAACTTTTCCTCTTAAATCATTCCTATTTATCCACCCATCACTAAATACCTTCCTTAAATTGTGTTAAATCTTACTTCTGTTCAATTCTAACACTTTAATGACCATCAAAATACCCTGGTCTTATGTAATTACAGTATGTAATTTTGTCTTGTATGACTGAGTGAACCACACCATAAAAACTTAGGCTATTGAATAAACCTTCAAGGATCTGAGGAGACAGTTTGTAGCTAGCAGACACCCTCTACCACTATTGGTTCCACCTTTCCCACTTTCCTCAGGGGCACTGTAGGTTTCACAGTTAAGTCTGAGGCCAAGAACCCTTTCTCCAAAGAACCAACTGGGAACACAGTGCGTCAAGAATGCCCAGTATGTGCTCCACAATCCCAGTACCCCACACACCTGTGTCCATGCCACATCATACCTGAGGTGCTACTGATCATACGCAGATGTGTAGGACTAAATAGCGGGTGGTGGGTAAAGTTTTTACAACAGATCACCCAGAAAAATTCAGAGCAGATTTGTGAAGTTCAAAGTAAATTGTGCTTGTGCTACTCTGCTTTCATCAAGAATCTACTTTCCAGGCAAATTCATTCCCTCTCACCTCTATGCCCTGGAAGTTGAATCAAATTATGGTTTTAATAATTTGTGGTCACAGATCCCCTGAGAACCTGAGGAAAACCATGGGACTCCTCTTCCTGAAAAATGTACTTCTGTTTATACACATGAAAATTGGTAATTTCAAAGCATAACCTCAACACCACTCCTCCAGAGATCCTTTCTTTATCCTAGGCTAAGAACCCTTAACTAAAAGGAAGAAATTGATCTTCTGGAAAAAGTCCAGGGTAAAGAGATTCTAGCTGGAGCTAGTAGATGGTTCTCAGAGACAGACAAAGGATGAGAGGGAGATGGTGGCATTTAGGGAAACAGTAAAAGAGATGTTGGCAAAATAGAGAATCATAAGTGTGTGAGGGAGGCCTGGCTCTGTAGTATAGTGACCTTGGACAAGTTACTTAACCTCCCCTAAACCTCATCAGTCTCAGCTGTAAAATGGAGATAGCTATAGTATCTTGGGGACAGTGTAGCAAATGAGGGAATTGTGAAGTTCTTGTCACAATGCCTGCACAAATGTTGTTTTCAGGCACTGAAAGGATTCTGTGTAGGTCACATACTATAGTGTGACTGAAAGCTAATTGTACTTTGAACCCAGTTTCACTGCAGGAGGCTGTCCTCTGTCAGTCCTTGGCAAAAGGTTGGAGGTGATAGGCACAAGGTAAAGGAACAAGATGAAAAGACACTGTAGCATTCTTAAAACTCCCACCTCACGAACAGCTAAGCCAGACCTAGGTGAAGATTCCTATCAGGGGCTAAGGGAGAAGGACCGTGGCTGGCTGAGGTTATAAAGTAAGCAGTCACATCTGGTCCTGAGCCTCAAGCCCTCTGTATTCTGCCGGCTGTATTTGAACTCAGTGATTAAAATACATATATGGTCAGCAACAGGCATGCTGTTCAGTCATCTGGTAGTAAGGTCCTGTGGCTCAGCCCACAAACTTAAACTGAGCAAAGAGGTCAACTTCATGAAATAGAAAGTATGGCCTCAAAATGCAAGCATAGTGACACTACATCTACACCAAGGGAGCATTGCAGTATTGTAAACATAACTGATATAGTGCAGTGGCCTTGATAATGAAGTAGGACAAATGTCAAGCTCATCTGTGAGGTGGCCAAAATCTTGAGGTTTGGGGGTACTGGTGGTAACAGTGCTTTATGATTGGGCATGTAATACACCGTCCTGACCACTGCTTTTGACAGAGTTTTATTATTGTGATAAATAGTGTGGTTAAAATAGCCAAGCACAGGTTTCCCACTCAGGCTGCTCTGTCTTTATTATACCGTGACTTCCAGGCTCCTAGAGGGGCATATTGTCCACTCAATTAACTCTCCAAGGAAAACATGTAGAGCCTTTAAAATGATGTCATAGTGTGATTCAAGGAGATTTAAGCTTTTATTTATCAATTTCTATAGTAGTAATGCCAACTGCTTGAAGTATATAAAGATTTTATTTCACGTTCTATTAAAACAGACCTTTAACGTTTCCTCTAATTTAATGATTCAGGTTCATATAATCTTAAAACATTGAAAGGCAGATGTCTGTATATGTGCTTGTTGTTTGTTAGTGTATATATATGTTATAAACATATCAAGCTGTCGGATGAAAACTTACGTTTCTGGATTTCATTTTACTTCTAGGAATGAAATCTGAAACAGCTCTGAGATATTTAAGTAGATTATTTAAAGCATAACATTGATCATGCGACTTGTTTTGTTTTTTAAATATTTAAAGGCCTATGAGTTGTTTGGCCCCGCAAACAGAGATTTTGGTTTCTAACTTGGTCTGATCTTCATTAACAACTGTTCCTTCCTTATAAACAGAAGGAATAGAGACGCAGAGTGGTCTAACTCCTTCCAAATTGATACTTCTCTCCAATTTCTCTCTCTTTTTGGTATGGTAACCAGTTAATTTTTTTAATGGGATTTGTTAACTGTCAGTTAAAAGGGCAATTAAATTTGGGAATCTGCACTTTATGGAGAAATCCCAAGGATTTGTACAACTGTCTGTGATAAGTGACCATGTTTATCCTAATGAAATGCTAAGGTAGCCTCAATTCCTTGGAGCTTGTTTCACGTTTTGTTTGTTTCTTTGATTAGTTGAAAACTCTCACGGGTCAAGCAGGATTTTTAAAGAATGAAAGGTCTCATTCCATGGTGAGGCCCACTGCATTTGTGAATGAATGAAAAATTAATTGAGGAAAATGGCAGAGTGTATTTCAGTCATTGTTAATTAAAGTGGAACCGATAAACTAAGAAGTAAAACATTATTAATTTTCCAGGTATGCCAATATCTTGAATTTCTTTTCCGTGGTAATTCTCAAAGTCAGAGGGTTTTTTGTTTGTATGTTTTTATTAAATATTTTACTTTACAAATGTCTCTCCTAGAAAAGTTTTCATAGATATAGAGTTCTAAAAACATAATAAATTTAGTAAAAGATTTGATCAAATTTTGAACATTTCCACTTAGTTCAGTAAGATAGTCAACTGTCCTACTATACATTTCTTAATTTTATACAATTCTTTCTTAGATGAATGATTTTACTTTTACTAGATACATAATTATGTAAAATTGCAAAGTTCCTGGGGAGTGAAATTGCATAACTGAAGAACTGACTTGCTGTAATGTGCGATGAACTTCTTCTTTTTTCTATTGTTTTTACTTTGGTTTTGGTTTTCTAAGAATTTGCACCCTTAATTTTGGAACCCATTATTTCAAACTCCAATAACCCTAAAAACAAAAACTGAAACTATGGAATTTTTTATCAAGTTTTAACTTGATCATTCCCTTTTACCTGGAATAGGGAAAGAATTTGCCCCCGGCTAAGCCAAATTTATGGAAAAACTTGATAAAAATGGTGAATGTTTTGTGTATGCGGTGATGTCCACAGTATTGTGAACTTTCCTGCTTTCAAGTTTTATTATATGAAATGTTCATGCCACTCTTCTAGAAATGCTAACCTTATTTTTCTAAGACTCCTTTCATTTAATTTTTCAGTCAAAAGGAGGGAAGTAATTTGCAAGGAGTTTGGTGTTGTGATAATGTACAGGGGTTCATGCTTTAGTTAGAGTCCAGAAATGAATGACAAATAAAGGCTGTTCAGTTTTCTCATCTGTAGAAATGGAGAGGAAGTTCATGGTTTATGAAAGAAAGAAGCAACAATGTGCTTAACTTGTAAGACAGTAAAGTGCAGCAGGGAGTTGAAAATATATACATATGAAAAGTTTAAGATAGTTGTAATAAAACAGCTTAAACAATAAATTTCATGAAGTTAAATGTGAAAGATGATTGAATATTCTCCCCCTTGGTATTTGGTCCTAAAATTAAATTCCAAAACACAGTTCTCATAGGGTTTGTTTTTTATTCTTCTCTCTGCTGCTGATATTGATGATCAAAAATAAGTGTTTAAACTGGTGTTGTCTTTTCACAATGTCTTGGCTGCTCTCAGAATTTAGGAAAGATAAAGACTATGATGACACACACACACACACACACACACACACACACACACACACACGCCTTCGAATATTTACATTTTCAAAAATAACACTGAGATTCAAATGTTGCTCCTCTGCTTTTTTATCCAAAACCGTGGATTACACCTCTTCCCAAAAGATCTTTTCAACTCCCTGGGGTTTTCAACTATCTCCTTCCTTTCCTACCATCCGTGCTTGTCTCTTATCTTTCAATCTGGTCCTCATATGTTAATTTTGGCCTTCCTCTAGTCAGGCTTCCTGTCATGGCATCCAGATAGAAAGAATAATATGGAAAAGAGGAAAGTAAAGAGATGAAAATGTCAACAGATAGGAAGGAATGGAAACTAAAGATTAAGGCAATTCCGTACTACAAAGGCATACAAAAAGTGGAAGAATCTGGGAAGGTTAATTATATTAGGCCTGTAAAACATTTGAGCTTTTCAGACGAAAGCTGAGAAATGAGGAAACTAGTCAACAAAGCAAGATAGAAGTTACAGCTCACCACCAGACAGGAGGGACTCTGCCTATGATTTGGGGCTATCTGCAAGGGCCAGCCACAGACACACTTAACCTCATGACATTTCTTGGTTGTCTGAAAACTTTGAGCTTAACAAGATGATGAAAGTGGGTGTCCTTGAGAAAGATATTTCTCTTCTTAAGACTAGCAGTCAGAATTTTGGGACAATACTGGATCCCCCCCACCCACCCCCCAGAGCATCCTAGATATGAGTCAAAATTTGGGGGGCCCAAGAAAATTGAGTATAACTCCTTGGTTACAGTTTTGCTCAGATTTTTCTGATGCTTCCAGGGTGATTCCAGAAAGTGTGGTCTAAATTTGGTAGGCTGACCGTACATCCCTGTTTGTTCAGGACAGACACAATTGTACCCGTTATACTAGTGTAACTACTAATAGCAAATCTATCACTTTCAAAAAAGATGGATGATAAATTCCAAGGTTACCCTAGAGTTTTGAATCTGACATCTCCAGGAGACCCAGTAATCTATCAGCACTTTTGATTTGGGAAAAGTATGGGCTAGAGTAGCTCACAAATTGACAAAGGACATTAACTGCCTGAAATCTCCATGAATGTTGGAAAATAAAGATTGATTATCACAAACTAGACTCATCCTGTGGTCTAAATTGTATGCAAACACAACTGACATATCTGGATACAGAAGGAAGGTAATAAATTTAACTGTGGGTCAAGAATTCTAAGATTTGGGAGCATACATTTTGTTTTGTGCAGATTTTAAAAATTGTAACCCCTGGATCACACCCTTGGAAATTATGACTCACTGAGTTTGGGGCTGGGTCCCTGGGACCCTCCAGTGGGAATTCTGATGTTCACCTCTAACAGTGGATGAGTTCTTTAAGGCATGCTAAATAACGATAGATCTCCACTAGTGTATTTATTCAATTTATCAAAAGAAAAAAAAATTAAATTAAAACAAAAACCTAACAATAACAGGAAAGTTTGCTCTTAGTCTTTCAGGCACTTTAGAAAAAGGCAATCAAATACAGCAATAAAAGATATAGAAAGCCATCATTCATAATGTAAATTTGTAGGGTGTGACTTTTAATAATAATTGCCATTTTTAAAATGTGACTTTATAATGTTTGATCATCAAGACAACTTATGAAGTAGAAATTATTATAACCATTGAAGAAAATGAAGCTCAGAGAGTTCCAAGCTAGTAGATGGCTATTCTTATAAAAAATTTATGGGCATACAGGGAAACAAAACAAAACAAAACAAAAAAACAAAGGAAGAATCTATCACCAAAACAATATCTTAATGGAATATATTTGCACATTTTTCATTTCCATGTAGAACTTCACCATATACAACCGGAAGGACCTGAAGTCCATCTTTCTTTGCCAGCTGTCTAGAATATTCTAAACATTAATAATTGAGTTATAATTTTGTAGGAATGAATAGCTTAGTGACTTGTTACAATTCAATAACCTTATAATCAGAAAAATCTTCAGATTCTAACATCTATTTCTCCCATTGCTGATGAAGTCTCATTTTTTCTTATTAAATCTTTCATTATGTCCCAACTCTAGGGTTCTAAGAATAATCCTTAAATAATTGAATATGATTATAAGTACCCCTAAATCTTCCCTTCTCCGGGGCATAAACTTAGCTCTTTTAATATTTTCAATTAATGTAACTTTTAATTTTCTAATTCTGGTTGCTGATGCTGTCTGAAATACTTCACATTCTCATATTCTTTAAACGTACAGGCATGATCCCACTCCTGGTTTAATGTTAACCACCTCATGCTAAAGTATCAAGGCTGTTAATACTACACATGCAAAGCTGCCCTCCCAAGAAACAGCACAGTTTTGCTGATCCTTCTGAATGTTCTTACTTTCTTACTAATGGACATATTTTTAGTTAAATTAGTGTTCAAAAAGAGAACGATATGACCATATGGATAGTATTGCTTGAACACTTCCTCTGTGTTGGAGGAAATTTTTAACAGGTTTTACTCTTGTATTTTATTTTATTCTTTATAGGAACATATATATAAGATTTACTGATGTACTTATGTTGTACCTCATAAATTAAAATCCCTTTAGTTTCTTTTTCTTTCCCAATTCTCTACCTTTCCCCCAAGTCCAGCTCACCCTACAGATAAGATTCCAGTTTCTGAGAGAATTGATCAAAGCAGATAAATTTAAAAGTTAATCTTTTACCTATTTCTGCTGTGATATATAACACCCCACTTAAGTTATTAACAATTTTTCAATAATTAAGATTTTTCCTTGTCAATGAAGCTTTACTTGAAATATAAAGGATTGAGTTGCTGGGTTTTTTAATCAGCAAAATACCCATTAATCATTTTGATTTCATATGCACATGACTATGAAAACTAGAAAGCATGATTATACAGAACTAAGTAAACTGTACAAAGGGGTTTTTGAAATAAAATAAAAAATAAATTACTATACATTTCCCTTTTGTTTGCTAGATGAAACATTTTTCTAAGCTTTGACTAATGATTATATACTTTGTACTTTTCATTAAATAATTAAATAATTAATAATAATTTAAATGGCTTTTAATTAGCCAGGGCAATGTGGAGTTTAAATTCTCTAATAGTGCAGGGATACCACAACCCTTAACATACCTTCAAACATCAGCAGGATTAGTTTTCAAACCTGCGTGTTATTCAAGTCCACTTCATGTTAGCATATTTTTCTGTGTGGGTAACAATTGCTACAGAAAAATCTTGTCCGTATAAATATCCTATGGAATGATAAATAATCATGTTAATAATGCTAATGAAAATGTACAGTTAAGTGACGGAGACAATTAGTGAATACCATTTCGGTTTATTTATTTAGTAGTGAGCATTGTTTAACATGTCAGTCCCAAGCAACAGAAACAGCCATGAAGAGGCTTAACATTACTAATAAAACAATCGGTATCAAAATATTTTATGTAACCATTTGTCCGTGTTCATATAATAATCTGTCAACCCTATGATTTGCTTATTATGTGAATTAACTCCATAATTGCTCTGGGATTGGATTCGGTGACACGGTTTAACTGCTCCCGATTTGGGGGCTTTTCCTCGGTATTTTTAGGTAAGGAGCTGTCAGGCTAATGGGAGGACATTTGCGGAAAGCCAAGAAATCGTCACAAACTTGTAACGAGTTAGATTTCTCGTGGTTCGGCAGGGATTTTAACACTTCTCCCCTCCTACCCTCCACTTCCACTCCTGTCTCTTCCTCTTCAAACCACTTTTTTTCAATAATAATTTTAAATGCTGTTGCCAGCTCTCAACTTCCCTCTCATCGGTGGAAGTCACTTCCCCCCGCCGTGGAGATGTGGGTGAGCGGAACACGTTCGGGGGCAGGGCGGGGACGTTTGCCAGGAGGGAGAGATTTAACCCCCTTTGCTCCGCCCCCGTCGCGAGCACTTGCGCGGGCCGCAGACTCGGGCGCCGACGCCATCTCGGGGACATCCTCGGTGGGCTTGGCGGGAGGCATCTTCGGGGAGCCGCCACCCCTGTCCTCGGCAGACGGTCCCCCTGCAGCCCGAGGAAGTGTCGCGCGCTAGCTGTGCTGCCTTTGGCGTGGGAACGTCTGTTTCTCCAGTGCGCAATTTTCGTGCCCCAGACAGCTGGGGCCCCGAGCCGGTGCGTGAACCGAAGAAACCACAAGTTCTGCAATGGCCACTTGCACAATGCGCGTCGCGATCCTTGCTTGGCTGCAGCGGGCACATGGTGGGACGGCCGCGGAGCTGCCACGCGCGCCCCCTTAGCTGCCCGCTCGTGCCCGGGACATGGGAGGGGGGAGCGGCGAACTGCTAACTGCAACTCTGTGGGAGGGGGAATACGAAACACAAAAGCTATTTTAAGCACAAAAGTCAGGCAGGACACCCAAGAAATATTCATGCACAGTTGCCTCTACCCACCCACAGGCATAATATTATGTATATGTGCCTACAAGTGAGCTTGTCAGACTTTCCATCATAAATTCCTTTTTCTCTCCAGCGGCGACGACTCAACCCCTAGATATTTTACTCCAGAATGGAAGTTGGCTAACCTCTCTTTCTAGCAGATTTCCACTTAGTATTTTTCTTTTTAAAATCATCCCTGCTTTTTCAGATCAGAAAAATTACAAACGACAGTCATACAAATTGATATTTAAACCAAATCTTCTTCTAGGAATGTATTCTGAAATCTTTCAGTTTCCATCATTGGAAACACATAAGCTTAGTAATTTGGAAAGTGAAATTAATGATCAAGATAATTTTGGAAAGGAATAGCAAGGTCCAACTGAGACTGACGTCCATTTACTTATCAGAAACTTTATGACTTATCGTAATTGGAGAACAAAGCAATGTGAGGAATGTCACATGCTCCTTGGAGCTTGGTATCCTGCCTGGGCAAACATCCAGTGTTTGACGCTACAGAGAAAGGGACAAACCTGTGCAGCAGATTTCCAGGAGTAAATAATATGGAAATAAACCTTTGAAAGAACATCATTTATTTAGTTAGCGAGTTAGTGAGTGAGTTATTTTTCATTCAGCGAACACTTGAACAACCTCTTCTCGTGAGAAGGGTAAGAAAGAATTGGAGAACAGAAAAAATATGAATAAAATACTGGGCTCCGGCCCCCAGAGATCATCCAGCCTGGTAGTTGGAGAGAGGAAGAAATTTTACAAATAAATGATAGTAAGGGATAGAAAGTTGTAAATGCCTCATTGTTGGATCCAAATGAAATGCTAGGGAATTCAGTGGAGGGGAGATTATTTCCAGCCAAATGATTCTCTTTTAGTAAGCTGAGTCTGGCCAAACTTCAAGTCTGTCTTGGGCTCCACGTGAAGCCCAAGTGAGAGAGTTCACTGAAGGTTGCTTCTCTATAAGATGTGTCCTTGATATGGATTTAGCGTACTACCTCTTCTAGAGCCTTCAATATGTTTCCTTCTATCAGCTTTAAGTTGCCACTTTCTTCCTTCTTAAGTTTCTTAAGCACTCATTTTTGAGGTCAATGCCTTTAAATTGAGGCTGAGCTTAGATGACACAATCAATGGAAGTTAAAAGTTATGAGTTAAATATGTTTTATTTATTCCTTCTATCCAAAAACGGTCTGGGTGGTCTATGACTGAAAACACCTCATTTAAAATGAATTAGTAAAATCAAAATAGAAAGCCAGAAAAGAAAAAAATGGAAACTTGAAATAAGCCAACCCTAAGAGGTAACATGATTACTAAGATTGAGCTTCGAATGGGTCTGAGCTTCTTAACAGCCAAGGTAAAGAGAGAAAAAACATAAGTGACATCAATCTTGCTGTTGAAAAAAGCAAAGAATGCCTGTTTTCAAGTGAAGTGAAATCATAGAAGGAATTTACTACATGGAGCACCATAAAGGGCACTGAGGGATGTAACAGGCGATGTCCTAACAGTACGTTTATAGAAAAGCAAAAGGGGATGTTACAGTCCTGTTTCTTGTGATAACCTCCCACAAAAACCAAGACTTAAGTAAAGGCGAGTCTTTGCAGACTAAGCTGATATAATTCAGTATTTGGGGATCCACCTTTATCACTAAATAACATATCCACTAGGCAGTCTTCCCCATATATAACTTCTCTCAGCTGGGATCTTGATAAGAGACAAATAGTTTTAAAATTAGGATTATTCTCTCTGGCAAGAGCCCAGTGTGTTGGTATGACTTTTGGATTATAGAGGACAGCAACTGAGCAAATGCTAAATTTGCCATCCTTCTAGAAAACTTGCAGAAGCAACTCAGTGTTTTCACACTGATGAAGACCACCCCAGTTTTCCTCAGAGGTAGGCTGCAGGGCACCTCGAGGGTGAGCCAAAATTTTCCTTAGGAAGTCACTTTGAATGTGCTCCAGCACTTGAACAAATGTTTAATTGAGTCCCTAGAGCTAGCTCCACACTGTTTGGGCATGGAAAAATTTCAAAGTTGGTGTTTCCTAATCATCTACAGTGGCTGGCGGAAAACATCAGTAGGACTCGCACAGAACCTCTGAGTGAATGACATAGCCTTCTGATGAGACTCCGGGAGGAGTTAGTTGCAAAACAGAATTGAATTGAGTTGAAAACAGCTTCCACAAACTGTGATTTTAATTTTATTATAGTTGGTAAGACCATTATTTTTGGCAGCTGTTATATACTGCAACCACTTTTTTGAGTCCCCCGTGATTCATGATAATAAAATAATGTCATCAGACCAGAGGAGGATATTTATCTTTCTATTTGCTATTGCAGAGGGGCTTTTAAAAGAGATGAGAGATCATTCTGTTTTATATACCTTAAAGAATTACTTGATCTGTCAGGACACTGTTCATGCTTGTCTTGATTGTAATAGGGAGTATTGGATAAAAAAAACAATGTTTTTGAACTTTTCTTATTGTGGCAAAATACACATAACATAAAATTTACCATTTTTACCATTCTTAAGTCTGTGGTTTTGTGGCATTAAGTACATTCACATTGTTATGCAACTATCACCACCACCTGTCCCCAGAACTTTTCATCTGCCCTACATGCAATTCTGTGTTCATTTAAACACTAATTCCCTATTCCTCCCTTCCCCAATCCCTGGCAACCACTATTCTAATTTCTGTCTTTATGAATTTGACTATTCCAGGTACCTCATATAAGTGGAATCATATAATATTTGTGCTTTTGTGACTGGTTTATTTCTCTTAGCATAATATCTTCAAGGAGAACTTTTCTAAAAGAATATTATTAACTAATAATCTACATTGAAACCATACAATGTGACTCGAAACCAGTTTCTACCTCAAAACGAAGCATCAGTGAAACTTGTAAACCATTTTACATTGTTCTCAGATTTCTCCACAAAATGACAAGGATATATCATTGAACATTAAGAGAGAATAGCTACATCTATAACCTACCTGCTCCTTGTGTAAAATGTCAGGCCAAGAACCTCAGACACATAGAGAACTGGAAAAAGTTTTAGATTAATTATGCAAAAAAATGGTTAGGTTTATAATTCATGAGCTGCAGAGGGCTCCTAATAGATCATTATGAGTGTAAATAGACAAGATCCTACCAGAGGAGTTGTTTGAAATAAATAATTTGGTAAAGACTGGCACATACCAATCAGAACAGGCCTTAACTCAGCTCTGGTAGTGTTTCAATATCTATTGCTGTGAACAAATATCCCAACATTTTGAAACAGCCATTTTACTCTGCTTGTGCAATTTTGTGGGTCAGGAATTTGGGGGTGGCTCAATGGGGCAGTTCTCTCACGGAATGTCTCACGTGGCTGCACCAAGATGTCTGCCAAAGCATGTGAAGGTTGCACTGAACTGGACATCCAGCATGGATGAGTACATGATGCTAGCTATTGGTTAGGTGCTCAGCTGGAGCTGTCAAATGAGTGACTTCACATGATCTCTCTAGCATAGCAGTATCAGGATACTGAGACTTCTTACATAGCATCTGGCTTCCACTACACTGAGCATCCCAAGAGAGCAGGGGCAAAGCTCCATGGCCTTTCATGATCTAGCTTTGGAAGTCATATAGCATCACTCTGCCATACTCTATTGGCTGAAACAATGTTGCCCAGACTTGTATGGAGTGGACATACACTCCACCTCTCAATGAGAAAAGTATCAAAGGATTGGCAGCAATTTAAAAAATAACCATTACAAGTAGCAAAATGCTTCAACCCAGAATTTAGTCAATGTTAATCAACTATGCTGTAGCATAAGGAGCTTGTAGGACCCACCCAAGAGGTGTCAAAGATCTACAAAATTTTATATAGTTGTTCTGTCTCTCTAATGCTCCTTTCTCCTTCTTCCTGAATTTAAAAAAAGATGTGATGGCTGCAGCACAGGCATCTATCATGAACCATGAGGCAATCTCGAGAATGGAAACCATAGAATACAAATGGCAGAACAAAAAAGATAAAAGAAGTCATTATAACTGTGAGGCCACCATACCAGCCCTAGACTGCCTCTGTGAGGGAGAAAAAAAAAAATTCTGTCTTATTAAAGCCACTGTTATTTCAGTTCTCTGTTATTAGCATCTGAAAGCAATTCCTACATGCTACACCTCCCAAATCCTGTAACTAGCTAATTAAGTTATGAGTAAAGAGAGACTTGGGAGCTGCTAAGCTGAAGGATGGTGAGAGAAAAAAAAAAGATAATTTTCAATGTGATATTCATCCATCTCAAGTATAACATTAAGCAACAATGAACTCTTAAGTATCTAAAATATCATTCAACAGTCATTGATTGAGTACCCACTATGTGGATGAAAGATAAGTACATAAATAACTACAACATTAAGTAATAATGCAAAACTAGAAACATGTGTGAAGTACTGTAGTTGAACAGCTAATGAAGTGATTCATTCAGGTTGGCTGGATCAGTGAAGTTTCACAGAGGTTGTGACATTTGGCTTGGGTCTTGGAAGATGAATGAGAGTTTAGAAAGTGAATAAGAAAGATGTGAAAGAATATTCCTGGAAGGCGGAATTGCATGTGCCAAAGCACAAAGGTGTGAAATAGCCCAGTGTGTTGTAAGCCTGAAGAGTCTGATGTTTCTGGAATAAAGAATAAAGAAGCAGGGAAGCATAGTTATGAAGAGTTTGGATCCTTGAAGTCAGTCAAATGCAGAATCCCAGCTCTGCTACTTAGTAGATGGATGGCCCTGGTCAGTAGCTTTTCACATATGCTAAGGAGATTGGACCTTATCATGCAAATTGAGGGTGTCCCTGAAAGAAAAAAAAAATCATATTTGGATTTTTGAAAATCGCTATGATGGTGGCTCAGAGGATGAATGAAGGAGGGTACAGTGGGGTCAGAGAGACAAATGAGACTCTTCATTCAACAAAGATTTATCGGATGCCCACAATGTCCACACACTGAGGCACTGAGAATTCAGCAATGAACAAACAGACAAGATCTCCACTTTCTGGAGTTTATATTTTACTGGAGAAAACAGGTATTAAGCAAATACGGACATAAGTATATAATGTAAGCGCAGGAAAAAAATTAAGCATAGAAAATTAAGGTTTTGAGACTGCTATTTTATGTAGGCTGATGAAGAAAAGTGTCTCTGAAAAGGAGACATTTGAGTAAAGAACTGAAAGTAAAGAAGTGAGCCATGCAGATATGTGGTGGAAAGCATTCCAGGAAGAAAGAACAAGGGCACTGTCCTCAGGGAGGAGCATGCTTGGCATGTTTGAGGAGCAGCAAGAGGATCAGTTTGCCCAGAACAGAACTGTAGGAGACCAGTGTGGTGATCCCTGTGGGAAACTGGGAAGTCCTGAGCCACTGGAGAGGTAGTGGGAAGGAGAGGAAGATATGGAGCTTGCCATTTTTAAAGGCAGAACTGACAGGGCTTGACAGGCCAGTTGGATGTGAGAAGTGAGGAAAGGAAAGAAATACTGCATGATTGCCAGATTTCTGAATTGGGCAAATGGTGGTGTGACTGATAGAGGGAATACAGGAAAGGTGGTACACAATGAAGTCAGTTTGGGACCTGTCAAGCCTGGTGTGCTGATGAAAATTCCAGTAGACATGCCTTGTAGACCTTTGGATATATATATAGATATGGAGCTTGGGAGGGAGATGGGGCCCAGAGATACAGGACGTTAGCACTTTACTGAGATATTTATCTTCAGATTTTGGTAATTCACTCATTCATTCACTTAACTAATATTTACTGACAGCCACGTACTATGCTAGAGTCTCTGTCCACCTGAAGCTTACATTCAGGTAAACAAGAAAGACAAAAATCAAGTGAACAACAAAATAACATGTAATTACATATTGAAACATGGTACAAAGGAAACGAACAGTGCTGAGAGAAAATAGAACGTTTTAGGGGAAGGGCTCTCTGAGGTTAAATTTAAACTGAAACCTAAAGGATAAGATGAAACCATCCACGCAGAGTGTGGGGAAGAGAAAGCCAAAGAAGGTATACTGAGCTGAGGGGCAGGTGCCAGACGAATCTGGAAAAGTAAGCAGAGGCTGCTGGATCATATAGGTCTGGTAGGCCGTGACACAAAAACATTTGAAAATTGTTAAAAATGGCAGGGTCAGAATTCAATTTATGGTTTTAAAAAAAATCATCTCTCGTTGGTGGGGGTGCAGAGGACGTGTGATGAAGGGTTGAGAGAGGTTGGGGTGAGGTGGGGAAGGAGAGATTAGAAGCAGGCAGTAGAAGTAAGAAAAGCTAGTAAATAAGACTATTGCAGCAATCTTGGTGAAAGATATGGTTTCGACTAGGGTAGGACAGAAAAGATAGATTTGGAAGATCTCTACATATGCTTTAGAGGTGGAATGAATAGAATTTTATGTTGGACTGGGTGTGGAGAACAGAGAAGACAATAAGAAAATGACTCCCAGGTTTCTGTCTTGATCAGTTAGGTGTTTGGTGGCGCTGTTTATTTTGATGAAAAGACTCAGGGGAGAAACATTTTGGAGATATAAAATCAGAAATTCATTTTTGGACTTGTCAAGTTTGAAATGCTTATAGAGCCTTCAGAGGCTGGAAGAAGTGTGAAACTGAGCTCAGGGGCGATATCTACCTGAATCTAGATATGTAAATTTTGGAACCATCAACATATAGATGGAATTAAAATACATAGGAATGTACAAGATCACCATGTGGCAGACAAAAAAGATAGAAGAGAAAGGCCCAGGAAATTTTAGCAATAGGGCTGAGAAAAAAGAAGATGGCAACAAAGATTTTTTTTTTTCCCCCACTAACAGTTTGACTAACTAACAATATGGATTTTTGAGACAGCTAGTTAGGGTAAAGGATATATTGTGACACCATGGTAGAATTTCCCTGTACACCCTTTTCAACATTCTTCTGCTTTGCACTGATATATTTTTACTGAGTCACATGACCCATACAGGCTATAGGGATGTTTGTTATCAATCCAATTTTTTGTTGAATGAAAGAAAATAACAACTCCTCTTTCCCCATGTGTGTCTGTCTCTAAATGTGCCAAATGGGAAAAGAAAATCTCAAAACAAACAAACACATGGAAAGCTTCTAACCAATTAAAAAAATGAGCATGCAGTTTAATTTCAGTTACTCAAGAATCATTTCACAAACATTGTTTACATGTTTCCTTTTTAATTTTAATGCCAGTTTGCTACAATACAATGTATTTATAATGACAACTTTAAGATACACTTGCTATTGCAAATCAATAATGTTTCATTAAATAAAGATATTCTGGTAATTCCATGCAATTGTATGTTTAAAATGCTTAAAATGGCAACCTTTATGTTATATATACTTTACCACAATAAAAAAATTTTTTAAATTTTCTTATCATATTCGATTAAGTTGAAAGAATGGATAATGGAAGAAATTACATTTTGACTCCAAGCCATTAAACACTTAATTTTCAAACTTAAAAACAACAAAAAAAGATATTCTGAAACAAACTACAGGATAAGCAACTGCCTTCAGCAGCAGAGAAAGTTTTAAGTTGCCAGTAAAATAAAATAGTGAAAAGTACATACTGCTCCTCATCAAGACGAGCAAGGCAATTTTTGTTGTGTAGTCAGGGTTCCTATTTCACAAATCTTAGAAGTAGATGGTTGAGAAGAAAGAGGAAATTTGAACCATCTTTAAGTTCAAATTTGGAATAGTTATAAAAATATGTACATACTAACAGGAGTCCCTCCGCCAACGTCTCAAATCTTGTAGCCAGTAGATCTTTATTGTTCTTTCTCACTGTAATACACCAAACCAAACACCTTTCCCTGCAGATCTCTAAGGGCCCAGTTTGAGTTCTGACTCATTGAATAGAGAGCAGAGGTCTCTAGGAGAGCCTGTTGAGATTGAAGAACACCAACGCCATTTTTAAAGTATCCTGTATCATCTTTTTATCCCTCTCCTTCCACTCATTCCACCTTTTTGTTTTTGCTGTTCAATATTGTCCTGTGCAATATTACCTCTATTTCAAAGCTCTGTTCGTCACCACTAAATCTCAGGAATTTCAAACTACCTTGCAGCTCAAGGTTCTACCTTGAACGTGAAGAACATTCAAACAGGAGATGAGGGAGGGGTGTTGAACTGGGTGACCTATATGACCCTTCATATCCTCCCACTGTGTGCATTTTGAGAGCGAGAGTTCATCACATCCTGCCTTCGCTGCTCCGACCCCGGCAACATCCCAAATCCCCTGCCTTCTCTCAGATGTTACTCACTTGTAGGTGAGCAGATATTTTAATAGGTACTTTAGAACAGATGTGGCCTGCAGATTCACGCAATGACCCCATCGGAAATAATTTGGAGTGAAGGGTGAAGGCAGCTTTCCTTTCTAGGAGAGCCTTTATTGTGTGGTCTCTAGTTAATGAGCCTCTTTCTGGGCCTCAAACTGGGCGTCGGCTAAAGCCGGAGTAGGAGAGGGTAAGAAGCAAACCTCCCGGGCCCCCGGGATTATCAGCCCCAGCTGTCTCCAGGACCGCTGGCAGGGCGAGAAGAACTCGCCTGGGTTGCCCTCGGATCCCCCATCCAGCCTGCGACTGAACTCGTTTGAGACCGAGGCGCGCCTAACACTTCCCGCGGTGATTTGCAGCCTGGGCTGGAGGCTGCGAGCTTCTCATTGGCTCGCGGACCGACGCCGTGCAGTCTGGAGGGGCGGGGCCGGGCGGAGAGGAGGGGCGGGGCCGGGAGGCGGGAGGCAAAGGGGGCGTAGTCGGGCGGGAGGCGGAGGGCGGAGCCGGGCGGGAGGCGCGGGGCTGGGCCCGGCAAAGGCCGTGTAGACTAAACTCCCTAGAGCTGAGGGCCAACTGCCGACCCCCGCACACTCCCTTCTTGGGGGTCTCTTGGCTCGCGGGTTTTTTTCTTTTAAGAATGGGCGGATGCCTGTAACAAGCTAATAACTCTCGCTGCGCTCCCCGGTTAAACCAAGTCTCGTTTCCGCCGCGTCTTCTTCCACCAGCCCGCGGGAGGCCGCCGGGACAGGCGCTGCGCCGGACAAGACGCTCAGTGCTGTGGCTCCGCCGCTGCCTCCCTGTTGCAGGCGGCGACCTGACCCCACCCTTCGACTACGCTCGTGGTTAGACACCCCGCACCCCAGACAGGCGTCTCCGGGCCCCGCACAGCGAGCGCCTCCTTTCACAAGACACATGCACAGGGCAGTGTCCTTCCTCACACACACCATCTCCTCCCACGTACTACCTTCTCTGGCACACAAATTCACTCTAGTGTCACACACTCACATCGCCCTTCACATTTTCACACCAGTCTCCTGCCACACGCCATCTTCTCTTTCATACACTCTCACTCTCGCTGTCTCTTCTCTCACCCACAGCAGTCTCCTCTCACACACTCCTACCATCTTTCTTCACACATTTTCACTCAGTGTCCTCTCACAGTGTCTCTTCTCACGCACATATTTTTCACACTGTCCTCACACACAGTATCTCTTCTCACACTATCTTTATTCGTGCACTCTCGCCATGTCCTCTCTCACACACTTACAGTATCTCTTCTCACACACACGCCATCTTTTACACACACTCACTCTCTGTGTCCTCTCACACAGAGTATCTCCTTGCACATTCACCATCTTTTTTCACGCACTCTCATCATGCCCTTTCACACACTCACACACACTGTATTTTTCACACTCTGACTTATGTCCTCTCTCATACAGTGTCTTCTCGCACGCTCACCATCTTTTTTCACACGCTCTCACTATGTCCTCTCACTGACAGTATCTCCTCTCACACACAGTTTCACACTCACTATGTCCTCACACCCACAGTATCTCTTCTCACACACAGTTTCACACGCACTATGTCCTCTCACATTCACAGTATCTCTTCTCACAGTTTCACACTCACTATGTCCTCACACAGTATCTCTTCTGTTTCACACTCACTATGTCCTCACACTCACAGTATCTCTTCTCAGTTTCACACTCACTATGTCCTCACACTCACAGTATCTCTTCTCACACAGTTTCACACTCACTATGTCCTCTCTCACACAGTATCTCTTCTCACACAGTTTCACACTCACTATGTCCTCACACTCACAGTATCTCTTCTCACACAGTTTCACACTCACTATGTCCTCTCTCACACAGTATCTCTCCTCGCACGTGCACCATCTTTTTGCATTCGTTATGTCCTCTCTCACACACATCCATACCATCTTTTTCACACACTCGTACCATCTTCTTTCACTCACGCACACTGTGCCTCTCCCACACACCAGTCCTGTCACACGCACTCACCCCGGTGCCGTCTCGCGCCCCCTCCCGCCCGGCTCCTTGCACACGCGGCCCTCCTGGCTGGCTCGCTCGCTCGTGTGCACATTCATTCCGCATTCTACCCTCGGCACGGCCGGCCGTGGGAACCCGGCGGGGCCCCCCGGTCCCTGCCCGGCCTGGTCATCCATCTCCCTTCCAGCCGGCCCGCCCGCCCAGACTTCAAAGGCGCGCCCGCCGGCCGGCCCCGCTGCCCGGGCGCAGCCGTGGAGTCCGGGGCGCGTCGCGGTCTCGCTGCTTCCCGAGGGTGGTGGGCGGGCTCCCCGCGCGGCCGCGGACTCCGGGGTGGCCCGCAGGTCCCGCCACGCCGGAGCTCCGCCAAGACCGTGCCACGCGCGGGCCACCCGGGCCGAGCCCCCCGCACCCCGCGAGCACGCGCCGGCGGGAAGGGGCCTCGTTTTCACGGCCGGGGAACCTTCCAGATAAGGACTGAGTCCTTTCCGAGGTGAATAAGAACGCGTTATTCCCGGCGCCTGACCCTCTCTCCTAAAGAAAATGCGTCTCCCCTGGAGCTTAAGCCATAGTCCCTTCCTTCTCTCTTCCCTTCCGTTCGGACACCCCTCCTTGACAGGCTCTAATCCCCGGATCGGAACTACTTTTGCCGGGAAGATCTGGCCGGCTTTTCCTTTTCTCTCGGCGCTCCTGAAAAGCCGATTCGTTCTGAGCCGCATTGATGGCGGCCTGGGGGAGGGGGCTGCTTCCCACTCTGGCAGCACCTGGGTGGTCGCCGAAACCAAGTGATTCCTTTACAGCTGTTTATTCTCCTTAACTTTATAAGGGCTATTACGCATAGAATAGCTTAAAAAAAAAAAAAAAAAAAAAAAAAAAAAAAAGCTTTAAGGAGTCTGTTTTGGCATTGATCTTGCCCTGATTTACATTGATCTATATTCAACTAGTCAATGAAATTTTTGAGCATAGGGGCTATGCTATTCAGTTCGGAGGCTCTAGATCCTAGTACAGGGCCTGGCAAATGAATTGTAGCTGTGCTGAATTCACCTGAACCAGCTTTTTGTGTGAAGTGTTCCAGACACTTTATTAGACACACTTAAACATGTTATGTAAAGCTTTCCAAGAAGAATGGCGAAAAAGTAGGGGGGGGGGAGAAAAAGAGGATGGGGGAAAGAATCCCAGAATAATTTCAGATCCTTTGCAAGAAACAGGTTAGATTTAGGTCTTCACATCTTAAACCAGACAGCTCCTACATATCTAAGTGAGAACACAGAAGCCCTAAAATCATAATTATACACCTCAAGTTCACAGTGTTTTCCAGTCTAACAATGCCAACCTCCCTTAATATGTAATATTTTCTGACTTTGAAGTGTCCTTATTACTTTTCTGACATGTAAGTCTTGAGCTGTGAGTGCAAGGCTAAACTGGACACATTGCTCGAACCCAGAAAATGGCAATTTAGAGTTTTTTCTTTCTTTTTCACAGTTACAGAGCTTTTATCCCATTTAATGGAAGGGCAAGGGCTAACATAACCAAATTGGCTTTTTAAGAAAATGGGTGGCAGAATGAAGGAATAACTAAAGTGGACAGTAACCCATGGCAGGGCATTAATGAATATAATATACCCTCCTGTATGTAGACTGTTTACAGTGTAGATGAATTTTTTCATCTAACAATACATTTTTGAGAGATATCCATTCTGAGATATATAGATCTTTAATTTAATTTCAGTACAGTATTCTATTGAATGAATATACCAGAATTTAATTATTCTTCCTCCTATATGGACATTTTGTAGCCCTTTCTCATCTATTAGAAATAATGTTGTAGTGACATCCTTATACTGGTGTTTTCCTTGTTTGGATATGGTAACATTTCTCTTACTTTTGTCCCTAGAAATGAAATTGCAAGGTTGTAGGGTTACATATCTCCATCTTTACTAGATATCACCAAATTGTTCTTTAAAGTGGTTGTAATGATTTACTCTATCAGTAGTGTGTCAGACACCCACTTTTCCCACATCCTCAACACTTGGTATTATCAGACTTTTCCAATTTTTCCCTTTAGTTCATGGATATGAAGTGCTATGTCATTTTAATTTACCTTCTCCTAATTACTCACTCAAGTCTTTAAAAATTCTCAAAACCAGTATTATCCAATAGAACCTTCTGTGAGTGTGGAAATATTCTCCCTTTCATGGGTTTCCTTCCACTTTAGTCAGTCTTCTAAACTACCGTCAATTTTCCTACAAAGGAAATCTGATCATGTCAACCCAACAACTTTAAAATACAAAAAAATCTAAAAAAAATTTAATTACCTACAGTTTATTGCTTATAGGCTGCAACAAATTATAAAGCTTGGACTGCAAGGGTATAATACTCATTCCTGCTCTGTATCTCCAACTTCATCACCAGCCTCTCAGCACCACATGCTCTATGCTGAACCTCTCACCCTAAGTACACCATGTATTCTAAATACACCATATACCACTCATCTCTGAACATTTGTACATGCAGGTTTCTCAGCTTTTTATGCTTGTCTTCTCTCACCTGCTTGTCATGCTTCTTTAATTGCATGTCTCCCCTACCAAACTGAGCTTCATGAGGACAAAAGACTTTTTCTTGTTAATTTTTGTATCCCTAGCACCTATCCTAGTGCAAGCCAAATAGCTGGGTGTAATAAATATTTGTTGAATGCACGAACAAGTGTACTAGGAAAAAATTGCCCAAAGGAGAAAAGTCTAAAATATAGTAAATAACTTTAAAACAACTTTCTATCAACCATAGGCTATTGATATTTCAAAACAGGTAATTCTTATACTAAATCGTATTCTCTTCCACTGACCTTTTAGTTTTTCTTATGGGTTAATTTTGTTCCTACTAGCTTAACAAGGAAAAACTTCCCCCAAACTAATCCGTTAAGAATGCTTCAGCTACAAGAAACAAAGAAACAAAAACAAAACAATAAACACATAAAACCTGATGATTAGTAGCTTAAACAAATATTTTTTTTCAATTTTTCAGAAGCCTGAGGGAGACAGCTGCTGGGACAGATTCTGTGGCATCTCTGCTAATCTCTGACCTTTTCCTCAGTGTCACAGAGCTGCTGCTGCTCCTGGCACATTCTTATTCAATGAAGGGACAGGGAAGGAACAATGCCAGCGTGACTGTTCTTTTATGAGGAGAGCAAAAATTTTCCCATAACTCTTCACCACAGCAGACTTCCTACAATCTCATCGGCAAGAATTGAGTAAATGGCAGCTCCTAGCTGCAAAGGAGGTGAGGATTGCCTTCATAGTTATGAGCCAATGCTCGGGGCTGGACACATTGCCAGCATAAGGCAAATAGGGTTCTGTTAGGGAGGAAGAAAGGCAGATAGTGGATACTCAACTAAGTGTCTTCCGTAAAACATGGTCTCAGCATTTAAATATTAAAACCAAGTATCTTGCCTAATCTTATATTCTAGCCACTCCCCTTCCAACTCCCAGGAGGCATAGAGGCCTGAAGGTTCAGAAATGCCCAAGAGGTAGAGGACTTCAGGGCTTTTGACTTGTGGGCCTTGTTTCCCCATAACAGGAAGAAAGAATGGGGGGTGGCGGGGGAGGGGAACTGAAAATAAGAATAGTGGGAAAGGGGAATTATAAAATTGGACTCAATCAAGAGGTTGCCTCTAAACCAAGTCTGCCACTTCATACTGCTAGGATTGGGTCCTTACTCTGACCCATTGCACACAGAATTAGAAATCTAGCATTTACCTCTTTAAGATATCAGGCAGTCCACCCAAGTCAAGAAGAGGGACAACAGTGCTCTAGCAGGGAACAAAGAACACGGGATTTAAGCTAAAGGGTAACCATCAGGGTTAATTACATATCTATCTTTATTTCAAGTGTTGTGCCTGGATCCACGAAAGCAAAATATTAGGGTCAGATTCTGCGTAAGGCAATAGTTGATGGCAGTTTAGAGGACTAACTGAAGTGGAGAGAAACCCATGAAAAGGAGATTATAAATATACTGCATCATTTTTGTATGTTGCCAATAGGGCTGGCAAGTTGGCTTAATTTCAGGATAATGAAAAGAGATGAAATAAAAACATTATTTCTTGATAATTTCAAGAAGATATGGAACACTTATTGTTGTATATTTGCCCCATATGCCTAGCATGAATTTCCCACCTTTCAGTGACCCCAAATTCTACTCCCTTTTTGAGTCTCTCTCTCTATCTCTCTGGAATTTACTACTATAACTCACTTGTTTATTCATCATTCTAACAAGTAATTAAGTTCCACTTTGAGTAAGTTCCCAGCACCATAAAGAAATCAGCTCTTGAGAGTGAATTTGGGAGAAGGATGTAGAACAGTGTCTGCTGAATGAAAAGTGCAATGGACTGCATGTTTGTGACTTTCCAAAATTCATATATTAAAATTCTAACCCTCAGTGGAATGGTATTAGGAGGCGAGAATTTTGGGAGGTAATAAGGTTTAGATGACATCATAAAAGTGGAACTTCCGTAATAGAATTAGTGTACTTACAAGAAGAGAAAGAGGCTAGAGCTCACCCTCTCTCACATGTGAGGACACAGCAAGAATGTGATTGTTGGTGAACCTGGGAGGCCCTGAAGCACCATATCTTGGATATCCAGCCTCCAGAACTGTGAGAAATATCTATTGTTTAAACCACCCAGTCTATGGTATTCTTGTTATAGCAGCCCAAATTGACTAAAACAAATAGTGATTTTAAAAATACTTACATTGGCTTATGAATGAATTGATAATTTAATTTGCCCTGTGTTTTCAATTGTACTTTAAAATAAGTATATAGTCACCTTTTAAAGGAAAACAACCTATTCCAGTTTCCCTACAACTTAACTGATCTACCAAATTGTCCAGCATGTAACAAAAGTTACTAAGCATTCAAAGTATGCAAAGAAATAGTAGAGTGTGACCCAAAGTCAAAAAAAAAAAAAAAAAAAAGCAGTCATTAGAAATAGATACTGAGATGACTCAGATGTTAGAATTACTTGACAAGGTGTTTATAGCAGCTATTATAAACACATTTAAAGACTTAAGGAAATGATAGAAGTAAGCAGTGAAGAGATGGGAATCATCAGCAGAAAACTGGTAATAATTAAAAAAACAAATGGAAGTTCTAGAACTGAAAACTAAAATATCTGGAATGAAAAATCCATTAGGTAGACTTAAACAGCACATTGGAGACTGCAGACAAAGGGCCAGTGAACCTGAATACAGTCAACAGAAACTATTCAATCTGTAGAACAAAGATAAACAACATTTTTTTTTTAAATGAGCAGATCTTCAGTGAGTAAGAGCAAAATGTCAAGGAGCCTAACATATCAGAGTTGGAGTCTCTGACAGAGATGAGAGGAAGAATGGGGCAGGAAAAATATTTGAGAAAATAATACCCCAAGTTCCCCCAAATTTGGTTTTTAAAAAGCCTCAAAAATAAACCAAAGAAATTTACCTAAAAATCCAAGAAGATCTGCAAACCACAAACACGATAAATACAAGGAAAACCACATTTCAGCACATCATAGTCAAACTGTCGAAAACCAAAGACAAGAGAAAAATCTTAAGAACAGTGAGAGGAAAAAAGAAAACAAATAATATACAGGGCAATGATGATACAAATTATGGCTGACCTCTCATCAGAAATAATGGAGTCTTAAAATCAGTACATATTACTTTCATAATATAAAAGGGAGTGATACTTGAATGCAGTGATAATTGAATGTAAAAGGGAGGAGGAAATGAATGAGGAAAAGGAAGAAAACTAGAATAATGGTGGGGCAGCAAAACAGAAAGCAAACTTCTAAAATTCTAGAAGTGGATTTGTAGAATCCTTGAAGAATCCTTGTCCCTGCCTTGTAGAAGCAGCTTGGCTGCTCTGTGTAATGCAGAGAATATCAAGGAAGTGACATGAATGAAACCCTACCTCCAGGAGTTTCCAATGTCACTGGTAGTGTTTGATTAGCTGTAATAATGTCAAAGAAAGAAGAGACAGAGATGAGCTGGAGTGGATGTGGAAGGCTGAGAAGGGAGCAGGTGGGAGGGAAGTTGAAAATATGCTTGAAGAGCAGAGTCAGATCTGGAAAGAGGTGGCACTCCAGCAGAGGGGACCAGTACCAGCAAAGGTGGAAGAACGGGCATGATATCAGAGATAAGACCTATACAGAAGTGGGCAGGGAGGAGGCAATGAAAAGGGCAGGGACGATCATGTCTTATTTTCTTCCATATCTTTATTGATTATCTGTATGAGGCTGCAGGCCATATAGGATAGAGATAAAATGTTCAGGCTCTGAAGTCAGATTGTGTGGGTTCAAATCCTCTCTTTGCCACTTACTAGCCAGCTGTCGGTTCAAATCCTCTCTTTGCCACTTACTAGCCAGCTGTTGGGACAAGTTACTTAATCTCTTGGGTTTTTCAGTTTCTGTACTTGTAAATGGATAATGAAACTATTTCACAGGAATATAGAGATAATTGAATGTAAAAATATGCGTAAAGCTCTTAGAACAGTGTCTGGAATATAGTAAATGTCCAGTAATGTTTGTATTATTATTAAATTGGGTTCTCAATAGACATTTGTTGATTTATTCTTAGAGGGATTAGTGGTAATAGCTGAAGCAAAACTGGTTTTTCCAAACAAGGACTAAAATACATTTAAGTCACCTGGGATATAGGACTATAAAAAGTCAACCCACAAAAAAGGAAGCTACATCTAAAGTAATCTTGTCCCCTATAAGTCACCAGTTGCCCTCAGGTGGTGTGAACGAGATACACCAAGCAACAGCATCTCATTAGAGGAGAAGGTTGAAGACACTGATTTCGGGAGAAAAAAACACTTCATAGAGGGGAGGCCTTAAACCTGACCCAAATCAAGTCAAATGGTTTTCAAACATCATTTGAAAAACCAGTATATAAATCCTGATTTATTACTTAGCAGAGTCACCTCTAAAAAAGAAAATACACTCTCATGACCTTTGCAAATGAAGACTTTAAAGCAAAAACCAACAATACCTCTGGATCCACCAATTACGATAAGAAGTTGCTTTTCCCTCCACAGAGCCATAGCCAGTACAGAGTATTAATTTCATACTTTTTTGTGGGATGTGAATATTTTCAAACCCTAGGCTGCATGTGAGAGTTCAAAGGACTTTTTACTCCTCACAATGGCAAGATTCACTCACTTCAAGTTCCATGCTGTTCATAGTGCTATTTCCAAAGCAAGCATCCTCCTGGTTATTAATCAAGGATTTCAGCAAAGAGCTCTAGCTCATGACACCCACCACCATCCAAATGAGAACTTGAACCAGAGGAGAGTGCTTGCTTCTCAGGTTATCACCATATTATAGAAAAATTAGCTTGTAGTTTCAGAAATCCATCTAGTGAAGAGATTTTACCTATTTTTCAAATATTTGTCATTCTACATGGAAATCCATGGTTAGAAAATATCAAAATTTGTGGTACTTTCTGGAAGTGCCACAATTGACTTAAGATAAAGGTAAGTTATAATGTCTACATAGTGTGAAAGGTGAGGTTCTGGGGCTTCATGGAGCCTGCAGTGAATATAAAGTCTTTGGCTCTAAAAGTTTAACCTACTTCCCCCTCATCCTATTAGGGGAATGAGCATTTAAGTCATTGCAAGGTTTTGAGAACTGATCCTATTTCTAGGGCTTATGTAAGTAAGTGGTAGGTTTTATACTTATTTGTATTAATGATTGGAGACAAAAGAAATAAAGGGTATACTAGTCAAAACCAAAATCAAATCATCAATTTCCACAAGACTTTGAAGGTAGACAAGGTACATTTTACAAATAAATACATCTCACCCCTTGGAGTCTGGTCTGAGGTCATCTACTACCAACATCTCTCAAGTCTCTTCCACCAGAACTATGTTAGCTGTGTGAAATTTTTATCAGGTACAGGAGAAAGGAAGTGGCTGATAAGCACATGCTTTCAATAGTCACAATGACCTTGGTAGGGGCTGCTACTTTTGTTAGCCCTGAAACTAAATAGATTGAATACTTTTGGCCAAAAAGCATCCATGTGAAGTAGAGAAATGAAAAAGCCAATTGAACAAGGTCTGGTAAAACACACTATCTGAAAAATTATGGATTATCTAGAATTGAATGTATTCTCTCAGATCATAAACTGATGTTTTCTGAAATCTGGCCACAGGACTTAGGTTTATTGATGCCCAGGGAAACATAAGTTCTCCTGTCATCCTCTGGGATTAGTTGGGCCTCAAAGCCTAAATGTTGCCCTTCAGATCATATCATAATGTGGGAGCACCACTGAGATGAGCCAGGCTGGTCTTGGCACCATAGCCATTTCCCATGTCTCTTCTTTCCTGTTCTTTCTCTTAGCACTTAGGAGACCTGGCCATCTTACATTCTTGATAGTGTTTGTATAGAAGGCTCTCTAAGCAATGTTATCCCAGGAATTCTGTAATTACTCTTTCAATAATCAGTGCAGTATAACCGAGCATGTGTGAGAGGGATGGATAGTGGCACAGTTACTGAGAAATAAAAAACCTTCTAGTAGTCCACCCACCATCTGAAATTACAACATCGTGCTTCCCCTTGAAAGCTAGTAGGCATGGAATTTTTATTTTGCTGAAGAACATGATGGTCCCTTAACATCTAAATTGCCCACCCTTTTGGTCAGTGTAATAGCCCCTCTGATTTAGATTTAGAGGGTTTTATATACTTATGAACTCTGTGCTTCCTTAAATTTCTTGAATCCACTTAACAGCTGGATTCCTAGAGACAAGCTGTGGCAATGTCCTCTCCTCTCCCTTAATACGTGTGCAGCCCTTTCCTTATTGAAGAGCCTAGTCTTCACTTTCTTACCCAGGCAAACTTCTCACTTTCAGTGCCTGTGTAAAACACAGAGGATTTGACTTTATGTAAAATGATGTCAGGCATCTGAGGCTTTAATGGATTTGTGCGATCCTTTGGTAGTGGGTGTGTGTGTGTGCTGTGAAGCTATGTTTTAAATCCTTAAGGTAAGAATTTTAATGAGAAACAACTGTCAAAGGAGCTCATTTTCTGAATTTGTACCACAATTTTATTTTGAATAATGAGTTTTTGCTAAAACTAGCCAGTTTTGACCAGGGTTGGGGAAAGGGGAGCTGTTTTGAGTGTCTGAGCAGAATTGAAAAAGTGAACACTCTTAAAGAGAAAGGACATGCTCTTTCTAGTGAAGAAACAGGAGAACTTTCAGCCTTCCCACTAGGCCAGTGTTTTCCCAGCTCTGCAGCCCTCTTGTAAATTTGTAAATTTGCCACAGCTCACTTGTAAATTTGCCAGGGTGGCAGGGACACATGACTCTTAGCTGGGAGGCATGCCAGCTATCAGAAGCCCCCAACTCTCAGGAGGGAGAAGGGGGCGGGTACCCAGAGACCACCCTGAGTTATATTTATTTTGGAGGATACTTGCTGGTACTGATAGCAAATCTCCCTAGACAGATGCAACTCACATTGGAATGTCTTGTTGAGAATTCCATCAACTCCGCAGTATCAGATCTAGCACCTTGTAAAATAAATCCTTACCAAATAGCAAAGGTAAGTTCAGCCTTCCCTGTCTGGCCCTGTATGTCGCCTGATCATTCAGGTTCTTCTGTGCTTGACTCCATCTCACCAGAAACCTCTTGTTTATTCTCAGCTGACAGAAGCCTATAATTCTTACTCATTTTATCGATTCTCCCTCTGTTCATAAATCCCCCTTCATTCTTCTTCATTCCTGGTTACCTAATTGTCCCTCAGCCTCCAAAGAATCATCTCACACCCGCAAGCCAGACAGATTAATGTCCCTAATTCCCAAGGTGTGTGTTTGGTCTGACTCCAGCTGACCACTGGGATTTTGAGGCATGACCCTATCCTGAGAGGAAACTCCCTCCCTTTTTAAACTAAATTTATGTATGGTCCTGATCCTTAGTCTGAGTCTGAAAATAAAAACTATCTACTTCCCCAAACATTTCTGAGGGGGAACTCAACACTTATCATATACTAACTTCTCTTGAACCTTTGAACGCTGAGAATACAGGCCCCCTTAGAAATTTGGGATGGTTGTATTGTATTTTGGGGGAGTTTAAAATCAATATATCTCAACCTGGGTGATTCAACCGGTGGATTTACTGAACTCAGGTCTAGAGGAGATGAGCCAGCCTCCCGCATCCCATTGCCAAACCTGCTGAACTCACAACGTAGGATTTTCCATAATGGGAACTCAGAAAAGCAAATCATCTGGCAGTGGTGGTTGAAAGATAGGCTAAGGGATATAGGGATGTAAGAAGTGTTTTGTTCTCTTGAGGAAAGGAGGGAAGAGAGCAGAAGAACAGTTCTAGAATAGACTACTAGCATGACTTTTGTTTTAGCGGTGCTGCTCCAGCTGTCATGCTTTTATTGAGCTTACTTCTCTGCAGTTTCAGAAGAAGCAGAAAGAGTTATATATATGCTTTTTGCATACAAGAGAAGTCAGTGTTGGCCACTGTAGTTTCTAAGATTCAGGATAGCTTTCAAAGAAAAAGTTGTAAGAACACATTATGTGTTAGTTTTGTTGACATTTATGATATTACGGAATCACATTCCTGTTATGACATTTACCACATTCACAGCTTTTATTCAGAGAAACACCAGTAATGAACAGTAGCAATATATCCACATAGGAAATTCAATGTCAAAATACCTAGGCCCTCTCCCCTCCCCATGACCCCTAGTTCTCCCCTCCCTCTCTCACTCATTCTCCCCTTCCTTTCTCTTACTTCAGTGAACCAGAGGAAGCCACTCATCCAAATGTAAAGTAAAAAAAAAAAAAAAAAAGAAAGAAAGAAAATTGGTTCTTGGCAAATCCTTGCAAAGTTGGAGCTGTCATCTCTTTACATTCATACATACACATATATGCACATTGCAATAAGCCTAATCATTGTTCAGAACTATGCTGGAATTCAAAACAATGTTTAGATGCTTTGATTAGATAGTATGTTGCTGGTTTGGTTTGGTTTTCTTATTTTGTTGGCTGGGTAGTTTAGGGTACAGTACTGAAAGCAACACAATGAGTAGAAATTCTGGTTCTAGTGGTGGATGTTTAAGAAAGGGAGTTTTAGGGACTAGAGAGGTGGGGGAAGACTAGCCAGAATCTTCCTTTCTCAAGTCTCCTGTGCTAATTTTTACATTTTCTCATTGTGGCATGCTTGGCTCTGTTCAGGGTGAGTATAAAGCTTCAGCATATGCCCAACTGTCTACATAAGTGGGAGAGAAGAGGTCTTTTAAAAGACTAGTGTTGACAGCCATGTTGCTATTTAATGTGGTCACAGCAAACCATACATCAAATTTATGTCTGCACATGGCTCTACCTTAAATTCAGGAACCTGTTTTACCTTCCTTGCATCTATTTTAATAAAATAGCCATGTCACCTCAAAAAAAAACTCATAGACTTTTGAAAGCATAGATTCAATACCAGAGTAAAGGAGACAAAGTACATGCATTTTTTTCTAACAAACTAAAGAAGTTCAGTAATCACTGAGCAAGTTCCAAGTTTTCTTCTTTCCAGATGAATCCTCCATTCATGGTAGATTGTACTTTCCAGGATGGCTCAGTAAGATCTCCCATCATATATGCTCTTCTCACAAATTAATGTTGATACTCTTCTGATAAAGTGGTGCAATTTGTGTTCCTTCCTTTCCAATCTGAGAAGGTCTGTGACTACAGCAGAAGAGGCACTATGTGACTTAAAACAGGATCTAGTTTCTACCTCTTGAGACACTTGCTCTTGGCCCCCTGCCACGAATGCTGTGAAGAAGACAAGCAGCCACAGACAGAGGCCACATGTAGGTGTTCTAGCTGACGACCCAGCTGTGGTCCCTCCTGTCAGCCAATATCACTCACCAGTCATGTGCACAAGTGACCTTCAGATGAGTCCAACCCCCCAGAGTCATCCCCCAGCATTTGAGCTGAGCTGTCTGTGCTGAGCCCTGCCCAAATTGCAGATTCATGAGGGAGAAAAAAAAAGTGTTATTTTAAGCCACTAAGTTTTGGGATTTTCTTATGCACCAACAGATAACTCCAACCCTGACTTCTGCCTTTAAGTCCATTTCATTGGGTTTGCTGTTGGACAATAAATATCACACTTATAATCATCCAAATGTAATGAAATCATCTGAACTAGGATTTTGAATTTCTAAGATTTAGCCACAAAAAAAGTGAAAGTTCCCTGCAAAATGAGTGCAATGAACTAAGAAAAAGAAGCTTAAGAGCAAATGGAGCTCTCATTAATAATGCAGCAACAGTTGCTATTCCTGGGCACTACAATGTACCATCTACTGTACTAGAACTGAGATGAATTAAGAGATTCTTCTTGACAGAGAGAGTCAATTTCAAAAGATCAGGAAAAGGAAAATCTGAACAAGGATGGGTAGAAAGGCTAGCAGAATGTGACATGAGCTAACTCATGGACTTAGGATGAGTCTGGTCTTTTGTATCACAATTTCAGAATCTTAAGGTTATGAGAGGCCAATCAGACGTGGTCTAATTCACCACTCTCGTCAAATCCCTGAGTCCCATCTGCAATGAAAAGCCATCCTCTAGTTTCTGTTTAAAAATCTTTGATGACAGGGAGAGCCCTCTTAACTTCCCAAAGAAGCAGTGAGAGAGTTCTTTCTTAGGTTAAGTTAAAATTAATCTCCCTGCAACTTTCACCTTTTGGTTCTACTGCGAAGTATCATCTTTTGTAGGAGGTTTGGTTCTAAAGCCAACATGAGGCAACAATCGCATATGGCCCAACATGATCTTGAAAGTTCCTCAGGAAAGAACCCAGTAGTTATCAGCCTATAATTTCTTAGCCAGCATTTCTTCTTGTGTTGGAATTGATCATCATTTCTTCAGTTGAGAAGCAGAGAAAGTAGTTGGCTTGCATATTGGAGATAGATGAATAAAAACATGTATTCTTCAAGGCTAGAATCACACTTGGATTGGGGAGATACTTGCAAAATGGACCGGAGATGAGGGCAATCATGCTTCTTGTCTCCTGCTTATTCTGGGGCACATATACACTTGTTAAGCGAAATGGCTGGAGGAGCCACCCACACTAGTTAATCATATTTTTCTTTTGAATATATGATCCTTTTTGCAGAGCTCATATAATTGAATTTGTGTCCATTAAACACATGTATGAGATGACACTACTATAGGCCTGTCTTCTAAGGCTACATAAAGCAAATCTGATATCTTCTCCAGGAAAGCCTTTTGAAGACAGTTACTAGAATTCCTGAGACAACTCCACACAAGAGATCAACATTCCTTCCAATATTTCTCACAGAACATGGTTTTGAGGCCCTCACTCATTTGTATTTCTCCTTAAGAACAGATCTGAAAACATATCCTTAAGTATAATTCCTAGAGCATGTGCAATCAGTCAGCACAGAATTGAGGAGAAAGACACATTCATTGTTCTGAATTCTGACTTCTATTACTCCAGCCAAAAATGGCATTTGGGTTTTTGGTAACTGGATCCTATCATTGAATTATAGTCACCAAAAACCTCAGTGTTTTTTATTAATTTTGGGGGGGTGGGTAGGGGACCAGTACGGGGATCCAAACCTTGACTGCATTCTAACCAAGTGAGCTACTACATGTTTTTTAAAGTTATGATATGTGTAAACATGCAGAAAATAAAATATCAGACATCTACGAACTCATCACCGAGATTAACATATGTTAACAGCTTACCTTATTTACCTCAGATTACTAAATCTTTCTTTACATGTGCTTTTATTGCCTGGTTCTCCCATATGCCATATTCCTGCACCTGTCTGACCGCCCTGTCAAGAGTTACTGATTCAACAATTATTTAGTAAATTCCTACTGTGTCCTCTTCGGGGTCCTAATTTTGCTATTTAAATGTGTCACATATTATCTCAGACTTAGATTGTTCACAGATTTGGTTAGGAACCCTTCAAACAAAACATTTTACAGTGATGAGGACAACCTAATGCAGGACTCTGTGACCCACCACTGATGACAACCCTCTAGACTGGCTGAAGCACTCTTTCATTTCTATGACCCTGTACCTTTGTTTATGTTTTCCTTCTCCTGGAATGGCTTCTCGGTTCCTCCATCTGATTAACTTATATTAATTATCCCTTTGAGACTCAGTGGTCAATTGCTCCAAGAAACTTTACCTGATCATTACCTGCAAAGTTAGCTGCCCCAACTTTGTGAACTTCTCTATCATAGCACCTGTGCTCTCTTGTAGTCATTGGCTACTTGTCTGTCTTCCAATCTCATACTTAAGTCCTTCAAGGGCAAAAATATCATTATATTTATCTTTATTTTCTTCACCCTATCGCTGTGCCAGAACTTAAAAAGTTCCAACTCATATTAAGTCCTCAAAAATGCTAGGTCATATTAGGTGCTCAAATATGTTTGTTAAATAAACATGTAAGATTAAAACAATTTAGCGAAAACTTCTTTGTTTCCATTTCAGGAATACTTTGCATAATACCTCTGATAGATCATCACTTTTAACCACAGAGAATTTGCTACCCCACAGGGCAACCCATTTCTTATTTGAATGGTTCTGGATTTTGAAAGTGCTTTCTCATATTAAGCCTCAAATTAGTTTCCTGTACAAACACTGTACATTCTCATTATAAATAAAGTCTTTTTTATGAATGTCGAAGATTCTTTTATAGTACTCACTTGGGTAACTAAGTAGTTATTAGTGAGTGTGTTTTATGTATAGCTAGCAGAGCTGGAGAAATTATTTCAGTGCTCAGAACTGAGGCACTTTCTGGGGCATCCCATTAAGGATTTCTACCCTGAATTCTTTCCAGAAGCTAATTGGGACTGTGAAGACCACAGAGCACAGGTGTTCCATGTTCTATATGGCTCATATTCCTATACAAACATGCTGCTACTTTCTTGAGCATCACAAACTCCTGGGTGGTCTTAGGGCTGCCTTCAAAGAGAAACAAGTTGGACTTTTCTCTCATTGCTAATCATTTAAAGACCTGGTTAGCATACACTAGACTGTATTCTGGAATCTCCATTTATTGAGTCCAGGAGTTCTCACCTGAGGGGAAACTTAAGTGACTAAATCTGGCCCCAAACCTGATTGAATAGTCAAAGAATTGTAGAGAAAGTAAAATGGGAGAAACAGGTAACTTCTGTGCGAAGTTCAATGCCTTTCTATAAGCTCTTGATCATAACTGTTACCTAGCAAGGTGGAAGCAATTGACATTTCCCCTTAGAAATACAGATGCAAACCATTTCCTTAAAATTTATGCTTTTGTGCCCCAGGTTGCAGATTTTTCTGAATGGCTATCAGTTGGCAAAATTTTACAGCAGAGCTTTCATTATAGGTCAGTGCTTCTTGAATGCCAGGCACTGTACTAGGTACTTTGTAGGCCTTACCTAATGTAACCCTCATAACAATCCTGAAAAATACATACTATTATCCCCATTTTATAGAGGAGGCACTGCAGGCTCAAGAAAGTTAAGAGACATGTCCAGTGTCTGAGAATTACTAAGTTGCAGAAACAATTCAAATCCAGATGGTTCTGACTTCAAAGCTTTATACCAGCTTTACCATGGGATCTTCCATTTGGAGTTGAGCTCTGCCTTCACTTCCTGATCCTGTGTTCCTAAACCACCTCTTCTGTCTGCATGTGATTGCATTCCATCCACTCAGGACAAAGTTATAACATCCATGCCTTATCAAGTGGTATCTAATTTTGTTCTAAAGTAATGTCATCCTTAAGAATATCCAGAATACGTGTAGGTGATTGCTTTGATGTCTGCTAGCTTCTCTCTTTTACCTCAACTTTGGGTTGGTAAGAGAGGAGGGGGGCCTGGGGGGTGATCTTTACTTAATAAAACCCAGCAGAAGTGTTTAGTAAGAAGCTCTGTTTATATCAAAAATCAGCCCTCTGGATTGAAAAGCCAGGATAGCTTTTGTTGATAATCATCACAAGTATTTTACTCACATTATTTAGCTTTTTTTTTTCACCCATATTGATGCTCCATGCTTCATAGCAAATTCTTTAGACTGGGGTTGGCTGAATCTAACCCACTGCCTGTTTTTGTAAATAGAATTTTAATGAAACACAGCCATGCTCACTCGTCTACGTGTTGTCTGTGGTTGTTTTCTCACTACAAAGGCAGAGTGAGATAGTTGCAACAAAGACTGTATGGCTCACAAAGCCTAAATTATTTACTTTCTGACCCTTTACAGAAACAGATTGCCCACCCCTACTTTAGGCAGACCAAAAATGTATCGATGCTGTACTCCAGCAATGAATCTCTGTGTCTAGACTTGAATGTGGAGGAATTTGGACCTGCATAGCTGGACTAAAACATCTTTAAAAGCTCTTCCAACTGTGTATTTCAAGGATTTAAAAATTCAGCATTATATATATTTTTTCTCATAAATAAAGCATTTGAAGTAGTACCAGGACAGCAGATGTGGACTTGTAACAAATCTTTGAGTGTAATGTGTATGTTAAAAACAGGTGTTTCTGTTTTTTTTAATTCTTACTATGCTGATGCTCAAATATAGCAAACTATGCATCCAGCACATTAGTTAAATTTTGAATAGTCTCTAAAGACAGTTAATGCTGAATACATGGAAGTGGGCCATGTCTGATTATATTGACATCAACAAGTATCTGAGAGAAATCTATCTACATAATTGCACCATTTTGCTTGTCGGTGTTTATAAAATATTATTCATATCTTCTATGAAAACTCCCTCCAGTCATGGAAGCTCATAATTATGTGAACGTTTTATTAATTTATTTATTGACCATCAACCTTATGCACACTGCTACATGAAACAATAGAGGAAATGTGGTCACTACCCCAGAGGACTGCGTTGCTCGGTTCTTGGACTCTTTCCCCATGCCTCAGGACCTGTTGTAATGTTTTGTTTATTTTTTAAAGTATTTCTGAGTAATTAAAATGCACGTCTGAAAAATTATGCATAACGTCAGAGGCTTAAAACCTTGGGACCTAACACCGGCTGGATTCTTTTTTACATGCCTGGGAACTTAGTCTGCATTTTAACTTGAAAACACAACTTTTGGAATTATGGTTTTTTTAAGCCTCCTGTATTCTCAATAGGTCTTCATTTGGCTCACCGGGTATTCACCTGGTCTTTTAACTTGGGTCAGACTTTCTCTGAATACAAGAAGGATTTCAAAAGTAGATGTTTAAAGACAACTGATTAAAGCTTAAAATCATCTATGAATATATGTACATATATATTTAAAAAAATTGACATGGTATATTTTCAAGTATCTATGCTAGGAAGTATACTGAATTCAATTTTTTTCCTATTGAATTTAAAATTGATATAGACATATGTGAGTCAAACAACAGAAAATGTAAAAATACCTTGTAGGGTTTAGAATGACTTGCATGGGGAGAAAAATATCTTACAATTTTAAAATGGGAAAGAGGTCTTACTCTGGAAGGAAGAAACAACATACTGGAGGGAAAAAGATTTGTTTCATGCGTGGACATTGGGAATGGATTGTGGGCCTGATGCAGCAGGAAATCAGAGCTGTCTGCACGTTATACTGTGCAACACCATTGAGAACTCATTGATAGGGTGTTTTGTAATTGTTCTCAAGTCAGCCAGCCAATACATGCATATTTTGTCTTCTGGGTTAGCAAAGAGAAGGATTTTTGTCACCGATTTCTTTAGCATTTCCTCTCTTCTCTTCACCTATAAGTGTATTACAAAACGTTTTATGTTAGGTACTTTAATAAGTATTTGTCGATGAATGACGTCACTATTTCAACCAACTCATCAGCATATCTACTGAGAATCAAAAAAAAAAAAAGGGGAGAGAAAATGAACTTAAATTTATAAGCAAGAAAATTCTGGGGAGAAAATTTGTAAGTTCTGCAGCTGCTTAAAAGAGAACTAGAACTTTCATAATTGTTCTAGATAAATGTATTGAAGTTTATTTCATGTAATAGCAATTTGTCAATAGACTAACTGGCCCAATGACCCATTTGCCCACTTAATGAGTCATAAAGCATTTGTGTGTTTCAGTGAGGCTGTTCAACACACAGCTTACTTTGGGTTTGTAGGTATCAAGCATGTTACCAATCTCAATGATTTTTCAAAATAGTATGGTGAGTTTTTATCTTTCATATATTTTTGTCCCAGACTCTTGCTTTTCCTACTTCCCATAATTTACAGATTTTCTTTCCTGACAAGAGAAAGGAGTTGGATTACAAGCAATTCACTGGGGATGTCTTTATACATGGATGGGAAAGGTCTGTATGCATGTGACAATGAATGCATGCACTTATATAACGGGAGTGTAACACACATGTATGAAGATATCCAGTGGTTTTCAGCTTGGAAATTTTCCATCCAGTTGTGTCAAGAGCTACAAATCAACAAGCTCTTGGTAAATCAATAATATTAAAAAACTGGTTGGTCCTTTGGAAAATTGGGTTTTTTGATGAAATGGTAGTCAATGACTTACTATTTGACTGATTTTCTACACACTGGTCAACCTTTTATGAACTAATCTTTCCTCTTCTAAAAGAGACCTGCTTCTCTGGATTGCCAAAAACAGTCTTACCTGGAAGCAGGTAGATGAAGTTTCTGCCATATTTACTAGCCCTATAGATTTATAAATTGTTGCACTCCATGTGAAGAAAAAAAATCTCTTAAAGTGTCTTTTTGGAGAATGTGAAAGATCTTTTTAGTTATTGAAAATTTCAGTATGATAGCATGAAAAATAAGATATCATCTTAACCACTAAAATGGCTTAGTCATACTCCTAGTAGAGGTATGGGCTAGGAGGTAAAAGAGAGGTTATGCATAAAATGACGAGAGAGAGAAGAGTATACATAGAAAAATGAGTAAAAATGCTTAAGTTTGCAAGAAATAGAAGAAACTGAAGAAATAAAAGGGCAGAGGGCCATTAGACTTTGGTGGGTGCTTATGTACATGGGTGTGTATCCTGGTATGAGACAAAGAATGTTATGTATATACATGTATTAAAGATAGAAGGTTCACCCTCTCAATGTTTTCAACCTTCCCAAAATACTCAGCAGCAAATATTTGGTAGTAGATGTAAGCAATTTCCAGGCTTGCTTTGTTGACATCACCCTGCTCATATCTCTTAGCAATTGAAATGGGGATCCAAGGACTGTAAGGTAGGGCATGGGTCTGACATTCCAGTAGCATTGGAAAAACTCTCTCCACTAATGTTTTCAGTGTTGACAGCCAGAGACTGATGGCAAAAGGCTACTAGAACTGACTAGGTGTCACTGCCAAAATATTGATCTACATTCTTTTCTGTTATCAGGACACAGGCATCTATGGAAGATAAGTCTTTGTAGAAAGAAACTCAAATATAGCTCTACCAAATTTCCCTTTGCTTCTTGGGCAAGGGCTCCAGGGTTTTAAATGGAGCTTTATATTCTTCAAACTAAAAAGTGTTAGTTTCTTGTCCCAGGTATCAGGCAAGAGCACAGACTTCTCACCAACCTGTTTTCCTAATACAAAGGAACTGAACTTGAGATCCTCAGAAATTCTTAGTATGAGTGCTTGTCTTTCCAGTTTTTCTTTTCTTTTGCTTCCTCTTGTTCTCACTGGATTGAATTCTATGCCTTTCTTCTTTGAAAAGAGAGCTACATCAGGCATAGGGGATCAGAAAAAGGTTTTTTCACCTCCATGATTTAGGTAGCAATATAGACATCTGGCAGCAAGGAGTATAGAAAACTTTCTTACTTTCTTCTTTTTTTTTTTTTAAGGAAGCCATTATTTCAGGTAGAGGATATCAGCTAACAAAGCATATTATTGCAGGCATTGGGCTCTTTCAAGACCTCCACTGGTGATCAAACCAAATATTTGAAAAGACATTCCCATAAACAAAAGCATAGTCTGCATTCACAAACCATTTTCAGTAAGATCTCTTTCCAGTCAAGACTGTGACCATCTGCTTGCCATCTTATATTTTTTAGTATTATTCTGTCAAATATATGCTCTGTCAATGCAGGTAAAGGAATACTTGGAAAATCTGAACATACACAAATCAGTGGGTCCAGATGACATAAATCCTGAAGTCTGGAGGGAATTAGCTAATGCAGCCTTGCAAATAAGTACCCAAAACAGAGCAGCTTCACAATAATATTTTCTCAAACTGCCCTCCTTTCAGGAAGTACACAGGTAATAAAATAAATACAACCAACGTTCTCTTAGACTCTCCTGGCATAAACTGTTATCACTGTTACTTTAGACAAGTTACCATTTACAAGGCCCCACATATAAATTTATTATAAAAGAAAAAAAAAGGTAGCATATCCCAACAAAGAGCAAAAAACAAAATAAATTTGCAGGATGACAAGTATTTTTCTAAAGACTATGGAGGACGTTTGTAATTTATTATCTACTAAGAATGACTTCAAGATCTAGAAACGGATAAAGCATATAAGAGAAGTAGCGGAGGGGTTTAAGGGAGACATTTCAGGACTGTAAACCAGAATGATCCTGAGTTTGGTCTGTTTGTGCAACCATAGCCATGGACCTCATGTGGACAAATCTAGTAATCTGGCTACCTCTTCTTTAGATACTGAGATCAATTTAAAATGGCTTCAAATTCTTGGACACTCCTCTCATGGAGTCTATTTCCTCTCCCCTTGGGTCTGGGCTGGCCAAAAAAGTGTGGAAGAAGTAATGCTATAACAGTTCCAGGCCTATCCTTTAAGAGCAACGACAACTTCTATCCTGGCCTTTGAAAGCCATCTACCATGTTACAAGTTGAACTGTCCTAAAACTGCCCTGTTATGTGGAAGCCCAAGCATCTACATGGTGGCGGGGGGAGGGCAGGGAGAAGGGGTGTGCTCTTTTAAGCTCCCCAAAATCCTAGAGTGGGCTCCAGACATATAAATGAAGAAGCCATCTTAGACATTCCAGCCCCAGAAGAAACAAAGGAACCTAGCCAGTGTCCAGAATGGAGACCCCTGATACAGGACACCAGCTGAGCTGGTTCAATCTACAGCCATTCAAACCATCCCAGCTGAAGCTTCCGAAATTGTGGATCAGAGGCAAGTCATGTCTTCTGTGCTCTACTTGAATTCCTGACCCACGAAACCATGAGCTTAATAAAATGGTGGTTGTCTCACACCAGTAAGTCGAGGTGGTTTGTTACACAGTAAGAGGTAGAACTAACAGCTTCTCTTCTTCTTCAGGGAACTTTACTCCTTGTATTTATTTTATTTTTTCCTATTTCCTGTTTTCTCCCACTATTTATTGCTATTTTCCTCTATCCACCATACTAATATAATTCAGTATATTTTAAAATTTGTAAATGAGGTGGGATTTTGGTACTCCTGTGCTATGGTTTGAATGTGCCCCCCCAAAAAGCGTGGTTTGGAAATGTAAGCCCCAATGCAACAGTGTTGGGAGATGGGGCCTAAGGAGAAGTGTTTAGATTATGAGAGCTCCTCCCTTATAAATGGATTAATGCCAACTATAAAAGGGCTTGAGGCTTTGAGCTATCTCTTGCTCTCTCTTTGCCCTTCCACCATGTGATAACACAGCAAGAAGGGCCTCCCCAGATGCTGGCACCTTGATCTTGAACTTCTCAGCCTTCAGAACCATAAGCTAATAAATTTCTGTTCATTATACATTACCCAGTCTGTGGTTTTCTGTTATAGCAGCACAAAACAGACTAAGATGTCCCCTCCACACACACACATTCATTTTTTTTAAGTGAATGTTTTTAAAATTTTCTCTTAAAAAACTAAATTAGTAAATTATTTTAATGTAAGCACCAATAAATTTTTGTTAGTGTCCCAGACCTTTAAAAAATTTACTTGTAAATATGAAAAACTGGAGAGAACTTGAATATCCAACAACGTGACTACATACAATACCACTAATGCTCTTTTGACTCTATCTGGAACTTCTAGCTATCTCTTTGCCTTGTCTCTGCATACTCTTACCTTGCTATCCCTGACCTAGTTGCAAAGGCCCTGGTACGGTTCCTCAAACATACTATACATGCTCCCATTTTAGAGTCTTTGCACTTTGCATATGCTGTCCCTTCTGCTTGGAAAATTTCAAGAAATGAACACAAATTGCCTTCTTTCTTATTTTGGGCCTTTACTAATCAATGTAGCATTCCCTGACCACGGTATGTAGATAATAGTATAACATAAGACCCTCCCCTTGCTGACACTCCCTATCTCCCTCTCCCTGCTTTATTTTTCTCCTTAACACTTCTAATCATCTGCTATATTATGTATTTAATCATTTACTTGTTCATTGTCTTCTCCTACTAGAATATCAGCTCCATGAAGGCTGAGACTTCGTGTGTTTTGTTCAGTGTTTACCCCCAGCATGTCCAGTACTATTTGGCGTGTTATAAATATGAGTCAAGGAAGCAAGTTTTATGGCTTAGATGCGATTAGTTTCATCTGCTACCAAAGAAACTGACAGTCCATCATTAAGAGAAGAGAAGATATTACAAAATGGTGTAGAGAGTTTATATATATGCTTTGAAAAAAAGTTTAATAGTCTCAACCAGATGCATAATTAGAAAAGAGGAAGGTTCTCATTTCATCAGCCTGTTGTAAAAGTGGAGGAAGCCTTGCTGCTCTAAGCTGGATGACAGAATAGCATAGGGGTTACTGAGAGAATGCACTGGGCTGTGGATGATGGGTGATGCAGGAAAGGGAAGGGGAGGCAGAGCATGGGCTGAGCCAGAACTGGAGGAAGCACTAACTTTCCTACCCAGTAGTTATTTACTCTTTTTCCTTACCGAGAAAATCCTGATTTCATTAAAGGAAGATGAGCCCAGCCCAAAATACACACTTTCCTGAATTCCTTGCAGCTAGAATAGCATATGAAAAGTGCTGACCAGTGAGAACTAAAGTGGAGGGTTCTAAAGAAGCTTCACTTTCTGATGCAAGTGCTGCCCTATCTTGCTTCCCTTTTCCTTGCCTCAGAAGGATATGATGCTGGAGCTGTAGCAGCCATCTTGTGACCATGAAGCATCAGGTATGAGGCAAAGACTTTCACGATAAGTCTGGTGAAATGGAAAGATAGAAAGAGCCTGGGTCATGAAGGCATCATGAAGCTGCTGCACCATCTCCATACCACCTCCTCTGGACATGTCATCGTTACAGACAAGCATAATGCTAATCTTCTTTCAACTTATCATTTTTCTACAATGACCACATGTTACTTATATAACTTTAAAAAGTAATATGTATGTGTATGTGCATACATATACTTGAGGATGGTTGTGGGGAAAAAAACAAAAACAAAAACAAAAAAACCATCTAGTTAGTCTAAAGCTGAGGCAGAATTATTTTCTTCTCAGATCCTGAATTATTGGACAAGCTACTTCAACTTGAACAGAGATAGCTCCAAATACTTAGTCAGTAGTTGATTATGTGATCTTGAATCCCTTTATAGTGACCCATCCTGGTAAACTGGCCCCTGGGTGGGCCAAATCAATTCTTGTTTTCCAGCTAAAAACCTAGGATAGAAACAAACTGAATTTCTCCTTCTACTTGGCCTTCTGAGGCAGATAGCAGAGTAAAATAAATTTGAAAAGAAAAGAACATATCTTCTTAGGCTTGGAGAAAAACTGGGCTAATCTGAAACTCTCTGTCTCCTTTTTGCCTAGGCTGAGCCTGTCTCCTGCTTGGCTGGCTTTGGCAAAATCCTTCATGCAGAATCATTCTTTCCAAAAAAGAAGAGTTTTAGATGATACAGTCTCTATACCTCTCTGCTTCTCCTACTAAAGTGTCTCTTCTCATCATCACACCTCAGTTATGTAGGTCCAAATCCATCCCGCCTTTGGTACCTAAGCTGTTATATCCCTCTGATCCTGTTTCCTGCTCCTATTAACACTGTTGAAATTTGAGGGGGCCTGCTATGGGTCAGATATGTCCCCTCAAATTTCACATGTGGCAGGCTTGATCCCCACTGTGACAGTGTTCAGACGTTGGGAAATCTGACTATGACATTTGAAAGGTGGGGCCTTCAAGCAGTGATTGAGTAATGAAGACTATGCCCTTATGAATGGGTTAATTCATGTACAGAGTAATGATTTACCATGGGTGTGGACTGATGGCTTTATAAGGAGAGCGAATGAGAAGGTTAGCTCACTCTAGCTCTTACCATTCTCACCATACCCTGGTTGCCACAGGATTCTGAAGAGTTTCCACCAAGAAGGCCTTCATTAGATACGCCCCCTGGACCATTGACTTCCCAGCCTCCAAACTGAAAGAAATAAATTTCACTTCTTTATAAGTTACCCAGTTTCAGGTGTTCTGTTATAAGCAATTAACTAATACAGGGCCCAATTCATAGCACACCTGCTTTTTCTCACTTATATTCTAGACCAAGTGAGAAATAAGACAAAAGAGTAAGGCAGAAAGAAACACAAAATATACTTTTAATGATAAAGCTAAATGTTGACCAATGTTTCCTCTGTAGGTTAGCAAGTTGGCTTTCTGAATCAGATGGACTTACCAACCCAGTCACAGTCAGCATTTGGCAACCATAACTCCTTCCCAAGAGGGGACCTGCCCCTGTAAAACTTGTAATATGAAAAAGTAAAGCAATATGCTATCTTCTCATAGGAAGGCAGTTCCCAAAAATAAAATGAAGAAGGGCTGGTTAACGCATGCCTGGTTTCTCTTCTCAAACTCATCTATCAGACAAAGTCACTGTCCCCTATTTAAGGGCCTTGCTTATTAGCTCACTCCTCACTTCCCACACTCCACTGAGGCCAAAGCCTGCCTACCCCGTCCCCAGCTGTATCACCAGATGACATCCCCCACATGTTCAGCTGCTACTTCCTGCAAGAAGCCACCCCAGCATGGTGTTTTGTTATGGTCTCAGATGCTCCAGCTCTCCTTTCCACCCTTCCATGGATGAAGGTTTAATCTCTTCATCTCTACCCGTTAATCTATTTACACTTTGCACTCACTCTAGAGAAATACTCTTTAGTCAGGGAACATATGAAAAGATATATAGAGCCCCTCTGTCCAGCTCTGATGTCTAGAAATATGGAGAAGAATGCAGTCCTTTTCTATAGTTTCAGAAATAGAAAGCCTACTTTCAGCTTTGGGGAAAGAGCATGGGCTTTGGCATAAAACACGCCAGAGTTCCCAACCTGGTTCTGCCATCTGCTTGCTCTGAGACCTCATACACTTGGCTTAACCTGAAATTTGTTTTCCTTATCTGTAAGAATAGTGTTATTCATACCATGGCTACCTTGCAGAATACTTTTTATAAGTATTATAGAGGCAATGCTCAACACATAGGAAATAATCAAGAAATATTGGTTTCCATTTTCCATATTTAACCAAATGGAAAGAAAGTTTCCCTTAGAGAGTTTTATGTAGCCATTTTCTAGTCTTCAGGTCAGTATAGCTTTTAGATCAGTCTATCCTCTCCATCTGTAGAAATCATACAACTAAGTTTTTTTTAAAAAAAGAAACAAAATACTTACTCCTCCATATTCCTTTCTGGAATCTCTACTGTTAGCCAAGCATAATCCAAAGGCAAAACCTCTCTTATAGTCAACAGTCAACGTGGCCTCTGTAGAATATAATGAAAACCCTTAGGGACTGTGGCTGTTCTTCCAAGCTGCATCTGTTGACCCTGATGTAACCTAGTGGAAACTAGTGCAGAGGATCATGCATCAAATTACTCCACTCTCAAAGAACAAGAAGTGGCCTAAGCCACAATGCCTCTTTGGAAAGCAGATCGTGCAATTAGCAATACTTTATTACACACATCACAAACTGTTATGATTACTTGTCTATAAATGAACTACTTGAAAGTACGTCAATGCTTATTCTTTGAATGCTCAGCACTCAGCTTAGGGCCCAGGACAGTGAGTTTTAAATAATGTTTACCAATGAATATATGAATGAATGACCTAGGACCAAATGATTGATTCAAAGGTCTCCTTATATAAAAGCATCATGGAAAACATAGTGTTGGTACTGTGATTATTTTCTATAAGTCAATTTTGTTTAAAATAATAATTTCCTCCAATATGACATCAGGAGAACTCCGTGAATACAATAGCCCTGTGTTTAATAGATTTTTCTTTACTGCCAGACTCCGAAGATATCTACTCATGGCTTTTAGCACTGAATGCCCTAAGCACAAGGATGTCTCAAGTGAATTTGTGTCCTTAAAATAGTATTTTCCCATTGGTTTGCATCATAATTTCAGAAATATTTTAATTTTATTCTAATTAAATGGCTTTAGTTTCAATATGTTTGCCCTTCTCCCAAGAAGTTAGCATTCAGAATCTTTTTGTAATATAAATTCTCACCCCATAATTTATATGTTGTTAAGCTTGGGTTTTAGTATACTATATTTGGTTCTCAAAGCAGGGCACACCTGAATTAGCCTTTGGGATAAAAGGAATACAAAGAAAATTGATTGTGAGCAAAACATCAGACACAGTTTTACCCGCAAATTTGAAATTTTCTGAACGGGATCAAGATGGTATGGTTTGAAATATGACTAAAATGTCCTCATGTCTGAAAGCAATAGTGGTAAAGGTCTTATACCGTATTTCCTGGTGTGGTTCTCCTTAGGTATTTCCACATATGTACACACACATTGGGGAAAGCAAATGAAGATTTTCTCTGCCTCTTTCCTAGAATCATTACTGTCCCATACTTCTGTTACACAATAATGACCACTCTTTCCAGCATTCACTTCTTTAAGTAGATTTTGCTTTGGCTTTACCAATCAAGAAAAAGGACTGAATTTAAAAAGCAATGAAATTCTCCTTGCTGTTGAGAGAGGGACTGCCCTCAGAGATATTTCCTCTGGCCCTTCAAAGGCCTCTCAATCTACTTTCCAGTTTTGCTTTGTCCTTTCACCCACATACCAAACCTTTATCTGGCACATGCTGGGGCCAGGCACTGTGATTAAATGGGGGATATGCTGTACCTGCCCTCACTGAGCTTATAGTCCAAAGAATGTTTTGATTAAATTAACCAGTCATGTCAGGTAATAGAGCCAGTGGTAGTGTCCAGATCAGAGTCTCGCCTCAGTTAAAAGTGATACTCATAAGCAGTCAATCCATCCTGTATTTTGCCCACATCTATCTTCCTAGAAATTTCCTCCATTGTGCTGGATTTACCCCTTGAAGCCACACAGAATAAAGCTCATCTCTCTCCTGCAAGTAAACAGCAGAAAATAGCCACCTTCTCCCTCTGAGTGATCTTTCTCCAGGCTAAGTAGACAAAGCTCCTTCAAAATTCTGACTTAATTGTGAATTCCCTCAAACTTCTATACTAGTTAGGTTTTGCTACAAGTGACAGAAAGCCTAACCAATAGTGGTTTAAACAAGATAGGAGTATACAAGGGTACTTCAAAAGTCCATGGAAAGACTTGTATTGTTTTAGTTCTATTTTTCCACGAACTTTTTGAGGTGTCCCCTGTGTAAAATTTAAGGTAGGTGATTTATTCCTAGTATGGCACTCCATAATACCACAGACCCAGTTTCCCTCTGGCTTGTTGCCTTCCTGTACGTGGCTCCCATGGCAAGGTCTGAGGGGTAGCACCCAAGTGCTAAGCAGCAGGATGGAGGAGGGGGAGAGGAAGAGGGGCAAAAGTGCACATGCATGCTATCACTTAGGAAACATTTCCAGAAGCTGCCGCTTCTGCTTATATTTCATTGATCCAAACTTGGTTACATGCCTGTACCTATATGAAAGAGAGATTGGGAAATGTGATGTACTCTAGGAAGTCATATGCCCTCCTAAAATTTGGAGGTACTGTTGCTTTAGAAGAAGGGGTAATGGATATTGAAGGCAACCAGCTATATTTACCACACTATTCCTTTGTGTTCTATTGTCCCCCATGAGATGCTGTAGCCAAATCTGAGCAGAGCTATTACTGCCTTTTATTATTTTATTATTATTATTAAAACTGTCACACTGTGAAAATACAATTTTATTTCATCACATGCAGATGGAAGAAAGTACTTTTACTTTTCTAAATCAAATTAAATCTGTGAGTCTTCTCTCACCATGCTGATGAAAGTTCAATATCCCTTATTTACGATCACCTGCTTAGGGTCTCATAAAAGAGGATTGAGTTTGAGAAAGTATTTTGTGAGTTCTGACAATTGAGAAATGTGCCTGGTATCTTCAGGCCATCATAATCCCCTATAAGAAGTCCATTGTCTAACTTCATTGTGGTCCATGGGAAGACAGGAGACTCTGCTCTTTTCATGCTAGGCTTGGGCATTAGGGTCTTTGCCAAAGTTGGAATGAAAGCCTTGATGTCTGGTGCCCAGCTTTCCTCAGTGCACCGTGCAGCCATTTCTTTCTATGATGCTGCTACCTCGCCAGGCTCCTGCAAACTCCCCTCCTTTCCCTTCTCAAGCTTGCAGAATTTTCTTTTTCCCAGGGCCAGCCTTTTCTACATTTACCCAACAAGTGTATCCTTTGATTTCTCCAAATCTGGATCAACTCAACATCATTTCCCCTCAGAGGTCTTAAAGAAAATAATTTTTGCCTTTTTGTAGGGGGATTGTAGTAGAAGAAAATTCTGACACCAGTAAGTTGTTGTCATTGTTCTGTCTTTGTTGTCTTATTTTGTGCACTCTTCCCAAGGTATGATACATTTATTAATGCAGCCTCAGATCACTTGGGCCATTTTTAGAATCACATTGTATTGCTGACCAGTGTGTCAGGAATTGAGTTCCTCTGCTGGTAACAGATACCCAACTAGAGGAATAACTAGTTAAAGGTTTACTCTCTTATATAAAGGAAGTCCTGTGGTAGTACAGTCCACAGCTGATACAGAGGCTCCATGATATCATCAGGGACTCAGCATTTCCTTGTCTTTCTACTCTGCCAACTTACTCTTGTCCATCATCAATGGCACAGTGTGGCTGCTAGAGCTCCAACAATTACATCTATGTTCCAGGCAGGAAGAAGGGGAAGGGAGAAAGCAAAAGACACACCCTCCCAGATGAGTCAATACCCTTTAAATAGCTGTTTTAAAAATTATTTGCAAAGAATCCCATTTATTTATTTTTTTTTGCTTTTTATTTTTTTTATTTTTATTATTTTTTTTTAAATTTTATTTTGTCGATATACATTGTAGCTGATTATTGCTCCCCATCACCAAAACCTCCCTCCCTTCTCCCTCCCCCCTCCCCCCAACAATGTCCTTTCTGTTTGCTTGTTGTATCAACTTCAAATAATTGTGGTTGTTATATCTTCTTCCCCCCCCCCCGGTTTGTGTGTGTGTGTGTGTGTGAATTTATATATTAATTTTTAGCTCCCTCCAATAAGTGAGAACATGTGGTATTTCTCTTTCTGTGCCTGACTTGTTTCACTTAATATACTTCTCTCAAGGTCCATCCATGTTGTTGCAAATGGCAGTATTTCATTCGTTTTTATAGCTGAGTAGTATTCCATTGTGTAGATGTACCACATTTTCCGTATCCACTCATCTGATGATGGGCATTTGGGCTGGTTCCAACTCTTGGCTATTGTAAAGAGTGCTGCGATGAACATTGGGGAACAGGTATACCTTCGACTTGATGATTTCCATTCCTCTGGGTATATTCCCAACAGTGGGATGGCTGGGTCGTATGGTAGATCTATTTGCAATTGTTTAAGGAACCTCCATACCATTTTCCATAGAGGCTGCACCATTTTGCAGTCCCACCAACAATGTATGAGAGTTCCTTTTTCTCCGCAGCCTCGCCAGCATTTATCGTTCATAGTCTTTTGGATTTTAGCCATCCTAACTGGGGTTAGATGGTATCTCAATGTGGTTTTGATTTGCATTTCCCGGATGCTGAGTGATGTTGAGAATTTTATCATATGTCTGTTGGCCATTTGGATATCTTCCTTAGAGAAATGCCTACTTAGCTCTTTTGCCCATTTTTTAATTGGGTTGCTTGTTTTCTTCTTGTAAAGTTGTTTGAGTTCCTTATATATTCTGGATATTAATCCTTTGTCAGATGTATATTTTGCAAATATTTTCTCCCACTCTGTTGGTTGTCTTTTAACTCTTTTAATTGTTTCTTTTGCTGTGCAGAAGCTTTTTAGTTTGATATAATCCCATTTGTTTATTTTTCCTTTGGTTGCCCGTGCTTTTGGGGTCGTATTCATGAAGTCTGTGCCCAGTCCTATTTCCTGAAGTGTTTCCCCTATGTTTTCTTTAAGAAGTTTTATTGTCTCAGGGTGTATATTTAAATCCTTAATCCATTTTGAGTTGATTTTAGTATACGGTGAGAGGTATGGATCTAGTTTCATTCTCCTGCATATCGACATCCAGTTATCCCAGCACCACTTGCTGAAGAGGCAGTCCCTTCCCCAGTGAATAGGCTTGGTGCCTTTGTCAAAGATCAGATGGCAGTAAGTGTGTGGGTTGATTTCTGGATTCTCTATTCTATTCCATTGGTCAGTGTGTCTGTTTTTATGCCAGTACCATACTGTTTTGGTTATTATAGCTTTGTAGTATAGCTTAAAGTCAGGTAGTGTTATGCCTCCAGCTTTATTTTTTTTTTGCTGAGCATTGCTTTGGCTATTCGTGGTCTTTTATTGTTCCATATAAATGTCTGAATAGTTTTTTCCATTTCTGAGAAAAATGTCTTTGGAATTTTGATGGGGATTGCATTGAATTTGTATATCACTTTGGGTAGTATGGACATTTTCACTATGTTGATTCTTCCAATCCAAGAGCATGGAATATCTTTCCATCTTCTTGTATCCTCTCTAATTTCTCTCAGCAGTGGTTTGTAGTTCTCATTATAGAGATTTTTCACCTCCTTGGTTAACTCAATTCCTAAGTATTTTATTTTTTTGGTGGCTATTGTAAATGGGCAGGCTTTCTTGATTTCTCCTTCTGCATGTTCACTATTGGAGAAAAGAAATGCTACTGATTTTTGTGTGTTGATTTTGTATCCTGCTACTGTGCTGAAATCATTTATCAATTCCAACAGTTTTTTTGTAGAGGTTTTAGGCTGTTCGATATATAGGATCATGTCATCTGCAAACAGGGACAGTTTCACTTCATCTTTTCCAATCTGGATGCCCTTTATTTCCTTCTCTTCTCTGATTGCTCTGGCTAGTACTTCCAACACTATGTTGAATAGGAGTGGTGAGAGTGGGCATCCTTGTCTAGTGCCTGTTCTTAAAGGAAAAGCTTTCAGCTTTTCCCCATTCAGGATGATATTGGCAGTGGGTTTGGCATATATGGCTTTAATTATGTTGAGATACTTTCCCTCTATACCTAACTTATACAGGGTCTTTGTCATGAATGAGTGCTGAACTTTATCAAATGCTTTTTCAGCATCTATAGAGATGATCATATGGTCCTTGTGTTTGAGTTTATTAATATGGTGTATCACATTTATTGATTTGCGTATGTTGAACCAACCTTGCATCCCTGGGATGAATCCCACTTGATCGTGATGAATAATTTTTCGTATGTGTTGCTGTATTCTGTTTGCTAGTATTTTAGTGAGGATTTTTGCATCTATATTCATCAAGGATATCGGCCTGTAGTTTTCTTTTTTGGTTATATCTTTACCTGGTTTTGGTATGAGGATGATGTTTGCTTCATAGAATGAGTTTGGGAGATTTGCGTCCGTTTCAATCTTTTGGAATAGTTTGTAAAGAATCGGTGTCAATTCCTGTTTGAATGTTTGGTAAAATTCTGCTGTGAATCCATCTGGTCCTGGGCTTTTCTTTGTTGGGAGCCTTCTGATAACAGCTTCAATCTCCTTTATTGTTATTGGTCTGTTCAAATTTTCTACGTCTTCACGGTTCAGTTTTGGGAGCTTGTGTGTGTCCAGAAATTTATCCATTTCCTCCAGATTTTCAAATTTGTTGGCGTATAGTTGTTTATAGTAGTCTCGAACGATTCCTTGTATTTCAGATGAATCAGTTGTAATATCGCCTTTTTCATTTCTAATTTTTGTTATTTGAGTCTTCTCTCTTCTTTTTTTTGTTAGCCATGCTAATGGTTTGTCAATTTTATTTATCTTTTCAAAAAACCAACTTTTTGATTCGTTGATCTTTTGAATTGTTTTGGTTTTCAATTTCATTCAGTTCTGCTCTGATCTTAATGATTTCTTTCCGTCTGCTAACTTTAGGATTGGATTGTTCTTGTTTTTCTAGTTCTTTAAGGTGAAGTGTTAGGTTGTTCACTTGCCATCTTTCCATTCTTCTGAAGTGAGCATTTAATGCAATAAATTTTCCCCTCAATACTGCTTTTGCAGTATCCCACAGGTTTTGGTATGATGTATCATTGTTTTCATTAGTTTCAATAAACTTTTTGATTTCCTGCTTGATTTCTTCTTGGACCCATATGTCATTAAGTAGAATGCTGTTTAATTTCCATGTGTTTGTATAGTTTCCAGAGTTTTGTTTGTTATTAATTTCTAGTTTTAATCCATTGTGGTCTGAGAAGATACATGGGATAATTCCAATTTTTTTGAATTTATTGAGACTTGATTTGTGACCTAATATGTGATCTATCCTGGAGAATGATCCATGTGCTGATGAGAAGAATGAATATTCTGAGGTTGTTGGGTGGAATGTTCTGTAGATATCTGCCAATTCCAATTGGTCTAGAGTCTTGTTTAGATCTTGTGTTTCTCTACTGAGTCTTTGCCTAGATGATCTGTCTAATATTGACAGTGGAGTGTTCAGGTCCCCTGCTATTATGGTATTAGTGTCTATTTCCTTCTTTAGGTCTAATAGAGTTTGTTTTATAAATCTGGCTGCTCCAACATTGGGTGCGTACATATTTATGATTGTTATGTCTTCTTGATGGATCAGTCCTTTTATCATTAAGTAGTGTCCCTCATTGTCTCTTTTTATGGTTTTTAGTTTAAAGTCTATTTTGTCAGATATAAGAATAGCCACTCCAGCTCGTTTTTCTTTTCTGTTTGCATGGTAAATCTTTTTCCATCCTTTCACTCTTAGTCTGTGTGAATCTTTATGGGTGAGGTGGGTCTCTTGTAGGCAGCATATAGTTGGGTCCTGCTTTTTGATCCAGTCAGCCAGTCTGTGTCTTTTGATTGGGGAATTTAAGCCTTTAACATTAAGAGTTGTTATTGAAAGGTGTTGATTTATTCCTAGCATTTTATTGGTTGTTTGGTTGTCTTAGGTGTCTTTTGTTCCTTGCTTTCTAATTTACTGTTTGGTTTCTTTGTTTGGTGGTTCCTTAGGTTGTAGATAGTGTTTTTGTTAGCTTGTTTTCTCTTCATGAATGCCATTTTTATTGTACTAGCGGGTTTAGATTTTTCTTAGGTTTTTATGGCAGTGGTAGTTATTTTTCAGGAACCAAACCCAGTACTCCCTTGAGGATTTCTTGTAAGGGTGGTCTTGTGGTAGTGAACTCCCGCAGTTTTTGTTTGTCTGAGAAATATACTATTTGCCCCTCATTTCGGAAGGATAGCCTTGCAGGGTAGAGTATTCTTGGCTGGCAATCTTTGTCTTTTAGTATTTTGAAAATATCATCCCATTCCTTTCTAGCTTTTAGGGTTTGTGATGAAAAGTCTGATGTTAACCTGATTGGGGCTCCCTTATAGGTGATTTGATGCTTCTCTCTTGCAGCTTTTAAGATTCTCTCTTTGTCTCTGAGTTTTGCCAATTTGACTATGACATGTCTTGGAGAAGGCCTTTTTGGGTTGAATACGTTTGGAGATCGTTGAGCTTCCTGGATCTGAAGATCTGTGATTTTTCCTATACCTGGGAAGTTTTCTGCCACTATTTTGTTGAATATGTTTTCAATGGAATCTCCATTTTCCTCCCCTTCTGGAATACCCATGACTCGGATATTTGAGCGCTTGAGGTTGTCTGATATCTCTCTCAGATTTTCTTCCATGTCCTTGATTCTTTTTTCTTTCTTTTTGTCTGCTTGTGTTATTTCAAACAGCCCATCTTCAAGTTCAGAGGTTCTCTCTTCAACTTCGACAAGCCTGCTAGTTAAACTCTCCGTTGTGTTTTTTATTTCGCTGAATAACTTCTTCAGTTCAGCAAGTTCTGCTACATTTTTTTTCAGGACATTGATTTCCTTGTATATTTCCCCTTTCAGATCCTGTATACTTTTCCTCATTTCATCATGATGTCTAGCTGAGTTTTCTTGTATCTCATTCAGTTTCCTTAGAATTATCACTCGAAATTCCTTGTCAGTTATTTCAAGGGCTTCTTGTTCTATAGGATCTAGAGTTTGAGATTTATTAATTTTTGGTGGTGTACTTTCTTGATTTTTTGTATTTCTGGTGTCTTTTTTTTGGTGTTTATTCATTGTGGCAGGGGGTTTCACAGTCCACCGGTTTGAGACTAATGACTAGCTAGGATGTTGCTGTGGTTGCCAATTTGGTATGGCTCCCGCCGTGACTGCTCAGTTGGCCTCTAGTGTCTTGTGTGTGTGGTTGCCTCGGGTCTTGGGCTTCTCCGGGGATCCACCTTTCTGGTCAGCTTGTACTCTGCTGGGCTGGTGGATCACGTACCACAGGGTGTGTGATCTCTGTTGAGCTTTCACTTTCTGTACAGGACTTCTCCCCGTTCCGTGTGCTCTGGCCCAGGCTGTTAGATCGTGCAGTGGCGACCCCACCGGGTGTGTGGTTTCTGTCGAGTCTCCGCCTCCCTGGCCGCACGTCTCCCCCCTCTGTGCACACTGTGCTGGGCTGGGGTGTGTCTTCTGCACCCCTCGTCTATCAGCTGGGCCTTCAAGACCCTGCTCAGCACCACCTTGCCCAGGAAGTCTACCAGGTTTCTGCTAGGCACAGACGACCGGTCTCTCTGGGTGCCTTTGTAGCACTGTGTAGATCTTTCTCGGGTCTTGTTCACCTTTGTATCCCCCCGGTATAAACCGAGTGTAGTGCCCGCCTGCAGCCTGCTCTCCGGCAGGTTCAAGCGGACCTGGGAACTCTCCTACCACACTATTCCCAACCAGAAATTCGTTAGGCTTTTTTCCAAACTGGTGGTCGCAGAGATGGTATCTGCCTCCCAGTAACAGGAAGTTTACCGGGGCCGGAGTCCAGGGTGTGGTGGAGTGACAGTCGGCCAGCCCATACTTCCTAGCCCTCCCAACACTGGTCGGGACGCCCCACACCCCCAGCCCCGCCAGAGAACCGCGGAGGGAGTGGGAGAGGAGGCCAGCCCGCAGGGTCCGGAAAGCCCCGCGCCAGGCCAAGCAAATGGGCTCAGTGATGGCTGAGCAGGGCGGAGCTGCCCGCACCTGGGAAAATGGAGGCAGCACCGGGGCAGTGAGTGGCCTGGTGGTGCAGGCGGGAGCCGCGTGGGCATCCACCCCCCGAACAGAGCTGTGCCAGGGATCACTCACAGTGCTGTGCCAGGTCGGGCGCTCGCTCTGTCTCTGGTTTGTTGCCTTCCGTGTTCTCGGCGCTGCCACCTCGGGCTGTTCAGTCGCGGCGCCGCTCGGGCGCTCCCAGGAATCTTCTTTAATGCCGGCCTGAAACCTCGAATCCTGAATAGGGGAGCTGGCCGCCTTCAGCGCGGCCCCAGCCTCCGGGATCCTGGCTGCATCCACAGCAGCCCTGGCGCCGTGTTCCCTGTTTCAAGACTCGCTTTTGCAGCTAAGAATCAGTTCTTTTCCTGCTCCACACTTCAAAGCTGTTGCCTGTAAATGAGGCAGCCTCTCCTGCCGGGGGCAAAGTGGCGTTGAGCCCCCACGACCGGCCAGCAGCAGCAGTCCTCCCTTAAGAGATGGCCAGAGGAAGGTCCACAAGCTTCCCGGCTGCCTGAGGCCCAGTGGCCACCTTTTCCACCTCAGCTACTCCGCACCAGCCGCTGCAGCCGCCGCCATCTTGAACAAGCTTCCCAAAGAATCCCATTTAGATTTCATTGGCCAAACCTTTCTTCACAGAAGGCCAGAAAATGTAGGCTTAACTATGCACATTACTGCTCCAAATAAAATCCAGATTTTATTACTAAGGAAGAAGGGAAATGAAAATGGATAGGCAACACACAGCCTCTG